>NC_090870.1:28492290-28494790 GCF_036669935.1 Montipora foliosa | reverse complement strand
CCGCCCATCGGCACCGAAAAGGACGCTTTTTCACGAATGGATGTAGCCTTCATCTGGTCGCACGAATGTCCCGCAGGATGTGAAAAAACGGGAAGAACAACCATTTTCCATATCTTTCTTCGCACAAAAAAGCTGCCATGTTTATGTCAACTTAGGAGCCTTGCGTTCTTACGCTTTCTACGGCTGTTTTTGATATCCGCAGACTTCAAAATGCGAAAAATTGCGCCAAATTACGATTGTTCTTCGTGTTTTTTACGTCCTGAACCCAGAGGAATGACGCTAAAAATGTCTTTTGTTTTGCTCAATTTCGATAAGGAAGCCCTAGGTTGTAAGCTAAAAGTCACTGAATCCCCTCTGTCTTATATAAACCAGCAGCGCCGTCTAGAATATGAAATAGCTTTGTCAATATACATGCCATATCCAGTTCTGATGAAATGGCATGAGCTTGTTGGAATGAAAGACGAGAGGGGAAATGAGTTTAAGTACATCGATCTTCTTAATTTTTGGATTCCTGGTCGATGGTTTAAATTAAGTAAGGAAAACGGATCAAGGATTCAAGGAAGATCGAGACGTTAAGCTGGTACAGTTGGTACATGATGTTTTCGCAATTTGACGCCAGTGAGCATGCTCCTTTGCTTTCAAAGGTAACCGCAGACACAAATCACGAGAAAACGCGGACAATTCGAAACTTTTTATTTTCACAAACCCTACAGGCAGTAAGAATAAATAACCAGGGAGCTCCGCCTTTAGACTTGTCTAAATCTATATATTACATAATTTATCAATGTGTGTTTACCACCGTAGATTTTCATCAATGAATATTCCAAGCGATTTAACAGAGGAAACATGTTCAATCGGAACATTATCAATCGAAAGTGGGTTTGACAAAGTACTCAATTTTTGTCTGTAGCCAATTAGCATAAATTCAGTTTTAGCACTGTTCAAAGTAAGTTTATTAGAAGCAAACCATTTGTTTAAGTTATCTAAGTCGTGATTCAAATTTGACTGTATTGAATTCACATCAACGCCAGCATAGGTGATGTGGGTGTCATCAGCATACATCCTAGGCTGGCACGATGTTAGGCAGTTTGGCAAGTCATTAATATAAATAAGAAATAAAAGGGGGCCAAGGATTGTTCCTTGCGGTACCCCACATTTAAGTGAACAGATTTCAGAGAGAGAACCATTAACGAGACATCGTTGTGTACGATTAGTTAAATACGACTTAAACCAATCAAGAGCTGTTCCTTGTATACCATAAAGGTTCATTTTGGATAAAAGGATGTCATGGTCAACAATGTCGAATGCCTTTTTTAAATCGAGGAAAACCACAGCATTAACATTACCGCGATCAATATTACAGGCCCAGTTCTCCGTAGCTTCCAGAAGAGCAGTTACAGTAGAGTGTAATGAACGAAAACCCGATTGATGATTAGAGATAATATCTTCGTCAGTCAAAAAGTTATACAATTGGTCATAAATAATCCTTTCAAACACTTTAGCTATAACTGAACGGAAATGACTGAAATAGATCGATAATTATTTAGATCAGATGGCTCACCTTGCTTGAACAACGGATTGACTCTAAGGGTTAAACTATTGGTACAGGTAGGATCGCAGTTAGGATCGCAGTTACGATCGCAGCTAGGATCGCAGTCAGGATCCCGCAGTTAGGATTTCCCCTTTGGATGCCTAAAAATTGCCTTCAATTTTCCAAATATTTCCCGGGTAGACCTTAATTAAAAAGAAAATTTCTCACGCAGTCGCAATATGGAACGATTTGAACAACAGATGGTTTTCAAATGACGTCACGGCGGCCATTTGACCATGTGAGTGAAAACGATCTGTAGAGGACAATTCTCCAAGATCGCGACCGAAATTAAAACTCACATAATGCATTTTTATTCCTGAGATATTTCTAAAACTTATATTAGGCATTGATTTGTTCTAACCGCTTTAATGAATTTGCATGGACTATTTCATTCGTTGAAAAAGAAAAAAAAAACGATTATTCTGTTGATAACTGTCACTGGAACTGTACATGCAGAGCACGCTGCAAATGATTTAGTTCAAAGGAATTCAACTGCAGTCCCGGTTAGAGACGTATCAGACAGAGCGGCGCTGAAGTATGGATGCCTATTTAATACACATCCATTTTCGCAGTGGCAATATCTGTTAGTTTCTCTTCCCACAATCCGATGCCCAGTTTTGTCTATGTAGAAGTCCTTTTCGGCGAACAACCAAACCAGTAAAGGTAGGACCACGGGCGTCCAAAAACTCAAATGGGCATTCTGCACATTTCTTTATCCTATTGATAATTGGGACAATTACAAATGGGTTGCTGTTGTGCCGAGGCATCTTCTGATGACTTTGATAGACATGGGGAGGAAAGTGTGGATAGGCTGCTAGTATTGCTGTGCTCGTTGTGGAGCTGCCACTGTTTGGCAAGAGACCTCCACTTGTGAAACTGTTAGAGAATCCACTGCTGATGGCTGTTGTG
>NC_090870.1:28482290-28487290 GCF_036669935.1 Montipora foliosa | reverse complement strand
CATGTCTGAGATTCAGGTTAAAGATTTGACAAAGGTGTAGTCAAACATGTTTGAGATTCAGGTCAAAGATTTAGCAAAGATGTAGCCAAAGATGTCTTAGGGTGTATTTATAGCTGTTGGCTTGAAGCGCTGAATTAAAAACTCAGATCTCTGGACTACTTTTCCTTAATCAGGACGGTAGAACGAAAACTTCTGAATTTTTTGCAGCCGTAAAAGACACCGTTCAACTCAAACAACTGTCCATCATAAATGTACTTGAGTCTCAATTGAACTGTTTTTCAAATATCTGAAATATGTCTAGAGTGGCATTTCTGAAACCACCGTAGTCAAATTAATTTGCCATCCACCCACGTGTTATGCCATATGAGAGACAGACTGAAATGCAGATACGACGAAAAACTGTGTTGTTCCATTTTTTATTCAAAGGAATTGATACTCTTGGCAAAACCAAGAATCTCACACCTTACTTTCTGTAATATCTCTAGGAATCGATTTTGTTGCGCATTTTTAAGTGGTAGTATACATCCAAAATGTAAATGTAAAAGAGTATAAATAAATCGAAGGATGGGAATTAATTTTTTTCAATTCCCGTGCTTCACTTCTTTCAAGGCTTCAATTTATTTATACCTGTAATATTTACACTACACGCACAACAAGCGCCGTGTTATCAACAGATTTGTTGCATAACCAGTACAATCACTGTCACGTAGAATTAGTTAAGTTAATTTATGACAAACAGTCATGACACCTCTCTTGGAAGTATCATGTAGCTGACAATATCAAGAGTAGTGGACAGAAGTGACAGGGTAAATGGAACCACTAAAAACTT
This sequence comes from Montipora foliosa, assembly GCF_036669935.1. NCBI lineage: Eukaryota > Metazoa > Cnidaria > Anthozoa > Scleractinia > Acroporidae > Montipora > Montipora foliosa. Next base: position 28,486,461 of record NC_090870.1, on the reverse strand, counting down.
TGAAAAAGCACTGATATAATCTTGATTTTTTTCTTACTCACCAACAACAAGTCAAAACCGAAACAATAAGTTCAATAGGAACTTCCCATGAAACAGCGTTTTAACTTTGAGGCAAGCTAATAAGTTATATTTATGTTGTAGTTCATTGTGGAAAACAGCTTAAGCCACACCGACTTGAAATTAACAAAGTAAACTTCGAGTAAACGCTATTTCATGCGAAAATCCGCCAAAATTATTTTTAACTCTTTGTGCCGAAAAGACACTCAATCGACGGCCACCAGCATACTAACTAGATTTTTCACCAATTGTAATCATTGATTTCATTTTTTTTCTGCAAGATTAAAGTCTTGCGGTGACGGTGTGAAGTGAAGAGACTTTGGCTTTCCCATTTTTATTACGTGCCTGGAAATAAATGTAAGTTCCAATTGTTCTATTTCCTCGATAGAAGTTACGACTTCTTCAACAACGAACTATAGATATTCTTGGTGCAAAAAAATCGGTATTCTTCAAATGAGACGGCCATTGTTTTATGAGTAATATAAAATGCAACTCTCCAACTCACACAATCGGTCACCCAATAAATGGTTTAGCCGCACGTCAATCAGGTATCAGGTATCAGTTATCAGGCAGGATTCCTGGTAGTATGCTGATGGGCTTCTTAGGTGAACTTTTGAAGTCACCTAAATCCACTTCAAAAGCCGAGAAAATCGTCTTTAAAAAAACAGTGAAATTCTGCTGCTATTCTACTGCATTTTTTTGCACAGAACACATTTTTTCTAAAGAATGGTTATTTGTGCATAGAAGACAACCAGACATTCTCTATATATGCATTAGCATGGCTATTAGTTGATAGTCAGCAAGTGCGTCAACTAAAGATTTCCAATAGATTATCAATAGCATTTTGGGCGGTATGACGGTCAAGTTTCCTTGGTCAAACTCTCTTAATCTCTAATACTGGTTTAACGCTAATGTTACCAAGTTTTAAGCACTGCGGAACAACGCGGATTGTCCACTGCGGGGCGTCTTGCGGGGCAATACGCCGCTCTGACAAGTTTTCTGGTTGTTGTTATCTTGTCCTATAAGGCCACCTAGGCGGATCTTCTACGCAACGATTTTCTGTCCAAAGATCTCATCAGCATGTCGAGCTGGGGTGACCACCAAGGCAGCCTTTGTCATGAACTTCCTTTTCCTCTTCCTTTCTTCTTCGTTTTCAAGCTCTTCGCTATCACCACTATCACCAGTCGCGGAGTTGTCTGATGACATTTACGAATTAAGACTTCAGCACAATTTCTTGCTTGATTTTAATGGCCTCTTTTATCGAGACACTTTCTGTGAAATTAAAGGAAAAGGCAAAATAACTTCACCATGCTGAATTTCCACCTTTCTGCACTTTACTCACATTTCCCAGCATTTGTAGTGTCTCTGTATGCATTTCAGATATATAAAAAAACAGACGACAACGGCGAAAAAAAGAGTGGCAGATTAGGGCCAAGAAGGCATTTCAAGACATTCTCAAACAGTCTTTTCTCCGTTTATGTGAATAGTAAAGATCATTGGTCGCTGTTTAATCAGAGTAACCACAAAAGAGAAGATGCTGTGGTCGTCGAGAATTCATTGGTTTACAGTCAACCAAAACTAACCCCGGCCTGTGAGCCCTCGACCTTTTGGTCAAGACTAGCCCGCCGGGTACCCAAAATAAACCTAATAAACCTTTCCCCGATCCACTAAATCCTGAACGACCCTTACCAGGCAAGAACTGCTGGTTGTATGTTCGATATTTATCAGCATTTTTTTTTTTCGGGGATCGGGTTCCAGCGCTTTCTGAGCTATTACGTATGATCTTTATGGGCTATTGATGCCCTTATTACAACAAAGAAAGGAACGGTAACTTATGTTAGTGTCTTTCTTTTGATCTAAAAGGATTCTATTTTGGAATCGTACGGACTAATCGAGCTAATTTTCCATGATGCAAATCCCTTCCTTAACCACACAAAGGAAATGACACAAACAAGTCGAGAGTATCAGTAAACCATAAGGTTCTGTGTCCTATCATAGGTAGCGCAAGCTCGATATATGTGTATCTGTACTATATTATGTACGAGTAGGAATTTTAAGATTTGTATGGGACAATGGTTTTTCGCAAAAGTAAAAAACATATATGTATAAATTTACGTTTTAAAATAAGAAATAGTCTCCCTCGCTTCAGTCTTGTGTTTCTTTGTCTTTGCTTCAGTTTCTGGGTCGATTAAGAACGGTTTAGGTGGTTTTCGGTCCCTCTTCTATAGAGAGGGAAAAAAGGAGGAACTAAAAACCACCTAAATCGATCTTAATGGACCCAGAAACCGTACCAAAGACAAAGAAACAGAAGACTGAAGCGAGGTAAGCTGTTTTTTTATTTTAAATCGTAAATACTTTTTAAATTTTGAGAAAAGCCGTTTTCCCCGTACAAATCCCTATATTTCTGCTCTTGCATAAAAAAGTACAGTACAGATACACATATATCAAGCTTGGGCTACCTGTGGTGGAACGAAAAATTTGTTACGCGCAGTGAACGTTGCATCTGGTGACACTCCTTGCGAAAATATTGGGGAAGGAATCTGCCCTGCAAATAACCCAAGATGCCCCCCTTCAACAAGGGTAATTTATACTGTACGCAAAAGTGCAGAATATTTTGCTAGTATAAAGCTATCATTTTCGTTTAGCGGCTCAGCTGTGAAGATTTCATTTAAAACTAATGCTGCTACTATCAGAAATTCAATTCTCATTTTAAGTGGATTTATACTGATGATGGTCAGTATAGAAAAAGCCCTAGAGCGCTGGATCGAGGACAATATGTATGGGTTATTGACCAAGCGTGAGGTCAAGATGACTGGATATTGGCCAAGTTCTTTTTTTGCGTGTTTATGGACCGAGACGAAGTCGAGGTCCATAAACACGCAAAAAAAGAACGAGGCCAATATCCAGTCATCTTGACCGAACAATCTTGGTCAATAAAGGATTTATTATATGACTTAAAACACCAAAAAATGATCTTTGATCTTGCGGGACCAAGCGAGAAATCCCGAGCGGGCAGTATCGCTCCATCTTGCCCGCTCGGGTAGCCAATCAGAGCGCGCGATTTGGTTCATCTTGCCCGCTCACGGAGCTAGTCATATAATAAGATGTCATTCTTAATCAGTAAACCGCAAACCTTTTCCAAGGGTAAAGGGTGGGGTTTTCTACCTAACAGTTGTCATGTCGGGTAGTTAAATTGATTTTACAAATTCAGTGTATTAATTTCTTTAGTTTTCAAAGTCTTCACCAAAGGGAACCTGGCAAAGCAGGAACCAAATAAAATGTACTCAATATACTGCAGCCTTACAGGCATGAGAGAATTAGTAACGATTTTCTTCTTACAGACCCTATCGCAAGTGGAGTTTTGAGAAAATGAGTATTTAGATCACCTAAAACCCATATAATATTACACATGCTTGCATTCATTTTACACTACTAGCTGACAATCTCCCTTCTTCAACTTTTTGTTCTACCAACAGGCCCTGAAGATAAAACCTATACAAAATTAACCCTTTTAATCCAAATTGCCCAGGGGGAAGACGAGTTTGCTAATAACAATAGTATGTGCCTTCTAACTAGGCCTCTAATTTTAGTAAAGGCTGCTAGGTGTTTTCTTGAAGTGCAGTATTTAATTCAATTGCACAACCTATGATTATCTTATTGCTAGTAGATGGAGGGAGAGGATTTAATGGGGAAAGCAAATTGTGTATCTCATTTCTTATGCTCGGTGTAAGTGGTTCTTTAGTTAATATAACACATGCATGTGTAAGTAATGAATGGGGTACTGTAAGAATGGCTATTACCTCATGACATCTTGGTAGTTTTCTTGGCATGTGTAAAATAATGTTCTGCATTCCTGCCCAGATCTGTTTTTGTCGTTGCATCTTTGGGAATAAAAATAGGTCTTAATTTAAATTCTCCTACAGAAAGTTGATACCATGCACATATTAAGTAGTGCTTTATTAGTGCATAGTGATATGACATGTGCACATCTGTACTTCATGAAAAGACAAATGCACTAATCTAATTAGGGTGCACACTGCTGCCAATAACTGATGAATGCAGACATGTACTCTATTCTTTGCAAAAAATGTGGGTGCTTTAATTAAGAAATAGC
>NC_090870.1:28454790-28469790 GCF_036669935.1 Montipora foliosa | reverse complement strand
TTCGTCCGATGGTTTCTTCCACGAACACCTACAATTACAACCTTGCCTTTTATCTTGTAAGCGTCCTCCAACCCATCTCCACAAACTATTTTTCAGTTAAGGACTCCTTCAGTTTTGTAGAATTGGCCAAACAGTACACTCACAACGGCGAATTCATGTGTTCCTTTGATTTCAGTTCACTATTTACTAATGTTCCACTGGATGAAACTATTCAAATTTGCCTTGATAAGCTGTATGCCCACGCAAATCCACCTTGATTACCCCGATTGGTCCAAAAGAATTTACTCTTGTTTGCAACAAAGAAGAGTCGTTTTGTTTTTGATGGTCAACACTATGACCAGATTGATGACGTCGCGATGGGCTCTCCACTTGGTCCGGCCTGTTTTGGCGAACATTTTCATGTGTGATTTTGAAGAAAAATAGGTGATGAAGAACATCAATCAGCCTACTATTTGGTTCCGGTATGTGGACGATACCTTTACTCTTTTCAAGAACAAAAATGATGCTTTGACTATTTTACATTACCTGAATGGGAGACACAATAACATTAAATTCACAATTGAGTTTAAACAAAAGGATGAAATTCCATTTCTTGATATCCTCATGAAACGCAATCGTGACAACTCCTTCTCAACATACATCTATCGAAAGAAGACATTCACCGGTCTTTATACCAAATGGGACTCTTTTACTCCGGTTTTTACTCCGGCTTATCGCTTCATTAGAATTTGTTCGTCACCCCGATTGTTACAGTTTACCTTTAGATGACCTCAAGATGATTTTGTTAACCGCGCGGCCATGGGCCGAGCGCGGTTCTTGCTCTGCACGTTCTTTATTAACCGCGCGGCCATGGGCCGAGCGCGGTTCTTGCTCTGCAATCGGTTTATTTATTTTTTCTGTCTTATTGAAACATGTAATCGTGACTTTTAAGAAAGAAAGCCAAGACTATTACGTCATCGGAGATTTCACAACGATTACGACTGATGGTGCAATCGGAGATTTGACATCGGCTATAAGTAATGGTGCAATATACCTTTGTGCGCAGCCGTTGTTGTCAGTTTGTTGTGCTACAGATTGATCAAGTGATTTTGTTGCTATAGTCATCAGTGAATCAACAAGGACTGCTTTGGAATGTGTACTACGTTGCAACTATAGTGGTAAGAAAACAGATAAAATTTAGTTTTGTTGGTGAGCAGTCCCAAATTTTTATTCGGTCATATAGTCAGTGGCACTTCGAATCACGCAACTTATGATGTTTACAGGTATTCGCCAAAATCTGTTAAAACGTTAATGTACTTAGAATTTTATGGATATTCCACTCTTTATTTAGTACAAAATATATTGCCTTTTTGTGTTATTGAAGCGCTTGATTCGAAGCGAGCATTGAATACATAAAAAGGCTTTACGTCATCCATGGAAAGTGTCGACGTTGCAATTTTCATTGGTAGGGAAATAATCACCGTACTAAGGATGGCAGTGGATAACGCAATTCTTGAATTATGTCACTCGTGTGACTACTTTGCTAGCCCCTACTCATGTAAAAGACCAATTAAATATAATCGTGACTTTTAAGAAAGAAAGCTGTAAGTTATTGGTGTTACTATCGTATTGTTCATACCCATAGATATCCCAATGAAAGTTCCAGGTTAATTAAGACCATTACGCCCTCGGAGATTTTACAACGGCTACGACTGATGGTGCAATCGGAGATTTCACCTCGGCTATAAGTGATGGTGCAATACGTTCGTGTGAAGTCATTGTTGTCAGTTGTTGTGCTACAGTTTGATCGCGGGTGATTTTGTGTCTATAGTCATCAGTGAATAAACAAGGACTGCTTTGGAATGTGTACTACGTTGCGATTATAGTGAGAGGAAAACAGATCAATTCTCAAAGTGCGGTTAAATGGGAACTGTTAAATATCGTTTGAATGATGTCATACAGAAAGATCAAAATAAGCCAAAAGATCTTGTACAAACAGTTAGGAAAAAAAGAAGCTCTTATCGTTCTCTCTTTCTTGGGTCATCACAGCAAACACCTCACACAATAGCTGAGGTCTTGTATAAACAAATTCTATGGTGTTTTCAACCTCAAAATAGTTATTCAGAATACCCGAAGAATCAAGTCCTTTTTTCCCTTACAAAGATAAGCTAGCGCCTTCCTTCAGGTCAAAAGTAGTGTACAAGGCAAACTGGTGGGATTGCAATAATTTCTGTATAAGGAAAACGAAACGCCGATTACGTGACAGAATAACAGAACATTTTAAAGTCCTAACTACAAATTGTCAGGAATCTGCAATTGCTGATCATGTTTTCTTAACAAACCATAGAATTAAGTGGAATCATTTCGAAATATTAGCAACTGGTCTATCAGACATGCATTGCAAAATTAAAGAATCTCTTTTTGTCCGTGATCTAAAGCCAGCGTTAAATGAAAACGTTGGCAGTGAGAAGCTTTATCTCTATTATTAGCATATTTCTTGTCGTTTTAAGCGGTTACAGCCCATCTCTAACGTTGTGATAAGTCGCTGAATTCTCAGTTAAAGGTAAAGATGAATTATTTATTTATATATTTATACCAGGTGAGAGGTAAAAAACAACGGGACTCCGCCTCCCACGTGGTATTCTCAACTTAATTGGGCAAACACCCCTCCGATAATTCAGTGTCCTATTTTTTCGTTCATGTGTCGGTTCTCTAACTTCACAGAACAGGTGTTGTGAGGCATGGCCTACCGTTTACAGTCTTTAAAATGCCCATAACGTGAATATTCTTATTTTCTAATTTTAAGTCCATATTAAAATGAACTTTTGCGAACGAATTCAGTTTCGATTAATCAACATCATCATTATTATTTTATTTCAATGTTTAAATTTAACAAATTGAAAGAATATACAACCCGCATATAGCAAAGCCAATCGAGAGGGGGCTGTGTAACTTACAATCAAATTTAGCAAATTAGATTAATAGTAAATCAGGTAAAGAAATAAATGAATGAAATAAAAATAAAATAATATAAATTGGTATACACATACATTCACAGATAGCTAGCATTTACATAGATAGAGCAAGAACCTATAAGAAGACATGAATCATAACAAAAGTAATGATAACTAGGGTGCAATTAATGATAACAAATAATTTTTAAGATTAACGTTGAGACATAGCTAGACATCAACATAACTATCCCCATCACTAAGCACTGAAAGTAAAAATTGGTGAATTTTGTTTTTAAAAGGTTTTCTCCTAAGTTTGCTCAAGTGAGGCTTGCTGCTTAGCTTCGAAAATGGAACGCGAATTGAGTCGAATACTTAGTCTTGATTTATTAACATATAAATTACCAACATCAGTAAATCTAGTGCAATATGAATTATATCATATCATATATCTTTTTTTACCTTCGGATTTTAGAGTAGCTTGGTGTAGCTAATATCTCCGAGCATTTACCTTCCCAACCATGATACACCACAGAAGATCTAGACAGACCACAAAACCGGGAACTACATGTCCTACTCTTTGCGACAAGTGTGTGTATCGCTCTGTGATCGTTTTCAGTGTTTTTCGATTAAGAAAAAAAAACATATCATGTCTATGTCTATCATCGAGGAAGGTGCCTCTGAATCCGGAAGTGAATACAGCAGCGAAACTGAGGATTTTCAAATAAGTCTTAAGTCCACAAAAGACTTGAGCGAGTTGTGTGCCAATTATTTCAAATGGCGGGCAATTTGAACGCTTTTAAAAAATCGTAGAAAATTCGCCTCTCGCTCGTCGGAATGGAAAAATTATTTCGCAAAAGTTCATTTTTAATATGGAATTTCAAATAAGAAAATAAAAATTTTCACGTTGTGGGCATTTTAAGCATGGAGATTAAAATTCTTTCCACTCGTAGATGTCATTATAATGGCAGCTCTTTCTTATCAATGTTGGTCCGACTGGGCGTTGAATCCGGGAGTGGCCTACAGCCTGGGTAACTTTAGGCGCGCTGACATCTTTTATGACTTACATTGTTAGATTGTTGTTTTGGATAGTGAACACTTGCTCTCCAATTGTGTTGATGGGGTTGTCAGAAAGCATTCTGTTGGGGAATCAACAATTATCAAATAAGTCGGTATCTTTTTTCCACTGGTGAGTGACAAAGAATCTGAGATTAAAGCCAACTAAGGCAAAACAAAATTTAACGTTTCTATAGCTATTTCACGCACGAGAGGCCGGGTAGAGTCGCTTCTGGCCTGATTTAACTAACTGATATACATTACTCGAAGATCCTTTAAATTCCTGAAGGCCCCGTCGGGGATTTCTTGCAGTTTGTTTCTACTTAATAATCTAAAACCGAAAAACTTTCTGATTGAAACAATAAATTGCCTATACAAATTACGTTTTTAAAGAATATTGTTTTCGGTGAGAGGCAATAAAGGGAGAAGAAATATGTTTTTTTAGAGCGAAAAGGGATATTGCAATTAGTTTTCAGCAAGCAGTTCCCCTAAGACTGTTACCTCGGATAGCTAAAACGGTGTGGCATGGTAAAACCATGGTAGCTGTGATTTAAATGGTAGTAGCCAAAACGAGGTCGGGGTCGTTATTCTCCTGTACTGTTAACTTCGAATGACCGGCATCTGTCCTTCATTTATGGTGGAAATAAGTCAAAATAATTAAGGAACCTACAGAAGCTACCAAAGCTCTTAAAGGGAAAGTAGGGCCTAGAAAAAGTTTCTCTAAATCGAAAGTTCTTTACCTGTATTGTAATACTTGACCACTCATTTGGGCTTAATTTGTTTAAATAGCCAACAAATAACGTTCAAATCGGGGCAAATGCCAATTTTAAATCGAAATCCGCCATGTGTATGCAAACGAGGCTATGACATAGCAATAGTCAAGGATTTCTCCGGATGACTAGATGTACTTGATGTAAACAAGGAAAACACAGGCGAGGAGAGCGATACTTTGTAGACTTGAATCTTAATCCAGAGGGTAAATTGTATTAATATTGGCTCCACCATCAGAACAGATTTACCTCGTGGTCGTTAAACAGGATTTTATATGTGAGTTATATGCAGGAGTTTTACGAAGCGAAAGAGAGCTTGCAGTGCTATCCTGCGCTCATTCCTGTGAAATAAAATAAACGCCGGGAAGTCAAGTTTAATCTGTCTACCGTGGTTTTCTACGAGATCCCTGTTACTATACAACTTAAAACAAGCGCTAGATTTATATATTTCCATCGAATGGTAAGAGTATATCGTACGGTTTCTGTAGTGTCCAGAAAGCTAACAAAATTAACTGCATTTCAAGTTGTTTATTTTACTGCCTGGAAAAGCGCATAGGAGTGAAAGTAGTCAATATATGGCTTGATTCAGTTTTCTCTCTCCAATATAATGATATTTTGGACTGGTTGATTGAGATTTCAGTATGAAGCGAATGTGACCAAGACCAATAATCATATACCTGAAGATTCCGCTTGACGTCCTCCTTGGCAAAATGACAGCCCCGAACAAAAAATGTAGCAGTCAGGTTTTAAGGTTTGAGGAATCCATCCATGTTTTATTTTCGCAGGCCAACTTTTCTTTAAATTTTCATTTTTCGGTGGAATCTTCTGTTTGTTTTATTTAATATGTATTCTAAGTCTAAACATGTGTCTAGTTTCATCTCCCTCGAAAGCTTAAAACACCAACAGCGGTAATTATTGCTGTGAAAAAGCCTCGCTATGTGTACTGGTTAACATCTGAAAGTTCTTCGGCAAAGCAAATACGTTTGCTGAAGCATCAAAGTCGCAGAAGAAAGAAAGTGAAAAAGAAAAGAAGGTACGCTTGTCGAATATTTCTATGTCGCATGTTCAAGGTTTTTGTCTTGTTTACATTTGCTGTGGCTGATTTTTGCCGCCTAGTTTGATTGACCAGAGCATCTACAAGTATTAAGTGATTTGAGTTTCTGTCGCACTTATGGCCTTCTAGCTATTGAACCGAAAGACCGTTTACCATAGTTCATCTTACTTTTAAATTTCTTGGAGCAGAAAGTTCATACAACATTGAGAAACTGATCGGGGAACGAAGAAATTGGTAATGTCGAACATGTTTGTTGACTATTGCTACGTCATAACACGTCATACCCAAGATGGCGTTCTCTAAGTCAAGAAAGAGGCAACTTCAAAGTGCTCTTGTCACATTTTTACAGGGAACTGGACAAAAACGTCAATTATTTTCGAATTCCTGGGAAAAAGGTTTTAGTAATTTAGAGAAAATTTTCCAAGACCGTATTTTCCCTTCAAGGGACATTTTAAGGGACATTCTTTTTTTCTAAATCGGAGTTTGTTTTTCGAAATTAAGAGAGTTTCCGGCTGAAACGCTAACAGGAGCCTAAGAGTTGGAGCGTTAACTCCCAGAGAAACTAAAGACTCGCTAAGCTCCACATTTCAAAAAAACACATTTTAATGTTTACTTCGCAAAAACCTTCTCCGCAATACAATTACAACGAAACAAAACAGAGAAGGCTGTCACGCAGTCACTCAACGTTCTCATTTAATTTGCTTGTTTTCGCAAAGTTCTCTTGTCCATTGTTGTTGTGTTTTTTATCGTAAAACTGGATTCTGATCTTACTGGATATTGTAAACCCGATCCCTTGACGTCCAAATAGAACAGACCACTTAAGATATATTAAAATTCAGCTTGATTGTGAGGCTTAGAGGACACAAACAAAAGAAATGAATAAACATGTTCATCCAGTTTCCTTTGTTTGTGTCCTCTAGGTCTCGCTCCCAAGCTGAATTTCAATATGTCGCAAGTGGTCTATTGGCTAGCGAGTTCCTGTGCGAGTCTAACTTTACTTCCAAAGTTAGACAACAACATTGACAACACAACACGAACTTTAGAGTTTGCGTGAAACAACGCAAATGAGAATGTTGCGTGACTGCGTGGCGACTGTGTTTTGTTTCGTTTTAATTGTATTGAGGAGAAGACATCAAATGCTGTTTTACTGCGATTTCATAATTCTGCGGAATTCATCTTCAAGTGCCAACGGACCAACTGCGTTTTGGCTTCCATCAATCAAACTTCCGACGCCAACTACAGATGGCAAAATCAATTGATGCGTGACATAACTCACCAACCAGCATCTTTGGCTCTCACGGAACATTCATACATTCGAACTCGACGCCGATGGAAAGCGATGGAATGTGTATGAATCTTTTCACTGAAGAATTCCTAAATACATATCATAATTACGGAGCCGGCAAAGGGCCATGACAAATTATAATTATTGGCGAGTTATGTGACGAGTTATGTGACGAGCTACGTGACGAAATATATAGCCAGTTATTTGACGAATTATGAGACGAGTTATTGTACGAGTTGTGCGACGAGTTATGTGATGAGTTATATGACGAGTTATGTGACGAGATATATGACGAGTTATTTGATGAGTTATGCGACGAGTTATATGACGAGTTATGTGACGAGTTATATGACGAGCTATTTGACGAGTTATCGACGAGTTATGAGACGAGTCATGTGACGAGTTATGTGACGAGTTATATGACGAGTTATTTGAGGAGTTATGCGACGAGTTATGGGACGAGTTATATGACGAGTCATGTGACGAGTATAGTGTTGGACGGGGCACAGATGGCGGCGCGTTTCGACTTGAACGTTCGTGATGAATTAATTGAGCAATACTTCAAACTTGGATACAACCATGCAGAAATACTTTCAAGTCTTCTCTTACTGCATGATCAGGAACTCAGTTTGCGACAGCTAAAAAGAATACTAGCTCGTAGAAGCCTTAAAAGACGGCAAAATCGTTATTGTTGCCATTGAACAAGAGCAACGAGGAAGTGGAAGTGATATTGGATATAGATCTGTTTGGCAAAGATTGGTCACCGATCATGGCCTTGTGGTTTCTAAGGAGACGGTACGGCACGCTCTCAGGATCGTAGATCCCGATGGCGTAGATAGGCGCTTGAGGCATCGACTCCAAAGGCGTCAGTATAAGGGAAGAAGGCCAAATTTTCTTTGGCACATAGACGGGTATGATAAACTAAAACCTTTTGGATTTTCCATCCACGGATGTATAGATAGCTATAGTAGGCGAATAATGTGGCTCGAGGTTGGAATGTCTAAGGGCCGATTTAGGGCCGTTTTACACAGTACGACTTTGTCGCATGCGACAACGGCTGACGACAGGCCCACGACATAATATACAATTGTTGTGTACGACAGAAAAAATGTCGTAGCATTTTAAAACATGTTTTAAAACGCTGTGACAATCGTAAGTCATGTCGTAGGCCTGTCGTGAGCTTGTCGCATGCGACAAAATCGTATCATGTAAATCGGCCCTTACACGATACGATTTTGTCGAGTTGACCTCGTCGCAGAACTCGTCAAATAACTCGTCACATAATTCGTCAAATAACTGGCTATATATTTCATCACGTAGCTCGTCGCATAACTCGTCACATAACTCGTCACATAACTCGCCAATAATTATAATTTGTCATGGCCCTTTGCGGGCTCCGTACATAATGGTGTTCTAACTGTGAACTAAAGAAAAACCCCAATTCACTTTGTGGAGGCAGAGTCGATCTTCGGCCGGCTATGTTCGGAAATTTGATTGATGGAAGCCAAAACGCAGTTTGGCTCTTAGCGCTTGAAGATGAGTTTCCGCAGAATTACTAAAATCGCAGTAAAGTGTAGAGATCAGCGAGTCTGTAGTGTGTCAGGGATTTGGCGTGCCTACTCTTGTGTTCCTGTCAGCGTATATTCCCCAATATAACTCCAATTTCAGCCAGGAAGTCTCTTAACTTCGAAAAACAAACTCGGATTTTCGTGCAGACAAACTTCGATGCTCGCAGAAACCAACTTCGATTTTAAAACACACAAAAAGTCCGATTACATGTTCCTTAAGAGCTTTCATAGCTTCCGTAGGTCCCTTAAATTTTGACTAATTCCCACATAAATGAATGACAGATGTCGAACATTTGAAAATAACAGTACAGGAGAATGATGACGAAAATTGAAATTCCAAAAAAAAAAAAAAAGGAAAAAAAAGACACCCCGGCCCCGCGTTTTGGCTACTCCCGATTTAAATTATGTTTCACTGGTCTTACTTACAAATATTTAAGATTCTCAAGTTTCGCAAAACTTCCATTCCTCAAAAAAGTAATTTTATTATTCTGTAGGAATCTGAGGCAAAACAGAGTAAGATTATGACAATAGGTTTTCATGAGTAAAGTAGTTAACCTCATGGTAAATAGTTACTCTTTCCTCGTCTTGGTGTAAATAACAGAGAGCTTATTGAGTTCACAGCCGTGTAGTTTTGAAATATTTCCAGCTTGCACCATCAATGGATAAATTTATTTAAAAATAAATAAATAGAATCAATTATTCTTAAAAATGCAACCACGCTTTTGAACTAAAGGAACATGTTTCGATGTCTTAAACATCACCAGCCATAGTGAGCATAACTTACAGTTACAGTGCGTGGCCACCAAAAACCCATAACGGTTGAAACGCTTAACGGCCCCTTGTGTGCTGGGAAAAAAGCTTCGGAATATTCAATTTGCTAAGTACCATATTTGGAACAACAAGAGAGAAACACTCAACCAACCAGTTCGCAAGAACACCGTGACGCAATGGAGCGAGGGTAGTCCAAATATGTTACTTAGCACTGAATATTCGGAAGCTGTGAACGCGCGTTACACGTTTCAACCCTTATGGGTTTCTGTGGCCACCTAACAAAGTTTTTTTACGAATTGCCCGCCAATCAGAATGTGTGAATTTGATTGACAATCACGCCTCCTTGCAAAGTTCGCACAGTTGTAAGTTGAACATCGTTGCATGGGTTGTTGAGTTTACGTATTTATAATTACACGTAATTGTCAAATGTGAAAGTTTGTTGGGTGGCCACGGTAAGGCGCGTTGCACTGTAATTTTTTTTCAAGATGATCAGTGTATATATAACTATCAATACACTGATTCTTTACAGATTAAAAGTTCGTTACAAGCAGATAAATTCACCTAGCCAACGATAGTATAGAAAACACGACTGACGTAAAGGTAAAAGTTTAAAAATTGTAATGCTAAACTGACAGGATCAACTTGTTTGTTGAGTTCGGGCTTCATCTCGAGCAGTTCAAACCCGAACCCAACAAGAGTCCTATGCAAGGACATAATAATGTAATGAAAAGCTTTAGTTCTACCATATCCACAGGCACGACGTTAACATTCAAGTGCCTTTGTTTGACTAAGACGTTTCTCTTGAATCTTCTGTCGATTAAAGGTTTTGAAGACGAAATAATACAGCGTTTTTCAGCAAAGAGCTAATGAGTAAGAGTCACACGTACTTATAGGGCCACAGGCATGATTTAATTCTGACGTCTCTTGTGGATTAGATCAGAACAGTTTTGACTAGATAAATGTGGCAATAGTTTTTTATGGATTTCGACTCAGACCGTACCCATCCACTAACTATGATTCTTGGCTACGATTGTGACTCAATGGATTTTTAAAATTGGTTTATCACGGTTTTTGAGCCGGGGCGGACTGATCTAGCAATTACGATTTTTGGACACGATTGGGACTTATTGAGCCACGGACTTCTCATTTTTTTTTTTTCGTTATGGATTTAAACTTGGATAGCCAGGGTTGGTTATTGCCCTTTATGAATTTGCTTTAGTTGTGAGGCCGGGTTCGACTCCCCGGCGTGCTTGGCGGGCTAACCTTTAGGAGTTTCATTGCACTTGGTCGTTTCACCGTATAAATACAACAAATATACAAATACAAATATACAATATATAAATAGGCTTTGTGGTACAAAGCCACATTCCTTTTGTTCGAGATTTTGCCATCCTGAATACACTGTGGCCAAGTAACTGGATTGACTTATAAACAGAACAACCTTGAAATTTTTTTTACTAAATATGCCCATACAAACATCAAATGACAATCACCCCGAAAATAATGGAGACAATTAACACAAAATAATTCAGTATCGTACCATCTTCCCCGTTTAAAAAAAAAATTACAGTTTGAAAATAACAAAATAAGTAATTGAAAAAAAAAAAGCGATAACACTAAGAGAGCTCTGTGTTCAGCAAGTCGGTGTCCACACGAGTGTAAAAGCATAGACAGCTTAATAATTCTAGCGTAGGTGTTCTTCGCTAGTGGAAGACCAGGTGATGGCTCTGGTACGGGTTCTAACACAGGTTAAGTGTAGGATTAGGAAAACTTCAACTGGTACTTTCTTGGATTTGCACTTTAGGAACACTTTCACTAGTAGGACCTACTACTTTGGTACTGCTGTCTGGGATTGCTTTTGTTGCTGACTGTTCGTTTGCTTGAGAAACTGCCTGTTCCGACGCATGGTTTCTGTCCCAGTCCTTACCATACAGCTGATCGACAAGAGACCCAGTTTGCCAACTCTTTCTTTCTGCACTTGAGCGACCCTGGTATCTAATTACGGCAAAGGCTTTGCAGGCTGGTCATGACAAAGCTTTGCTTTCTGTCTCTTCTGCTGTATTTTACTTTCTACGTCTACCTCTACGGGAAAATAGGGAAGGGTTGCAACTGTCGGCATACGGGTCATCATTCGCTGTGCTGGACTTGATCCAATGCTTTATACGGGCGCGTTTTTTTACCCCAGTAAGATTCTGGACGGCAATGGGTACATCACGCCTCAACTCTGGCCACCCTACTACAACTTCACCCAAGAGACTGGAGAGCCAGGCCTATTGCCTCTTGTAACTGTGTGTAACTCAATGGACACATTGTGAAGCTTTGATAGGCTTACAAGGCGTCTATTTCCAAGACAAAGACTAGAAATTCTTCATCTTTTTCTCCTGGGTCGAGAAAATAGGCCTTATAATTAGACAGACAGTCAGCTATGTACATTCGTGGACCGTGTTTGTACTTAATGTTCAAGTTGAAAACCTGTAGTCTGCGCAGCGTCCGTTGCAGCCTACATGGAGCGGATAAGACTGACTGAAGTGGTTTATGATCCTCATTGGTCTCCACTGTGACCTTCTCTCTGCGTAAAATGTACAGACTGAATGACTGCCAAGCAAACGCTGTTACGAGACTCCTTTTTTCGTTTTGTGCATACCTGCGTTGAGTGGAAGTAAACGATTTTGACAGGCGACAGGATGCTCATTTTGAGGAGTATTTCCCCTAGTCTGTTTTCACTTGCGTCATACTATATCGAGTCTTTTGTTGCCACCATAATCATAATTTGCCAGAAGAGGGTGCTTGACGGCAGCTGTTCCCACTGGATTGTTGATTACTTTTAAACTCTTCAGGCGCCAGATTCATTTGGAATGACATTTTTAGACAGCAATAACGCCTAAAACGTGTCAAGGCTGATCTGGTAAAACCCATTCTTGGTATCTAATGAGCTAAAGACCTTTGTCATGATATGTGTATTACGTCATTCGTTCACGTGCTCTTTCATTAAACATGGCATGGTGTCAGAAGTTCTAGAATTCAAACACCGTTTGAAGCACGAATTTTTTTCTCAGAATGAGTTTACACAAGCCACCCTGAACGCTCATTCTAGAAAAAAAAAATGCACATAATTGGCGTATGTGGAAACAGCAATTTCAATTGCTCATGGAAGCTTCAGGCTCAAAAAAAAATCCTAAGAAGCAACAAGCAGCTCTATTTCTTCATCTCATTGGAGAAGCACTGGAAATTTACATTTTCGACCGCGGATCAAAAGCTTGACGTCTTACTCCAGAAATGTGAAAAGTATTGCAATCCGAGGCGGAACCTTGCATTTGAACGTCACAAATTCTATACTTCCATTCAGGAACCGACCGAGAGCATCGATCAGTACGTAACCGAGTTGGGTACAAAAGCAGGCAAGTGCGAATTTAGTGAACTGTGTAAGCGCTTAATTGGAGAGAGAATCGTCTGTGGAATATCCTACAACACCTTAAGAGAAAATGTATTGCAAGAAACCGACTTAAGTCATTACTCACGTTCCAAACTGACCAATTGGGCTTCAGAGAGTTGGATCTAGGGAAAAGTGACGTCATTTACTCAGTATCTTGAAGTTTCAGCGTGTAAAAGCAGCTTATTATATATGCAAAACAGGAGTTTAAAAGTCTGAAAACCCAAGACTTCCGTGCTGCATATTAATTTAGCAGCGTACACGCGCATTGAATTGTTAAACTAAAAAGTCTTTGACGTTATTTTCCCCTCGATTCAGCTCCTTCAAGATTTTAAAGTTAGTAATGGCGGACCATTAAACAGGAAAATTCCAGTTAAAATAAAGGTGTCTTTTTGAAATCGAGGCTTAAAACTTGGGGCACTTACTGGTTAGTTAACATAGTTTTGAAATCCAAAGAAAAATAAAAATTGATTTTTATGTCGTTGTATCACTTAAAGCACACAACTACAAGTCCCAAGCACCCACAAGCTAATGGACAAGTAGAAAAGGCCATTGGAACAGCCAAATCTGTACTAAAGAAAGCTTATGAAGACGGCACTGACCCATACATTGCCTTGCTCGAAAGTAGAAATACCCCGATATATGACTGGCCAGAGTTATTCCACAGTTCAAATTTTCTTTAACAGAAGGCTAAGAATCAACTTCTCACTACAAAACAGTTACTGGATGCCAAGTCCCAGCTCCTGGCTCAACAGGAACAGAAGCCTAGTCACTACCTCCTATCAAAACTGGTGACACTGTTCGACTAAAAACAAGTGACTCTAAGATCTATTAGTCCCAGAAAAAATCATGAGAGAGCAATCAAACAGTTTAAGCTTTGCATTGCTGGCTTCCATGGCTTCCATTTGAGGAAAGCCATCTTAGGTGCTAATTAATAGATCATGATGGCTTGATAAATAAGAATTAAAGCCCATATCACGTGACCATATCGTGGGTTCAAGCTTAGAGCTCACCGAGGTCAGCAGTTTTTTTTTTAAGATGACGGCTGACCAAGTACTGGTTTTCGATTGGATTGCAGGCTCAATCCTGGTTAATTCACCTAAACATAAACGAGGCTTCCTTTTCCTGCGCTTTCTGTGGCTCGACGCGGCTACACGGCCATACGTCAACTATAGTTCTTACACAGTCAACGCTTTTCGTGTTCAGGTGGAAAACGGTTTGGAAAATGTTTCTTTCCGCATTTCCAGCTGTGGTCCACACTGGTGGCTACGCAGTTATTCAAGTCAAGCATCGGAGGGATATAAACTTAAAGCTGAGTGTTTATTTTTAATTTGCCTAGGGCTGCTTTTTTTCTCTGTATTGCAATTTTTTGCATATGTGTTTAAAAGCTTTAAAAGGTTTCATGATGCCCAGAGGACCTAGGACTAGAACACAAACAAAAGGAGAGCGAAAGAGAACGACAATATCAAAACCGAATATTAGTAATAGCTCATGCTTTGTGAAAAAAGTCACTTGGGGCACTAAACCGTTTGTTATTTTTATGGCTGCGTTATTTAAAAGAGCTGTGTCACGGCTACTGCGCATGCTTGCGTTTAACACATGCAAATGAGAAATGATGTAAATAACACCATGTTTGCATGAGCCCAGGAGAAAAAAGTCGACTCGCGTTGTGAGTCTATTCTTTTATACTTCCGTTCGAACGTTTTGCAGAAATGAGACTTTCTTCGGAACAAGGTAGCTCTGTTGCGGTATGTATCCGTTTTTTGATTTGGCCGCAACTTTTCTTTCTGTTTTTGTAGTCAGCGAATCGCGTTCTACTCTTCTGGACTTATAATACGACGGTTTATTTCACTTGTTTGCGCGAAATCTGGTCAACATTGTTTCCTTCCCGTTTGCGCAGGATAACTCAATGCCATTGTATAAGCACTTGCTCTACAAAAGCAGGAAGAAAAAGGACTGGATGTCCTTGCAAAACAGCCGGTCGCCACTGCGGAGAGGCCTGTTCGTGCATTCGACGAAAGCCGTGCAAGAACACAGAGGTAGGGAAACAAAGCTCGGTTAAAGTATAAAGTAGGCTAGAAGGAAGTGCCTTTACAGTTTTCGATTTAATTTTTTAATCATGTGAAGAATGCAATC
>NC_090870.1:28442290-28447290 GCF_036669935.1 Montipora foliosa | reverse complement strand
GCAATTTCAGAGTCAACTGTCAATAACCAGCGTATAGGAATCACGCTAAAATTAGAACCCGTCGGGAAACTTTGTCAATTCGGGGTCAAAAAAAAGTTTAACTGATGTACTTTATTCCACTTTACCTCTGAAAATGAGATCATTCACATTTTGAGGTATTTCATGGAAACACGCCAGTTTGGCTTGGAACAGGAATCGGCAAAATCCGGGAATGCAACCAAGAAAGGACAAACTTCAAACAAGTTCTGCTCCAACAAATTACCTGCAGGAGCTTTTTCTGAACAAAGGAAAAACCACTTTAAATAACGCACCCGTAAAAATATTAAACTGTTTAGTGCCCAAGAAAGGAATGTGTGGAGTAGCTTCTTCCACCAAGTTTGAGCTATTACTGGAGTTCTGTTTTCTGGTTCTTGTTCTCTTCCTCTCTTCTTTCCTTTCTGTTCTAGTCATAGGTCCTCCAGGCATCATGCAACCTTATCAGGTCTTCTACAGATACGTCAAAAATTGCAATACAGAGAAAAAAGCAGCTCTAAACATATTAAAAGTAAACACTCCGCCTTAAGTTTATATCCCTCCGATGCTTGACTTGAATAACTGCGTAACCACCAGTGTGGAGCACAGTTATCATGATATTATGTCAAACTGAACTAAAACAAGCGAAAGCAGAATGAAAATATTTTCCAAACTGTTTTCTACCTAAACACGAAAAGCGTTGACTGTTAAAAGCTTTAATTGGCGTAGTATGGCCGTGTAGCCGAGTCGAGCCACAGAAAGAAAGGGAAAAATGAAGCCTCGTTTATGCCAAGAATAGTCATACTGGGTTGAGCCTATGATCCATTCGAGTACCTGGCCAGCAGTCAACTTCAAAGAAACAGCTAACCTCTATGAGCTCTATAAGGTTAGTGGATACCTTGTTTCGACAGCTGTCAATTGACCATAACATGGATCTCCCATATCAAAGATGTATGCTGTAAACTAGCGTAATACTGGTCACATTAGCATACATGGACAGGTGGACGTACGGACGTTCGATGACGTCATACGATACGATACGGTATTCTGTTTATTTCACCGACTTTCAGTACAACTAAATTGACGGGCAATGTCAGGGGGACATACAAATAAACATTAACATACATCACTGAAATTTCCAAAGTTGGTAATTCTTCTGTTGTCCCCTTGTTGACATCTTAGAAGTTGGCCCTTAGACTGTAATGGGACTCTGTGGGGGCAGGGGAGGAGATGATGTTCTTAAGACGGGGGGGGGGGGGGCATCTAGCGTGCACTATCCATAAACCGCTCACAAGCTCCTACTCTCCTGACACTAAGAGCCTCCAGGCCCGGCCAAAGCCAAGGCATCATATAGTCTACCTGGCCACATATTATTTTGAGAGCTTTCCGCTGTACTGTCTCAATTAATTAACTCCTCGAGATACAAAGGGATAGCCGCCCAAACTGGCAAGGCATACTCAACAATGGAACAACATTACTACAGTTAACTAACACGAGATCGTTAGTGCCCACACCAGCTCTCTTGAGTTTCTGCAGCGCAAACAATCGCTTAATAGCTTTTTGATGGATACTGTCAAAATGTTCGTTCCGAGAGAGGTCATTAGAGATAATACACCCAAGAGTTTAAAAGTACATACTCTATCAATGTCAATACCATTAAGGTAAATCAGTGTTACAACAGTAGGTTGCTACTTCAGTTGCTACTTTACATTGGGACTTACAATGGTCCCAAGAGAAAACAAAAACAATGCTTATGCAAAATTTGTGGGGACAAACAAAGAGTATTATGGTATTTTCCGAAATAGCCTATAAGAGCATTGCAAGGGTGTTAACAAGGTAGACAAAACACAAGCGACGCTTAAATACGAACTAGGAAGACTGTAGTAGGACAAACTAGGAAGGAGAAACCAAACGAACACTAATTTACACGGAAAATACTGGAATTCGTGGCTACAGATGTTACCAGTGATCCTGCAAGGAGGAAATGGAATTAAGATTCACGCCAATGCCTTTCTGGATGGAAGTTCTGGTTCATCATACGTAAGGGAGGGGTTAGCTAGCTAATGTATTAGGTCTAGATGCCGAGCGTCGACCACGGCGTGTTTCAGTCTTTGGAGCAAAGTCAGTTGTGAAGGAAAGTAAGATTGTGACTGTGCTCCTAGAGAGTACGGATAGTGGCACCAAGAGAGAGGTATCTTTATGGACAACACCAGAACATTTGAGATGAAAGCAAGAGACTGGTTCCAAAGCTCAAGGAATTTAAGTCATCTGTGCAATCTGGAGATACCAAAGCCAGTTGGGAATGGAGAAGTTGACTTACTCATTGGAAGTGATTATTATGAGGAACTGCTTTTTTCCACTCGAACATAGTGTAGGGAAACCAGAAGTGCCCGTGCGTGTGAAGACATCACTTTGATGGACAATTATTGGACACATCACAGAAGACGCAAACGAGTGGCAGGCGGCCAGTCACACCTGTACATTTCATGCAAACCTTACCGCAGACTGTCGAGCAGATGAATTGATGCAGAAAATGTGTGAAGGGGAAGTGATGGGTATCTCAGATCAGAACTAGTCTTTGACACCAAAGGCGAAAGGTGGAAGAGACAAGACGTTACAATGACGGTCGCTATAAAGTGGTAATTTCATGGGTTACCGTATATGATGAACCACCGCTGCACTGAAACAGAGAGATTGCTGAAGATCTACTCTACTCTCTTGAAAAGCATCTTAAACGAAGACCGGATGTCACTGAGAAATACTGCCAAGTATTGGAGGCGAATGTAGCCAAGGGTTACATACAGACATTGGAACAGGGAAAAGTTGATGTTGAGCCGAGTTGATACCTACCCTCATTTCCTTTTGCGAGGGAAGATAAAGAGACTACCAAAGTAAAAATAGTTAGTGACTCAACAGCGAGGTACGGAGGAATAAGCCTTATGGCACTACGTTGCCTGGACCGAAGTTGCAACAGGGCGTTTTTGACGTGTTGCTGCGCTTTCGCAGCAACCCAGTGGCCCTGGTAGCAGATCTGACGGAAATGGTTTCCCAAGTTATTATGGCAAAGAAAGACGGGCAAAGCAACGCTTCCTGTGGAGAGGATTAGATACCGCTCGAACTCCTGACGTTTACAAGGCATTGAGACTGATATTTGGAGACCGTGCTTCACCATACTTTGGGCAGTATGTTGTGCGGCATCACGCAGAAGACAACAAAGGGGATTATCCGCAAGCAGGTGCTATCCTACTTTTACAGATGCACATGGATAACATCATGACTCCGCTGGAGACAGATAATGAAGCAGCAAAGGCTCGTGACCAACTTATTGAGTTACCTGGAAAGGCCGGTTTCAAGATACGGCGTTGGTGCAGCAACAGGCCCCAAGTGTTAGAAGAGATACCAGTAGATGATCGGGTGACGAATGTTCATATTGAAGAGTCTATAATACCTTACAGGAAAGCTTTGGGAGTCCAGGGGAATGCTGAGGCGGATGTGTTTACGTTTATGCTGAATGTACCTCTGAAGAAAATGACGATGCTTCACAGTTGGCATATGCAGCAATCAGCTATGTGCGGAACGAGTATTGGGATGGAGAGAAAACTGTGCGATTTGAGGCAGCGAAAGCGAAAGTTGCACCCAACAGAGCAACAAGTATTCTTAGGCTGAAGTGCTGGGTTTGAGACTGGCAATAAAGCTTTCGGGGTTGTTGCAAGTACCTTTTGAGAGCTGCACGTTGTGGACAGAGAGGATGTCATTTGTTGGATTCAGGGTCAGGCCAGGAGGTACAAGACCTTCGTCACAAATAGAATATCAGAAATTCATCAGACGTTTAAGCCTACACAGTGGCGTCATGTCCCAACTGACTCAAACTGTGCTGATGATGCAACACAAGGGCTAAAGGCAAGAGAACTGTCTGTTGGTCATCGCTGGTTTGTTTAGTGGGCCTGATTTCCTGTACAAGAAAGAAGGATTGGCCTCTGAGTAAACATGTCAAAGCGGAGGAGCGTTCTGAAGGTTGTCTGGCTGAAATGGACCTTTGTAACTGAGACTTCCTGGCCATGGATGGATCCCTTATACGAGGCTCCCCAGAATCAAATTGTGGGTGATGCGACTGTATGCCAAATTACCGGTGAAAAGTTAAGAAATCAGGAAACCTTTAGGAATCGAGATCTGCAGGGAATTACATTGACCCCAGATCAACCTGACAGAGCTGGAAGTCTCCGTATCAAACGAGCACAAGTGGATAGATTCCCTGAAGAGCTATAGGAATTGAAGAGAGCAAAGAAAGTCAGTAAACAGAGCCATTTGCAACCGCTAACTCCAGGGAACGACTCAACAGCGCATAAATTCCTTATGACTTCGTCCACCTTATTAATCTACCTAAGAAGCATCACATAACTCGACAGATTGTGGTAGGTACCCATAGTGGGTAAATCACGTGCTAGAGGAAGTAAGGAACCGTTACTGGATTATTGATGGTCAGCAGGAGGTGAAAAACTGGGATAAACAATTTATGCTGTGCGCGAGAAGGCGTGCGAAACCCGCAGTGCACGTCATGGCACCACTCCAGAAGCTGTGATGTGTGGATTATGCCGAACCCTTTGTCCAAGAAGGGTATCTGCCAAGGGATACCTTTGCCTCTGTATTGGTCCTGCAACTAGAGCTGTTCACCTAGAGATGGCGTTCTCCCTAAACACTGCATATTTCTTGAAAGAATTAAGCCAAATGGGAAAAGCCTGAAGAAGTTGTTGGCGACAATGGAACAAACTTTGCAGGAGCTGAGAGGAAGCTTAGATAGCTCGTTCCATCAATGGACAAGAGTTAGATTACAGAGGATGCCGCAATCAGAGGGATCAATTGGGGCTGGAATCCACCACTTGGATCACACTTTGGTGGCGTATTTGAGTCGCTGATTAAAGTAGCCAAGAAGACCCTGAGGGCAATGGTGGGAAATGCAGGACTCAATGACGATGAACTACAGACCGCGA
>NC_090870.1:28432290-28439790 GCF_036669935.1 Montipora foliosa | reverse complement strand
CTCCTTATCAATCGTTTCACCTGCTGCACGCCAGCGTCTTTCAAACCTGCATCGTTTTACCTTTTCATCTTTGATGTCATTTGCGTGCCATGGTGCGGCAGGGCGAAGCGGCACTATGTGTTTTTTCAGAGGCACATGTTGTAAAAGCGATTACCATACATCATTATACTTAATATCAATCTCAGATACATTATCAAAGTCATTTAGTTACATAAGTAGTGAGTTGTTAACATATTAAGACACACATTGCGACTCAACTCATGTTCGTGGATGATTCTTCAATTTCCGAGATTTTTGGTGATAAGCGCCTTCCACAAGGATCACAAGTGGATGAATACGAGGCTGACACGGAAAAAGATAGCTCGAATTTGAGGATCACGGCATAGCACCTCCAAGGCGTACCATTTTCATATCCAGAAGGCCAGTAGGAAGTCGTTTTTGACTGGATTTGGAAGGTTTCTTGGCAGATGTCATTAATGAGCAAATTAAAAATTAGGCATTAACTTAAGCAGCTCTTTGTAAGAAATTGATAAACTTGTTAATTTATGATGAAGAAAAAGCAGCAAAAAAGATTTTGCCTTTAAATTATGTTTTTTTTTTCTATAAAATGTGTCAACAACGAATGCTTTCAGCTTTTTATTTAATTATTAACAGCCACTTAACTGACAACTGACAAATGGACGAGATTTTATCTGACAACTAATATTTGCAACGCACCATCCACCAAACCCTATTACAACATTCTTACAAAGAACGGGAATTCGAAAAAATACCGAGGTATGCAAACGAAAGACCAGTTTAGATCTGGTATCATACATTTAAATCAATCTTAGCCAGCAAACGCACGTGTAAACAGGCAAACAAAGGCTATATTAGCACAACTAAATAGAAAAATGGGATGCCATATTTGCAACAGATATTGTGAAAAAAAAAAAAAAAAGACACTGTGCACAATTATTCCCACAGGCAATTCCAGTAGTTTTGAATTCACATTTTATATTTTGGGCAAAAAAAGAGAGAGGAAAAGAGGGAAAAAGAGATTGAAAAAAAAAGAAGACGTATTGTATTTTGGCAAAATATTACGCCTTACTGCGATCACCTCCTCTGCCTTGAAGTAAACTTCACATTGCAGTAAGGATAGACGAAGGGGCAGCTCCCGATTTCCATATCACAAGCGTCTTGCAGATTTCATCAATTTCATTGAAGAGACGAAAATAGGAAAACGAACTTTCCTTGTATCGATGAACGTCACAAGTCTATATACAAAATAACCTTCCAATCCCCACAAGCTATATCAAACAAATGCTAAGACTAACGGAAAGAACTATCTGCAAATTCACAGTACCGCCATGGGTACTAAAATGGCCGTTGCCTTTGCAAATATCTTTATGGCCGATCTTGAGACACAGATTTTTAGCATAAGCGTCATAAAGCCAATGATTTGCAAACGATATATTGGCGACATTTTTTCGTTGTGGGATGTCAGCAAACCGGATATAGACAAGTTCATCACACAAGAAAACTTAAACCACCCAATCATCAAATTTACGGCTGAGATCTCAAACACTGACACCACATTTCTAGACACTGTTGTATACAAAGGCAAACGCAAATGAATCCATTATGGAAAAAAGAAACACACTTCAAGCCGACAGCAACCTTTCAATACACTCATTTTTCATCCTGCCACTCACCAGGCGTCAAAAAAAGATTCGTGGAGGGCAAGGCCCTAAGACGTTTGCGCACTAACTCTTCAAGAACAACTTTTGAAGGAACCATTTACAAATTCAAATCACGTCTCCGTTTTAGAGAAACGATTGAGACATCAACTTCACAGATTGGGACATCAAATTGGGACATAAAATTCACAGAAAGGGAATCAGTGCTGAAGCAAAGCAAAGAAAGCCCTAAGGATATCTTGCCCTTTGTGACACAGTATCACCCAGCAGTGCCAAACCTAAAACATGTTTTATTTAAAAATGGCACTTAATTCAAAACCAGCCTTCTCTACGGCAAATTTTCAAAGAGCCACCACTCATATCTTTTAAAAGAGAGAATCGCTAAAAGACATGCTCGTAAGAGCGAAGGTTTAAAGAGGTCAAAGACCGAAAATATGGTACAAAAGTCTCAACCGTTAAGGCGTTGTGTGGGCCTGTAAATCATTGCTACTTCTCACAATTGCCTGTCACGTTGTCTTGCAAATGTTGTATATCCCTTCTGGTTCAGCCAGGTAGGAGTCCTTGCATTCAAATGTGCCTAAGTGCTCCTGGGATATACAACATAAACAAATATTTTGAGTTATAAATTTAAGCGATGTTGAAGATCCTTTCTGGCTCAACTCGGTCGGAGTCCTGGCATTGAAATGTGCCTGAGTGCTCCTGGGATATACAACATAAACAATATTTTGAATTGCAGATCTAAGACCATTTCTGGTTCAACTTGGTCGGAGTCCTGGCATTGAAATGTGCCTTAGTGCTCCTGGAATATACAACATAAACAATATTTTGAATTGCAGATTTAAGCAATGTTGAAGATCGTTTCTGGTTAAGCTCGGTCAGAGTCCTGGCATTGAACGCTGCCTCTCTCCACCCAGGTGTATAAATGGGTACTGGCGACTAATTTAATGCTAGGGGTAACCCTGCGATGGACTGGCATCCCATCCAGGGGGCAGTAGAAATACTCCTAGTCGCTTCATACTACAGAAACCGGGATAAGCTCCGGCCTAATGGACCACTTGGCTCGTAAGCAGACTTTACCTTACCTTTTACATCTATTATGTAGACCTTGCGAAGGGCCCTTAAAAAATATTAGTTCCATCAAAACGATGATCACTGAAACCCAGGGTTCTTTCGAAACAGTCAAGCGATGAACAGAAATATCACAATCTGTGCTTCGCAGTAAAGAAGACATATTTTGTCAAGAAAAATAAAAGAAAGCGTTGTTATCGCACCACAACACCATTTGTTGTAGCCGTCAAGGTGTGATTTTGCTGCGGTCAACGGAAACTCATAGCCGCACGTCTCCAAAACGCCATCTTGTGATGTGATAATATAGGTTTTTTCGTAAGTCTAGATCGGAACTTTGAATAAATTAAAAAAAACACAAAACAAAAACAAAAAAAACAAGAGAAATGCATAGGCTTCTAAGCCGACAAAACATGGAATACAAGGGATTTTCCGTGTCCTGTTAGTAGTAGAGCGACCAAAATTTTTCTTTAAATTAAAATAAAATCTTTCTTAGCACGCTAGTTGTTTTACGTTCAAATTAATGTTTTCATACCTAACCGAAAGTAACCCAGTTTGGACCCAGCTCGAAATTCAAGTGCCATTTTCCACAGTGAGATTTCAAAACAACCATTTGCGGTCTAATAACTACCCCTAGTGCGGTGACTAGAAATACTTTATTGCGTACTTTTCATTTTTTTGTTTGTCGCGACTTTTGTCAACAAACTAGAAAAAAATGAGCAATATGGGGTTCCGACATGAAAATTGTCTATAAACTTCCCAAGCAATGTCATTTATTCAACCGTTGACCCTCGACCCTCGACTAAAACCCAGACTCGATAAAACTCAGGAATTCATTTTCATTGGAATGCTACAAGTAACTGGGCACCCCATGGAGATACCACGCAAATTACCTGCTATCTCCACAGAGTGCCAAGGTCCCGTTTGGGTTGCTAAAAACCTCTAGCTTGTTATGATCTTACACCTGAAAGGGATCATATCGCTGTAAAGACTTTATTTAACTCAGCTGTGTGAGTAACTTTGCAACTAAGTCACACAATATTTGTGGAGTAGAGAAGCGCATACTTGGGGCATATTTTGAAAGTGAATTTGTGGCAATATACTTACAGACAACGTAGAGACGTGAGTCCTGAGAAAACTTTTTCTGGCAGTTGACTTATGTTATTGTCATGAAGGGTTCTGGAAATAAAAACATAAAACGCAATGAATATGAAAGTAATCCAAAACTCAGTAACGTAGTACCAAGTTATCTTAACAATACTTTTAGAAGTACACTCAGGAACAGTACAGATCAAAATTATTTCAACTAAGGTAAACGTGTCTCGCCGAATAAAGAAGGCCTTTAATGACCAAATGCAGTTTAGAAACATGATTTTTTTAATTTTTATTTTTTTTATGGAGCTTTGATGAAGAACATTCACTGTACCGTGAGCATAATAAAGAAAAAAAACCAAGTGTTCTCACATGGAAAGAGGAATTAGTAGAGTATTTAAAATAAAATTGAGACAGTCTTAAAACCATCAACCAATTTTATGTACCAATTTTATGGCCGTAATAAAGAAAGAAACAAAGTGTTGTCACATGGAAATAGGAATTAGTAGAGTATATAAAATAAAAATGAGCCACTCTGAGAACCGACGCAGTCTGAGAACCGTCAACCATTTTTATGTACCTCGTTAATATAATTACAATTTCTTTCAAGATATTTTCATGTGGAAATTAATGTGTGTCAACTGCAATCAATCTGATTGTTTTATGTGCTCCTCCATTAGCAAAAGAGGACTTGACTCAAATGAAATGAAAGGTTTTACAGAAAGACCCAGAATGAAAGACTGGAATGCGATGAAGTACTTATCTTAGAAGGTTAAGATGCAAATGCACTTTAATTTTTGACCTGAAAGGGTTAACTGCTGTAAAGACTTTTTTTAAACTCAGCTGTGTGAGTCACTTTGCAACTAAGTCATACAATTATTTGTGGAGTAAAGAGGTGAATAGTTGTGTCATATTTTGAAAGTGTATTTGTGGCAATATACTTACAGCCAAAATAGGTCCGTGAGTCCTGAGAAAACGTTTTCTGGGAGTTGACTTATGTTATTGTTATTAAGTTTTCTAGAAATGAAAACATAAGACGCAATGTATATGAAAAGTAATCCAAAACTAAGTAACGTAGCATTAATTTGTCTTAACAATACTTTTAAAAGTTCAATCAGGAACAGTACAAAATTGGAGTTAAACAAGTAGAATTCAATCAGTCCAATTTTAGCTTTTAATGCAGATTCGTCCTCAGCATTGGCTGATCACGGGTTTTTTTAGGTTCTATTTAGATATGAGCAGAACATAATCATATCAATTGTCGTAAAGGAGTCTGCGAACGACTAAGAGCGATCAATTTAAAACTCAAATGGGTGACTGTGGACTTGCTAGTTTAAACGAAAACAATTCGAAAAATATATAAAATAAAACACCAAAAAAACCTTGAGTTAATGCGAGAACAAAATTATTTCAAATAAGGTAAATGTTTCTCGCCGAATACAAAAAGCCTTTAATGACCAAATGCCGTTTAAAAACATGATTTTTTAATTGAGCTTTGATGAATCGAAGATAGTTCATTGTACCCTTATCATAAAATTCCCAAGCAATGTCATTTACTCAACCGTTGACATTCTACCCTAGACCCTCGACCAAAACCCAGACTCGATAAAACTCAGGAATACATTTACATTGGAATGTTACAAGTAACTGGGCTCCCAAGGAAATACCAGGCAAATTGCCTGCTATCTCCACAGAGTGCCAAAGTCCCGTTTTGGTTGCTAAAAAGCACTAGCTTCTTATGATCTTAGACCTGAAAGGGATCATATTGCTGTAAAGACTTCATTTAACTCAGCTGTGTGAGTCACTTTGCAACTAAGTCACACAATTATTTGTGGAGTAGAGAGGCAAACAGTTGTGTTATATTTTGAAAGTGTATTTGTGGCAATATACTTACAGCCAAAGTAGGTCCGTGAGTCTTGAAAAAACGTTTTCTGGGAGTTGACTTATGTTATTGTTATTAAGTTCTCTATAAATGAAAACATAAAACGCAATGTGTATGAAAACTAATCCAAAACTAGGTAACGTAGCACTAATTTATTTTAACAATAATTTTAAAAGTTCATTCAGAAACAATACAAAATTTGAGTTTAACAAGTAGAATGCAATCAATCGAATTTTAGCTTTTAATGCAGATTCGTCCTTAGCGTTGGCTGATCACGAGTTTTTTCGATTCTATTTAGATATGAGCAGAACAATAATAATACAAATTGTCGTAAAGGAGTCTGCGAACGACTCAGAGCGATCAATTTTAAACACAAATGGATGACTGTGGAATTGCCGATTTCAAGGAAAACAATATGAAAAATATAAAACAAAACACCAAAATAATGCGATATCAAAATTATTTCAAATAAGGTAAATGTTTCTCGCCGAATAAAACAGGCCTTTAATGACCAAATATCGTTTAAAAACATGAATTTTTTATCGAACCTTGATGGAGATGGTTCACTGTATCGTGATCATAATAAAAAAAAAACAAGTTCCCTCCCTTCTTATACACTTTTCCACCGTAAAGAGCGTATTCGAGCTTTTTCATGGCGATGCCGATGTCATTTATAAGGACAGTAAGTTTGTCGGACAGCCTCGTTTGTTCAATGCCGGTTTCCTTTGCCCCCTGTGATGTAGAGTCGTGTCCTCGAAAACCGAATTGGTCGATGACCAACCTTGCTTCCTGTAATTTCTCCATGGCCAGCAAAAGACTGGAAAAGGAACGAGTGGTCGACCAGACAAATTCTCACAACGTTTTCGGCGCCACATTCCTCGATATCCTGTGATTTCGCCTCGCCCAAGAACTTCTCAAACTCATCTTCGAAGCAATGGCGGTATGAGGATTCGACCAGCTCGGCCATGAAGACGTTGTTGTGATCTTTAAGAACTTTGAATAGCTCTTTCATTGCGGAGCTTTCCTTCCCTTCACGACAGGGCACCTAAAAGAAATCAAAATGTTCTCAATAACGTTTATATTTTAAGCAGGTCAAAAAAGATGGCTCAACAATATAAGCATGGACAGATACATGCTCTCGCACTGACAAGATTCAACATTAAATTTCGATCCACGTAGACAAACTTGTTTATGCTTATATCTTCACCTATTCGATGCTTTTCAATGTTTAAAGTTTTAAAGTTGACCCTTTTAATGTAGCTCATGAGTGTTGAGTGTTCCTATTAGGAATGTTCATGTTTTCTTTTTCGTACCTGATTTGTAAATACGTCCACTCTGCACTCTAGCAAGGCACGATGAATAGCAAGCGGACTGGTTGGAGCACCATTGGGCGTGGTCAACGCGATCCAATAGCTAACGCTCGGGCACATCTTTTCGTTTATGATAGACGCGTGATTTGCCAACCAATCCTGGCTCGATGAACCCGCAAGTTGACTGACTTCTTCACACCCTTCAACATCGTCGCTATCTTCGTGTTCCTCGCTTGGCTTTTGTTTGCCTCTTTGTTTCTTTAGGCGTTGAGTAGCAATGGCACTGAAAAAGAATGCTACATTCTTCATTCCTGGAAAAATGGAGAAAACAGAATTTGTTGATAAGTGAGGTCTGGTGGATTTCGTACATCCATCAAGTGCTGAAAACCATGGAAATTACGAACAAGCGAACAAACCTTTTAGTGCGCTGTTACAGGCATCTCTGGTTCGACAAACGTTATTCCAAGCTTTT
>NC_090870.1:28424790-28427290 GCF_036669935.1 Montipora foliosa | reverse complement strand
GCAGTTGAACAGACGAATGAAATATTCGCAAAAGTGCGCTATTTCCAGCTGACTGAGGCTATTTTCTAATATTTCTTTAAAGTATCCTGGATCTGGCTCTTTAGTGTGTTCGTACTCGATGAACGCCCTCGGAGATTCTTTGATGGGGTTTGACACAAACTTTCTCTGGCTAATTGAAAAGCACCATCCTCCAATCACTTCGATCAAGTCGTAGTTGATACGCATCTGCTTGATAAAATCGCTTTCTCTATCACCAAGAATTTCCACTAACTTGTTGAGATGCTTGATGATTGTTTCTTTGAACTGATCATTGCTGCCCAGCAAAGAAAGAAATTTCTTTACCGAACAGCAGTGCTGATATGTATATCTTGCAGTCTTCACCTTTCTAAACATTTCGCCACAGTAGAGTGCATAACCAAGTTTCGCCATGGCTCGTTCGATGTCATTGACCGCTACTACGATCGGCGACGCGAGGGCTTTTGTGGCGTTTTGGACGTCTGAAGATACATTGCATTCTTCTATTCCAAAAACGTCAAATTGCAAGCCGGCACTCACTAGAGATGGTATCAGTTTGTCACGAAGCTTGGCAATAAAGGACCTGGAAACAACTTGTAACCTTACGACACGCTCACTTGCGTGAATTGATTCCAAGGGCTCCTCTAGCCGTTGATCTTGCAACAATTCAAGACTGTTGGAAAAAGACATGTCAACTTTGGACTGCATAAAGTTGTTGTTATGGTCTTTTAGTGTTGTGCACAATGGTGCACACGATTACTCTTCTTCCCCACGTTTGCACACTGGCAGTGCCTTAGCTGTCACTTCCATGCCTGTCTGTAATAATGTCGAATGCAAAGGTACCGTTGATACGCGCATGCCGTTTGAAGACTGCACTGCAATCCAGTAATTCATTGCTGGCCAATGCTTTTCTTGTACCTCATCGTTCTGTTCGTCGTATTCCTCGTCTCCTTTTTCCTTGTTTGCCTTTTCGCTCTTCTCTTTAGTTCGTCTCTCTAGTGTGGAGATAGAGGAGAAGAAAAATGCCACTCCTTTCATTTTCTTAATCCTTTCATCGCATTCGTCACGCTTCTGACAAATGTTTCGCCATTGATCTTTGAAAGATATTCCCTCATTTTTGTTGTACGATATTTTAGCTGATAGTAGCGAACAAGTTCCTTGCACAGCCGGTAAGACCTTGCTAAGTAGGGCACTACGAATTCCCTAGTACGTATACAGGAAAAACAGAAAAAAAAATCAAGGCAGAATGAATTTGAAACTGGCCAAGTAATCCTCACAATTCGCTAAAAACAGTGACAAGTTGAAGCGCAGGATACATACCTTACTGTTGAGCTGCCGAGCAGGAGCACTTGCCATCACGATTGCAACTGGTGAGAGCAACTTAGCCTTTCGGTTTTATAGCATTTTCAGCTATTAGCTTATCTAAATTCTGTCACCCTTTTTTCTTTTTCGGGGTATCGAAACTATTTGAACGAAATAGCGGCAGGAAAATGCTTTTGGTATTCCATTCAGACGCTTCAAAGCTTTTAATGGATAGCAAATACCTCACTCTGCGTAACGAACAACGTTTCTCAGCTTTGGAAACTGAATATGGAAACTGTTGTCTGATATTCCATGGCTTAAAATATTTGAAAGAAAAGCATGCCTGCTTTGAAAGCAATGCAAGGGTATTCCGATAGAGAACAATCATATGCTGCATCCGCTTTTGGCATGACTATTCCTCGAGGAATTCAATTTGTTCTATGCTCCCATAATAAGAACTCAGGTGTTTTGGTGAATGTAGCATATTAGAATGCTCTATTCCAAACTAGTGCGAAAAGCATGAAGTTCAGTGCACTACGTGTTAGCAATGGTATCCGAACCCAGCAATTCAAAGTACCAAAGAAAGAGCCAAGTATGTAATGAACAATTTTTCTCAGCTTTGAAAACTGAACACGCAGAATGCTCTCTGACATTCCATGGCTTACGATCTTTGAAAGAAAAGCATGACTGCTTTGAAAGCAATGCAAGAGTATTCCGATAGAGAACGATTATATGCTCCGTCCGTTTTTGGGCGTGATTATTTGTCGGGGTATTCATTTTGTTCTATGATCCCTTATTGTTGTTTCTTTTTTTAACATTTCAATAATAAGGACTCACCTTATTCAGTGAATGTAACATATTAGAATGCTCTATTCCAAACTAGTGCGAAAAGCATGAGGCTTAGTGCACTACGTGCCAGCAATCGTATCCGAACCCAAAAATTCAAAGTATTAAGGAAAGAGCTAAGTATGTCATTTAGCAATATGCGCAAGGAATGTTAAGAAGGTTGAGAACGATTTGCCAATGGATGAATGGCAATCCATGTTTGTTTCTTGTAAATATTTGTCCGGCAATGTGTTTTACAGCACGCAAGGATTCCGCCAACAGAATTGAATGCTTAACAACGGAATGCTTGCAAAAATATGAAACTACTTTTAAACCGTGAGAACTTAAAGATAAAGCT
>NC_090870.1:28399790-28422290 GCF_036669935.1 Montipora foliosa | reverse complement strand
AGTTCTAATTATCCCGTGAGGAATGAATCAATGATGAAATGATATATGAAATGGATCATATATGAACTGCGTTCATAACTGCCAGGATCATAGCTTCACTTGATGTCATATCCGCAGTTCATATATGATCCATTTCATATATCATTTCAACTTTTTGATGAGGAGGTTGCTGATATCGCTCAGGTACATTGTGAGAGCGAATTGTTTGAGTTTTAATTAAGTACAAGTCCGCCGTGTGTCAACGGCAAAGGAAATCTTCGTAGAAACGTAAAATTTTGAAAGCGTATTGAAACCCCTAGTTTTATCCTTAACGTTATAAAAAGGGGATATTTGTTACCTTCCGTTAGTTTTCGGAACAAGTGGTTTTTAGCAACAACAGATTGTCTCTTTAACATTTTAGGGTTTGTTGAGGAGGCTATTCAAGACTTGGTTGAGTTGGGTTGTGTTGTGGAAACCAAGGTACTACCCCGGTTGTTCAACCCCTTGTCCGTGTCTGCTCAAGCTAGTGGAAAGAAGAGGCTCAAGATACGTCAACAACTTTCTTTGTAAGATGCACGTTAAGTACGAAGACCGGAAAACAGCGATGTCTTACTTCGCGCAGCGTGCATATATGTTTTCCTTCGATCTGAAAAGTGGGTACCACCAAGTTGAAATATTTAAGGGTCATCAAACATATCTTCGTTTTTCCTGGAAGCATTCCAATTTAGTATTCCAATCACTTTACAGTTTTACCTTTCGGATTATCGTCTGGTCCTCACGTGTTCACAAAAATTCTTAGGCCTCTTGAGAAGCATTGGAGGCATCAGGGCATTTGCGTTGCTGTTTTTCTTGACGACGGATGGGGTATTGAGGTGGATTCTCAAGTGTGCAGTATTGTCGCGGATGCCGTTAAAACTGACCTTTCAAAGGCGTGTTTCGTTACTAATGAGGATAAGTCAGTGTGGATACCTTAGCAGAGGCTTGATCGGTTGGGTATATCACTTTGGATAGCGCTCGTGGAACCACTGAAATTGTCGATAGGAGGGTTGCCAAAATAACTAGTACCATTGACAGTATTATGGACTCCAATTTTGTTCTTTCTGCCAGAAGATTGGCCTCTTTACAGGGCAGATAATTTCTACAGCTAGCGCTTGTTTCCGGGAACATTTCTAGGATCATGACTACCTTGCATACGGAACCCGTGCTCGCAGTGCGCCCGGCAGTCAAAACTGTGCTATCCTGTCAATCATTTGCCCTTTCGCTGAAATCAGTGCATCTCTGTGCGTAAATGACGTTGTTGTCGATCTACCCTACGAAAGTACGCCACCAGAGTCGTTTTTTCGCGAAGATAACACAAATAAATACATTATCAATGCAATTTTGATGTCTTCTTACGCTTGATTCGAAAATAGCAGACTGAATTCGTCTGAAAATAGTTAGAAAAAGAGTAAATAGCAGCCCAAACACAACAGCTGTCGTTCGAATCGCCGCTCTCTGGTAACCCAGTTTTGGCGCCAAAGCTTGTTGACAAAAAGGATGCCACAAAACCTTTTTAAATGGTTTTCTGGTCCTTTAATTGGGAACAAATGAAGTGACGTCGGATAGCACAGTTTTTCCCGCTCGCTGAATTCTGATTTGTCAATTTAAATTTCAGTAGCTCTCACCGTATGCACGGTAGGCACTGGGAATCTAAAGTTAGGATGGATCCCTATTGCATTGAGGAGTTATATTTTTGGAAAAACAGTTAAATTCCGCAAATTTTCTCTTTAATAAGCCACAGCGTTTCGCTTACTCCGATGCCAGTGCTACAGGGTTGGGTGACTTCAGTTATTACCCTTAATGAGGTCTGTGTGTGTCACAAGCTTTTTGACCCTTCAAAAACGAGCTCTTCGCCTAATGTATTTTGCTGATTACAAATCTCATGCAATACCTTTCTTCATTTCTTCTCGTCTTCTTCCTTTAGATACGCTCTGTTTTAAATTTGTGGCTTTGATGATACATGATGTATCAAACAACTTGACACCTCCTAATAAATTTAGCCTATTCACCCATCAAGGTGATATTCTGAATCATCCTTACGAGACGAGATAATCGCAAAGAGGAGATTATTTCCTTAAACGTTCAAGAATAGATATTCAAAAGAGATCTTTCTCAAGAATTGGCGTTAAAATTTGGAATAGCATATCTTGTGAAGTCCGCCAGATGTCAAAATCTAACTTCAAAAATAATGTTGATGATATCCTTTTCCAAAGACTGCTAAAGTGTGATGATTACATTGATGTTTCGATAACATTGGAAAATTTTGACTTCTTAGTTTAGTATGTCATGTAGTTAAAAATGTATTTATTCAATTTAAATTACTTTTTTCATGTTTATTTATGTTATACTGTACAAGTTTTAAGCTGTTCTCCACTGCACTAACTGTATTCTAAAACTAATTTATTTTATTTTTTATTTTATTTTATTTATTTATTTATTTTTTTATGTGAATGTGTAGTTATGCATTTGTAACCATTTTATCTAGAATATATTTGTAAGCAATGCTCGCCTCGACTAGCTATTGCTAACTGCGAGCATTGCATAGCTTTGTGATTATTTTATGCAAAATACATAATAAAAACTGAAACTGAAACTGAAACTGAGACTGCGCCCGTTGGAGACGTTTTGTGTCGTTTTAGAGCTTTGTCAGTAGAACGAGAAGGTTTCGAGTACTCTCGACATGGGAGACCTCTTTACCTACGACTAATTGTGTCCTTTTTTGACACTCTGATTCGCGAATCGTCATTCAACCTGCCATTCTGGTCAATGTTTTTGCACAAGGTTGAACAGCGTTGTTCTTGTTGGTTTAGGTTTTTTGCCTTTCTTAATCAAGGCTGTGACTTTGTTTTTACTGATTGTTAGGTTATTCACTACTTTATATTCGTTTGCATGTAGTTTGTGGAGTCTTTGCGGGTTTAAATGATCTACTAGAGCATGCAAGTCACGTTTAGGGTATGTATGCAGTTATTGCGCGTTTGTTATTTAGCTTTCTTTGCAGGTTATTCGCTAGGCCTCTGTTTAGGAGCTACTTTGCATGCCTATTTTGCCCCAGGGAGGTCGGTGTAGTTTCTTACGATAATGCTGCCTGCAGGCATAGGGCCGCTTTTTATTTTTTATTTATTATTATTATTATTATTATTATTATTATTATTATTATTATTATTATTATTATTATTATTATTATTATTATTATTCCACATATATAAATTATCTTACATACATGTAGATGGTTACTGTTTATACCTAAATTGTTATTATTTTAGCATGTACTCAAATCACACTACATCTTAGCATGGTCTTGTTCTTAAGGACTTTTCGAAGAGTCTTCTCTACATATACACTTTTGATCTATTATTTATATATACCTGCCATTTTGCCTGAATTTTTTTCTCCGTATTGTTTTTGGAAGCTATATATTTCTCAGTTCGATATTTAATTTTAACTATCTCTTTAAAAACATCAAAACTGGGGCTTTTAGTACGATGTCGACTTGACCAGATATGCAACTTTGCAAGGATTATGAAATAATTCAGTAGATCACTTTTCCCTAACTTCCCAATAAACACGTCTCGTTGCGAGAGCTCTTCGTGCTCATTTGAGAGTGCAAACCAAAAGTCTTTTTTTAAGAAGCGATTTGTGAACGGACATTCATAAAATAAAAGAAGGACCGTTTCTGAATCAACATCACAAAATGTACAGGTGTCCTTTGGGACATAACCTATTTTGGCCAATCGCACATTAGTGTAGATAATTAATGTCGTCTAAAAATTTAAATTGAAAACTTCTAATGAAAATCTCAGATAATACAGTCTTCAAATTAAGAAAGGCCATACAAACAGTCACATCATCTAAATCAAAGTCTTCTTTTAGTTTAGTAAAACCCCTGGACACCATTGTCTTTTTCGAAATAAGCAGGGTATGAAATTGTGTACTTTTACATTTTTCAGGATCAGAGATTTTTTCACCTCATTGAAATTGCAGTGAAGTTATCTCACTTTCTTCTACATTCAAAGTTTTTAAGTGGACAGGAATTGCACTTCGAATCCCTGACCAGTTTAAAAAGTTTGTACGTATCAATCCTTTACATTTGGCACTGTTGTATGATTCTAAATTATTCTTATCAAATATCATCTGGTTAAAAAAAATAATTCCAGCTTTTACATTTTACATAGTTGTGATAATATATACTTTTGCCATCTATTTTAATAAGCTTATTGTTCCAAATAATACTTCCAGATTTAGAAGGCTTGGTAGAAAAATCCTCTCTAAAGTCGGCCCAACAATGGAGAAGCTCATCGTAAAATGTGGAATTTGTTTTGTATTCCTTAATATCATAATTACACCTAAACAAAACACTTCCACCATAATCCTTGAGTAGGTGATTAATGTAGGCTTTCCATGGTATAGAACCACTAGAAAAAAGCCTTCCAAGCCACGCCAGTCTATAAGATTTACTGGTAC
Organism: Montipora foliosa; assembly: GCF_036669935.1. Classification (NCBI taxonomy): domain Eukaryota; kingdom Metazoa; phylum Cnidaria; class Anthozoa; order Scleractinia; family Acroporidae; genus Montipora; species Montipora foliosa. Next base: position 28,417,811 of record NC_090870.1, on the reverse strand, counting down.
CTTTTATCGAATCAGCCAATCCATCTTTCTCTCGCAAACCGCTATATTTGAAGTTTTATCAAAACAATGCCCTTTATCAAATTTATTAAAGTACTTCATAGTAATTGGAAAATTATTTTTGTGGGACTGCAGAAGAAGCCAAACACTTCCTAAAATTCAAGGACTGCAATATAATCCAATATAATTTTTCTTATGCCCTTCTTGTTTTATTGCTTTTTTGTTTCCTTGCTCATTGTTTTGATGTAAGAATATGAATATAATTAGCATCTGTTATCATATTATTTTTTAAGTAATATATAATTGGAAATCGCAAGTTTAACAACTAATCATATTTTTTCGTAGAGTAAGTATTTCAATTGTATTATTGTAAGTAGCACCTGTAATTGTAATTGCATTGTTTTGTAAGTAATGCGTAAGTATTCAATTGTTAAATAGTTTTGTTGGTAATGTAAGGGATTTTAGTAGTTGTAAATTGTGTAATTGTTGTCAATTTTGTAAGTAGATGTACCAGTCTTGTAGGTAAAGATATAAATAAATAAATAAATAAAAATAACCCACTTACCGCCGCCATGTTATGCGACCTTTAAGGATGTTCTTTAAAAAGCTTAGAAAATCACAATTTTAACATGTCCATAAAACGTATTGAAGTAGAAATGGATAAGAATGGTTTTTTCTTATTTTGTGTCACATTTGGTGCCAATTGAATTCATTTGAAGACTTTACCGTTGCTTGGTTCTCGCAGCAAATTTTAGACAATTTGTCAAACACAACACCGCACTTTAACGCATTTTTCAAATTTTCGCAAATTAAAAAAAAAAAAAATACGTATCGTTTGAAATGTGTTTTTTTGAAAATAGTTAACTATAAAAGGGTATCTTTGGGCAAAATATGAGGTATCCGCCAAAATGGTCGTTGACGGACGACTCTCGATTCTTACAGGCAGCCATTCTTAAGGCTTAACGCGCGCGATTCATTACCCGAGTAGAGGCTATTAATCATTGGCATTGGTATCAGTGAGTAATTGAAAGACTCTGGAGTTCGCACTTAGAAGCTGCATCTCTGTGCTCTTAAAGGTTAGGAAGGCTAGCCTTCATAATGCCAATTCGTGAAAGGCTGCGATTCTTCACACGCTGCAGATATTCAACGAGGTATTTGGGGACACCACTCCACACCGAAGATGAATACTCTAACACTGTGAGAACACATTCTCAGTTGTGACTAGGAAGAGGAAGCATTATAGAAAGGTACATCTCAAAGGTACATTTGCAAAACTGCGGCACTTCCTGGATTCCATGCTTGCATCCCAAACCCAAAATGATCCAAAATGACATTTATTACCAAGGGGAATAAATTATTTTATGCAGCCAGCGCGGCGTTTTTAGTATCCCGGAGGGGTACATCCGGGACTTACAATGGTAGATACCTAAACATCCGAGCCTCTTTCAGTTCAGCTTCGGTGCAGGGCAAACATTTTTCTTCTCTGAAGACGGAAGAACACTTAGAAAGAACCCCCCCTCCCCCTTTACCCCATTTCAGAAGGACTCTGAAGGGAGGAGAAAATTTCATTGATCAGTTAAGTAGGCTCTGTTTACTAGTTTTTAGCGCAGTTAATCGCTATCACAAATCCTGTTGTTCGAGTCACATGGTGGCTGGTGAACCAGAAACCGCGTGTGCTTATTCATTTTGTTGGTGCTTAGATCGCCGGAATGGCGATCCAAAAATCTCTTGGAAGGCTTCACTTAGAATTGTGTTCAGCCTGTTTGGTAGTATTTCTCGTGATGGGGCGGCGTAGAGTGGATAAAAAAAAAAACAGTGCGATCTCTGCAACATTCGCAGCACCGCCCCCCATTTATTGACCTTGAGCTGAGATCAGGCGATTTTATACGGGATAATGCAAGCTACCCTGAGTTAATCTCACTCTCTGCGGTCGCTTTACCTGAGCTCAGCTCGTCGGCAAATACAGTTCTGCGAGTTGGCAAAATCGGGGTTTACCTTTAGCCCACGACTAGTGTTAGGCGCTCTCGTTGGAATACTTTACACCGCCATGGGAAGAGAGGCCCTTCACCGAAGCAATTAGGGAGCCATTCTGAGAGCACTTTCCGAAGTGAAAGAGTTTCCATTTTTTTTTTTTTTTCATGTCAAGTTTTGTTTCAGTTCGGTTAATATATATGGTAATGCAGCGAGTTATGTTGCTCACTGATACAGCTATTTTTGTCAGCCACAATGCACTAATTTATATTATTTGGTTTGCCCCAGTTCTGTTATTTTTGAGTGGCCATATTGTCACCACTCTGGTTGCGTATAAGAGGGATGTACAGTTCTGGCGTTTGTCAGCATGGGTCATGATACTTATTCGGCGGGAGTGTTATTCCTCTGTGCCATTCATGTACCATTTTGTGCTGTTGCATCCTTTTGTTTGCCTATAACTACCTTGTGGTGTTATGGTACAGTTATTTGTGCCAGATTGTTTGATACTGTCATCTTCTCTGGTTTTTATTTTATTTATTGTTTAACTGAGGGCTCCAATAAGTGGCTGTTTCTTCCTTTGTCTCACGGGTGGCCAGTGGGGCTTCGAAGCTCTTTCATTTCAACTTTTGTTTCAATTCGGTTAATACATATGGTAAGGCAGCGAGTTATGTTGCTCAATGATACAGCTATTATTGTCAGCCACAATGCAATAATTTATATTATTTGGTTTGCCCCAGTTCTGTTATTTTTGAGTGGCCATATTGTCACCACTCTGGTTGTGTATTAGAGGGATGTACAGTTCTGGCGTTTGTCAGCATGGGTCATGATACTTATTCGGTGGGAGTGTTATTGCTCTGTGCCATTCATGTACCATTTTGTGCTGTTGCATCCTTTTGTTTGCCTATAACTACCTTGTGGTGTTATGGTACAGTTATTTGTGCCAGATTATTATTATTACTATTATTATTATTATTATTATTATTATTATTATTATTATTACTATTATTATTGTCACTATTTATTTATGCCATCGACTGTTGCATTGCTAGTTATGGTCGCTTTTACACTCCTCTTATACGAGCACTTGCGTGTTGTTGCAACGCCAACCACAAGTTGTTTTCCATGTGTCTGCCAGTTATATATTTTACAGCATAGGGGTATTGCAACTTGTTGCGGCGACAATGTGTGTACTGTCTGCCATGCCCTACCCTGCTGCACTCTTGTTTTTATGTGTTATGTGTTACATGTAGTATTTGCCTTAGTATTTGCCTGTCTGGTGTTGTGTCTACATGTATGTTCTGAATTGTATTCACATTGGTATTTAGGCTTTGGATATTAACATTTTTGCCAGTGTCTTTCAGTTCTTGTTTGTTCTTGCTTGCGATGCCACCCAAAACATCTGCATGCTCTACCTCCACTGTCACCTCTACACACCAGACCATATCTGCTGTCTATTGAATTTCTTCAGGATGCCATGCCGTTATCACCACAAGTCCTTCAGGCCCTCAGCATTATTATTGCGTTCAGTTGGCAACACAAGGATCCTGTGTGGTATTTCCCTTCATTTTTGCTCATGTGTTCATCCTATTTTCTTTCAATTTGCATGGCGTACACATATTTACCATTGAATGTTTCTTTGATGATGCTTTTTGACCATTCAATTTTATCCTATTGATATGTATTTCACTCCTACAGCTTTATGTGTTTTTGCATTATTACTGTAATATTAATGCCGTGTATTTCCCTTTATTTTCGCTTATTTGTCAACAGTAGTTTCTTTTATGATGCCTTTTGACATAAAATTATCAGTTTTATATCCCTAATATGTCTTTGTTCATATGTGTTTCTGCATGAATACTGTAACAATTCATGTTACATGTGTTACATGTAGTATTTGCCTTAGTATTTGCCTGTCTGGTCTTGTGTCTATGTATGTTCTAAATTGTATTCATAACCAGATGTAGGCTTTGGATATTAACATTTTTGTCAGTGTCTTCCAGTTCTTGTTTGGTCTTGCTTGCGATGCCTCCCAAACATCAGCATGCTCCGCCTCTGCTGTCACCTCACCACACCAGACCATATCCGCCGTCGATTGAATTTTTTCAGGATGCCATGCCTTTGTCACCACGTGTCCTTCAGGCCTTCAGCACTATTATTGCATTCAGTTGGCAACACAAGGATCCTGTGTGGTATTTCCCTTCATTTTTGATCATTTGTTCATCCTATTTTTCTTTCACTTTGCATGGCTTACACGTATTTACCAGTGAATGTTTCTTTATGTTGCTTTTTGACCATTCAATTTTATTCCATTGATATTTATTTCACTCCTACAACTGTATGTGTTTTTGCATGATTACTGTAATATGTAATAATTTTCGCCTATTTGTCAACAGTATTTTCTTTTACGATGCCTTTGTGACATATCAGTTTTATATCCCTAATATATCTTTTGTTCATAGGTGTTTCTGCATGAATACTGTAACAATTCATATTATCCCATGTCAAATTTTCATTTTCCCTTCAATTTTGCTCACTTGTCATCAGCATTTTCTTTGATGATGTTTTTTGACAGTCCAATATTATATCATTGATATTGGTTTGTTCCTTTCAGTTTCTGCATTATTACTGTCTTGATAATTGTATCCTGTGTGATACAATAATTATGTCCCTTTGTTTCCCCTCATTTTTTGATTTGTCTTTTCTTTCAATTTGCATTGCTAGTTTACCAGTTCCTTTGTTGATGCTTTTCAACTGAGTACCATTTTATATCATTGATCTTTGTCTCGTTTGTAAGGTGTTTCTACATTAAAATCATTGTCAGTACTGCCATTGCCAGTCATGGTGGTTTCTCTTCTCTTTTTGGAGTTATTATGTGCAGTCATAAGCACTTGTGTGTTGTTGTGGTGCCAACCACATGCTGTCTGGTCTTGTATTTACCCTGTTTGCTCTAAATTGCATCCACAACCAGATTTTGGCTTTGATACTAATATTTTAGCCAGTGTCTTTCAGTTCTTGTTTCTTCTTGCTCCTGATGTCATCCAGGAAAGCCTTTATTTGATACCAAGATGTTATCACCTGAATCTACGTCGAATATCCAAGGTTTTCGGCAATTCAAGGATAACCAAGCTTAGTTAACATTACCAATTAGAATATTACTCTTACAGATGTTGTATACGTTCACATTTTTACACTTAAAAGATAATGTAAGTCATCTCGACGTACCGATTCTCCAAATGGTAACTCAGATACTTTCTACCAGATAGGGCATGATTACCTCTCTCTTCAGGGTTTGTGTGACTGCAGTGTCCTGGAAGACTACGTTCCCTTCTTTTTCCCCACAGGGGTTTTTTTTTCGGGGTTTTTGTAGCAGGCAGTCACACTAATCACTGCCCTTTAGGCACGATGCAACATGAACATTGAAGCACTTTGAACAACACCAATTGGTTGTAACCCCAGACAAGCTGACTCTCAGTCGCTTGTTTTCCATTTTCTCATTGTTACACCATGTTGGAGTATGGTCCTGGGACCAGGCTACCCCATACAATCCCTGTCATTCAGACGTGATTCTTGGCCGTCCTCGTGTGCTCCTTCTTTCATGTTACTTTTTAAGCACTATTACTTCTTTTCGATTTAAATTAATAGGTCATGTCACTGCATGTCTACATGAGCAGGGGCCATGTCGTCATGTCCATTTAACAATTTTTATATGACTTCGGGTAGTAACGTACAGTGAAAGTCGGTTTCTGTGTGTGTGGACACAGTCATCCAATTGGTTTACATGTACTCTGTCCAGCTGACTTTCGCATTGCATTTACTTGTTTTGATCACACACATCATTCAGATTTTGGTAGCCTGACTGTCCTTACAAATCCTTGGCTATGTCCATGCATGCGGAATCCTTCATGGTTCATTACACCTATTACTAATTCTTCTGACTATATGAACAGGGGCCATGTGTAGTCATAGGATAGTACGGTGTTTATTTACTGGGTCACTTGTAACTAGGGTCTTGTTTGGCCTTTATACTAATCTGCTCTTGTCAATATCACATGATATTTTCGTCACATTTAAGGACTTTGGCAAATTTATTGCAATGTAAATTATTCTTCTATTATTGTATTTTGACTCGACATTCTCCTTATGCAGTACGTGTTTCCTCTCCAGTGACAATTTCCAAAGATCACATACAGTCACATTGTTACAACCCATTCAGCCAAGCTGGCTGTCATTTTCTGGTATGCTAGTATTTAATGCCAGACAACTTGGGCTTGTATCACATGTTGGTATCACTAACAAAGTCTGTTATGTTTGTCTTAACATTGACAGTGAATACAGAGTATTAGAGTCTGAGCCAAATGTTAGATTTACATATCTTATGTCTACTGCATATAGTAGACACTCTTATATTGCTTTATCCAACCATGTGTGCATGGGCCACTTGGTCAGTGGGTTAAGCAAATGTAGTTCATTATTCTTGTGGAGCTCCACAGTGTATCGTCTTTGTTTAACTTGACAGGATTAGGTAGGGCCTGCTTAGGAGCATTTGTGCAGGGGCCAATGGTTTCCTAAAATGGCAAATTTCCTTGAGCATAACTTGAACGTATAATTCATAAGCAGGTGTAATTTTGGTGCCGCTGCTGAGCAGGGGCCATCATTCTGACCTTTTATGATAGGTAGTGCCAGTTTAAGGGACATTTGTGCAAGGGCCAAACGTTCCCTTCAGGGTTCGCTTCTCCCGCCTTTAAGCTATTCGAGGTTAATGAATTTATTTCAGTTCACGGTTTGTCATTTCATTCTAGGATTACCTGCTTGAGGGGCGGTTGTGCATGGGCCAACTGTTCCACAAGCATGACAATATTTCTCGGTAGTATTAACATGTCGTTGGATACCAGCTTCCACTTTCTCATTCCCACCAGCAGGCACTAGGATTGTGTACTTGCAAGTTTAAGTTGTTTTACAGTATTTCTTGTTCAGGCACTGTGCATTGCTTGGGCTTCGGGTGGGGCGGCCCTGTCTCCAGGGGTCGAGCAGGGCTTTGGCGTGTTTGCCCTCACCTTTGCTGGGATGAGGTTTTTATTTCCGGTTTTTGTGTAATTTTATATTGGTATTATCAATAAACGGCCACTTAAATGAGTGGCCAAATTACGGCAAATAATGGTGTCCGTCAGTTCTCCCAGCAAACCGAGCTCACCCCTGGCGATGCACATTGTACAGCACATGGTTTACTGGCAAGCGAGCAAGGGGCATAAATGAACTTTAATTTTTTACCTGAGAGGGTTCATTACTGTAAAGGCTATATTTAACTCAGCTGTGTCAGTTACTTTATAACTAAGTCACACAATTATTTTTTGAGTGGAGAGGTGCAAAGCCGTGTCATATTTTGTATATTTGGGGCAATATACATACAGTTCAAATAGATGTGTGAGTCCTGAGAAAACGTATCCTGGGAGGTGAGTTATTTTGTTCTTATTGAGATATCTAAAAATAAAGAAAAAATTAGAAATAAGTACAAACCTCGAATTAAACAAATATATATTACATAATGTAAATGATGTCAAATTGCGCGGGAAATGCAGTCTAAGGCCTATCAATTACTTTCACTTTTGCGATAATTGACTGTCTACTACAGTCTCTTTCCTACATTTCCCGCTCAATTTGACATCATTTACACGTCGTGTAATGGTCATGATACGTCATGTGCGGTCACCAAGCGGAACGACTAAAAACGATCGGCCATATTGATAACATTTTTTAAACAACCTGAAGAAGACCAGTAAAACTGGTCGAAACGTCAGTTTTAGAGATATTTTAACCTCGGAAATTCCTGGAAACAATTCAAATTTAAATTTTATGTACCTAGTACATATATTGTCATTTCAGTAACTCGAAAATTAATGTGTGTCAGTAGCTATCAATATGATTGTTTTATTTCCTTCTTTATTAGAAAATGGGGACCTGGGTAAGATCAAATAATATGATTTACAACAAAAACCAAAATGACAGACTGGAATAACATTTAGTATTAATCTTAGAAGGCAATAGTTTAAGTGCACTTTAAATTTTGACCTGAAAGGGTTAATAATTACTGTAGAGCTTTTATTCAACTCAGCTGTGTGAGTCACCTTGTAACAAAGTCACACAGTTATTTGTGGAATTGAGAGGCGCAAAACCGTATCATATTTTGAAAGTGTACTTAGGGCAATATACTTACAGCACAGATAGATGTGTGAGTCCTGAGAAAACATTTTCTGGGAGTTGAGTTATTTCATTCTCCCTGAGATGTCTGGAAATGAAAATAAAATTAGAAATAAGTACTAAATTCAAATCAAGGAAGGACGATGCACCATTTTAGTTTTAATTGCCGTTTTGTTCTTAGCATTCCAGGGTCGTCGTTGTAGTCGATTCTACTTAGAGGAGAGCAGTAAAATTAATCTCAATTCTCCCAATAGGAGCCCGTAAACAACTCAGAGCGATCAAATCAAAGAAAAAATTGATAACTGTGGATTTACTAGTTTTATGGAAAACAATACGAAAATCTAAAAGAAAGTTTAGGATTTTACTGACCAAATGCAGTTTTAAGGCATGCGTTGTTTTATCAAGCCTCGAAGAAAGCTCACTGTACCGTGATCATAAAGACAAAAACGAAGTGTTCTCGCATGGAAATAGGAATTTATAAAGTTTTATAATGTGCTAATAGTTGTAAAAGTGGAGGACTCTGAGAACTATCCAACAATTTTATGTACCTTATATATATAATTACCATTCGTTGGAGATACTGTCCTTTCGTTGACTCGAAAATCCATGTTTGTCAGTAGCAATAAGTATGATTTTTTTATGTGCTTCTTTATTAGTAAAAGAACCTGGCTAAGATCAAATAAAAGGTTCCACATAAAGAACCAAAATGACAGACTAGAATAACATTTAGTATTAATCTTAGAAGGCTAAGGTTCAAAGGCACGTTAATTAAAAAATTACTCCCAAATGTCCTAAAAGGAATCTGTGAACGACTCAGAACAATGAAATCAAAGATTTATTGGTAACAGTGGATTTGTTAGTTTTATGGAGAACAATAGGAGAGATCTAAAACAAAGTTTAGGATTTCAATGACCAAATGCAGTTTAAAGACATGCATTGTTTTACTGAGCCTGGATGAAGAAAGGTCACTCTACCGTAATTATAAAGAAAAAAAGAAACGAATTGTTTTCCACATAGAAACAGGAAATAGTAGAGTTTCATAATGTCATGATAGTTTTAAAAGTGGAGGACTCTCAGAACTATAAAACAATTTCACGTGCCTAGTATATGTAATTACCATCCCGTTGCAGATATTATCATTTCGTTGACTCGAAAATTAATGTGTGTCAGTAGCAATCAATATGATCGTTTTATGTGCTTCTTTATTAGAAAAAGGGGCTCTGGCTAAGATCAAAAAAGTGTTTTTAAAAAAGAACCAAAATGATGACTGGAATAACATTCAGTATTAATCTTAGAAGTGTAAACTTCAAATGCACTTTCATTTTTGACTTGAAAGGGTTAATTACTGCAAATACTTTATTTAACCCAGCTGCGTGAGTCACTTCGTAATCTCAGTTTAGCTTTTATTGTAGTTTGATTCCGAGCATTCATTGATCAAGGCCTTACTTAATTCCAATAAGGTCATCGTGGTTTTCCAACGTTCAGCTCACTGACGAGGCAATTCGATTCGTGAGATATGTTTTGGAAGCTAAACGCATGCTCTCTGAACGGTCGGTCGGCGTGGCCCACCGAGAGTGAACCCTCTAAGATTGTCTACTCGGATGCTTCCGATTATGCTTTCACTTCTTTTGTTAAAAACGAAGGTAAAATAATTCAGCAAAACTGGTCGCCTAACGAGCGAGAGAAGAGCTGTACTTGGAAAGAATTAAGAGCTGTTCAGTTAGCCATCGAGCTTTTTTCTCATGATTTCAAAGGCCAGCAGGTGGCCTGGTTGACTGATATCAAAACGTTGTAACCATGGTAAACGATGGAAGTCGTGTTCAAGAATTACAATCTTTAGTTTTACAGAGATTCATTTTGTGTGTAACAAATTGCATTTCACTGGAAATGAAATGTAGTACAAGAGACCTGAACGCAGAGGCGGATTTTCTGAATAGAATCGTAGTTTTCGATGATAATACATTAAATTGTGTTATTTTTTAGAATGTTGGACGTTAAGTGGGGTCCACATTCCGTGGACAGGTTCGCCTGCTGTAATAACACAAAGCTCGCTCGTTTTAACTCCGGGTCTTATCAGCCTGGAACAGAAGCAGTTGACGCATTTACTCCAGATTGGAAACACGAGAGCAATTGGCTATTTCCCCTGGTTTCCCTAATTGTACGAGTTATTAATCATTTGAAACTATGTAAGGCTGAAGGATCAATTGTTTTTCCAGTGTGGAAGTCTTCCTATTTTTGGACAGTCTTGTCTCGAGACGGCAGACATTTAAGTCCCTTTGTGAACGATTTGTTGTGATTACCTAATTAGACACGACCTTTATTTGTGTAGTGAAGTTGAAATTTGTTTCATTTCTCGCCTGAAGTTAGTTCATAAAATGCTTATTTCAAAAACGAAAAGGAAAAAAAACAAAGGAGGTCAACGACTTAGTTTCGCAGAAAAAATAGATGGGTCATCATAACCAGATGTAACCTTATCTACTCATCCGTTGAAAATCATGAAGGCCCTTTACGGACAAAATATCGTATGTGCTTATATCAATGTTATGTTGCATACATCAATGTTATGTGCAATAAATCAATAAGCAAAGATGCTCGATGCAAATAAAAGATGTCCAATACAATTAAAGGATGCTTGATACAACTAAAAGATGTTCGATACAACCAAAAGATGATCTGTATGAAAGAGGAGGAAGCGGAAAATGGTTTTGCACAACGGAAGTGTCCTTACGTGCCCAGGCCCCTCGAAAATGCAAGGGCTTTTCCCAGTTTACAAAATGGCGTCTGCTGGAGCTACTTGTACGATTTGGCTTCCAGACACAGAAAGGTTTTTCATCGAATTAAGTGCAATAATCACGAAAGCACCGCAACAGCAAAACGCCATAGCCACTTAGTTCGATTATTTGTTCATTCTTTATCAGTAGACCAGAAGAACACGAAAGAACTTAGGTGTCCTAACTGCAAGAATCAGTTATTGCATATATGTGCCAGAAATTTGAATAAGAATGTTCGCGCCCAAAATGTTCCCACGTACAGATTTTTTTAAAACTTTCCACGCAGAAAGGTAATGATCTACTTTTTCCAAAAAGGCAAAAAAAAAATGGGGGGTCACCGTGCTCGTTTTCGAGAGAAGATGCATTTTTAGAAGCTTGCGTTACTTTAAGACGATCTTAGCTTACAACTGTCAGCAATAAAAAATAGCTACAATAGTGAAATTTTGATCTGGTAAACATACACAATTCGACATAACTAATATAACTAAATAAACTTTTGCAGCTGATGTCTTTTTCTGAGGTTAAATAGGCCTTGAAAAACGATACATATTAGTCTAAGAAAGAAAACTTCGGTCGCACGAGACCATAAAAAGCGAAATATTTGTAACTTCTCACGTACAGATTTTTTTTTCCGTTAAAATGGACAAAATCAGGAAAGGAAGTGATCTCCGGAAAGAAAAATGGAGGTCACCGAGCATTCAAGAGAGTAAAACCGCTGCGAAGCTCTTAAAGAGATTGTCTATTCGCACCGTAACGTCATTACGTTACATTGCCGAGACGACCTGGGCACACAGCTATCCCATGATTCCACACGCTTTCACGTTCCGTTCTTGTGGAAATGTTTGCACCTTTAGCATCGTGTTTACCTCCGTGGCCTGCGATGCATGGCGTGTGCGAAAGAATGCGCAGTAGCGCGAACGTCCTTAACCTCCTACTTTTATATACAACAATTTTACTCGGCACGATGTCACTTTGAGGGAATTGCAGAATAAGCCTATACCACAACAACAGAAGTCGTGTCTCAAAAATACTCAGTATCGACCACATTAACTTCATTTAGGTTAATTGTTAATTTCAGTTTACAGTGTCTCCTATTAGTCACCGCGCCGCTGTGGCTCAGCTGTTTGAGCACCGGGCTGCAATGTGGGAGGTCGTGAGTTTCACTCCGGCCGGACCAACACTCAGCTTCTTTAAATAACTGGGGAGAAATTGCTGCCTTTGTAACTACATCTGCAAAGGGTTATACTTTCTAGTCTTCTCGAATAAGGAAGATAGGCCGGAGGTCCCGTCTCACAGGCCTTGTTCATGAACTCTGTGGGACGTTAAAGATCCCACACAGAGAGTAGGGGCACATAGTTGCCGGTGTTGTGGTGTGACCTTTCCAGCATGTGATTGGCTTCCCAGGATTAGCTTGATAGGCTTCTGTGTAAATCAGACCACAATTGTGTATAACAGCCAGAAGTCAGGCTACTTAGCCCAGTGCTGGAGCCTCACCAAACCAAACCATTAGCTAGCACTCCAGCTCTAGAACAACTAGACACCTAAATAAAGTTCCTTTCCTTTTTTTTAGAAAAAACGGGGTAGACCTTCATATACCGGGCTATTATGGCGGAGGACAAAAGAACCATTGGTATTCTGATTTAGCCTTGCTAACTTGGTATTCTTACGTTCGCCTAGTTATTTTGTTTAAGTTAAATATTATTTCGGATCCGCCAGAAAACCAGCCAGAAAACGAAGGTCCCACCGATATATATAAATATATATATATATATATATATATATATTTTTTTTTTGTTTTTTTTTTGAATTAACAAGGCTGGAAATCCAATTTGTACACAAATCCTATTTGTACACTCAAATTATATATATATATATATATATGTATATAAGATATATATATATATATATATATATATATATATATATGTAATGAAATGACGTGATAAATTGATCATCAGCTAAAAGTGCTCAATGGGTTTACCAGAGCTTTGAATAGATAAGTAGACTTAGTTCAAGTCTACGTATATATATATATATATATATATATATATAGTGTGAAACTTGATTTTCGTAAAACAGTGCTCAACACATAGAAGTAGAGCGAAATATATACGGAAGAAAAAACACATAAACAAGTTCATCCTTGCAAGCCTGTTTCATGGTCGCCCACTCATCAGGGGATTTAATATATACATATATATATATAAGCCTGCATCATTATATATATATATAAGCCTGCATCATTAACTTGATCCCTCTGATTAGCTGATGCCTAAGTTGGTGTTTGCCTGTGAATCGTTAGTCGATCCTTAGGTTTAAGGCTATGAAGGGGTTTAGGCTTTCCCATCCCACCCGTGAAAGAATCCCGGGACACTCACGGTAGGCCAATTCACTGTCTCGATAGCTGCGTTGCCAGCGTGGTTGTCCTGATGGTGTAGTGGTCATCACACCCTACCGGTATTCAGGGGGACGTGGGTTCAAATCCCGCTCAGGGCAATTCTTCATGTTTTTCATTCGCTATAATTAATCAGTTGATTAACGGGATGGGTTTCATTTCTTCATTCTACGGTCTATATAAATAAGCCCGCATCATTAACTTGATCCCTCTGATTAGCTGATGCCTAAGTTGGTGTTTGCCTATGAATCGTTAGTCGATCCTTAGGTTAAGGCTATGAAGGGGTTTAGGCTTTCCCATCCCACCCGTGAAAGAATCCCGGGACACTCACGGTAGGCCAATTCACTGTCTCGATAGCTGCGTTGCCAGCGTGGTTGTCCTGATGGTGTAGTGGTCATCACACCCTACCGGTATTCAGGGGGACGTGGGTTCAAATCCCGCTCAGGGCAATTCTTCATGTTTTTCATTCGCTATAATTAATCAGTTGATTAACGGGATGGGTTTCATTTCTTCATTCTACGGTCTATATAAATAAGCCCGCATCATTAACTTGATCCCTCTGATTAGCTGATGCCTAAGTTGGTGTTTGCCTATGAATCGTTAGTCGATCCTTAGGTTAAGGCTATGAAGGGGTTTAGGCTTTCCCATCCCACCCGTGAAAGAATCCCGGGACACTCACGGTAGGCCAATTCACTGTCTCGATAGCTGCGTTGCCAGCGTGGTTGTCCTGATCGTGTAGTGGTCATCACACCCTACCGGTATTCAGCTGGACGTGGGTTCAAATCCCGCTCAGGGCAATTCTTCATGTTTTTCATTCGCTATAATTAATCAGTTGATTAACGGGATGGGTTTCATTTCTTCATTCTACGGTCTATATAAATAAGCCTGCATCATTAACTTGATCCCTCTGATTAGCTGATGCCTAAGTTGGTGTTTGCCTGTGAATCGTTAGTCGATCCTTAGGTTTAAGACTATGAAGGGGTTTAGGCTTTCCCAACCCACCCATGAAAGAATCCCGGGACACTCATGGTAGGCCAATTCACTGTCTCGATAGCTGCGTTGCCAGCGTGGTTGTCCTGATGGTGTAGTGGTCATCACACCCTACCGGTATTCAGGGGGACGTGGGTTCAAATCCCGCTCAGGGCAATTCTTCATGTTTTTCATTCGCTATAATTAATCAGTTGATTAACGGGATGGGTTTCATTTCTTCATTCTACGGTATATATATATATATATATATATATATATATATATATATATATATATATACATATATATAGATACGTAGACTTGAACTAGGTCAAAAACATTTATTTGCTACTCCGAGTTTCATGCTTCTCACGAAGCAATCATGAGGCAACTGCCAAAAAGAAGGAATACATGGTGTTTTACAGTGATTTTGAAAATCACGGTAGCAATTCACTATAGGCTGGGGTGCATAGCAACGGTTAAACAATACAAACTGTATCCAGTGAGCTGCTAAAAATAAGCCTTAAATAATTACGCTATTGAGAAGGAATTTCTTTGCATGTCTGAAACTTGTTACAAGCTCATTTCTGTTGTTAAGGGTCGCCAAATCTGGTCTACAAATTATATAGTATTTCTCCCACAGACATAAATTACACTTCTTCGTTACATTTGAATAGGATCTCGCATGCCTAACAATCCGCCATTTAATGCGATAGTCGACTTTCTTGTCTTTCAAACCCCATACATATTTACTAAGTTCAGTGGAATTTCTGTAGCGTTCATTTCTAAAGGAACATGTGTGGTTTCTATAACGTGATTTGAATGATGTGTCGCAGAGACCGATGTAAGTTTGCTTTGACTGAGATGTTGTGACCTCTGCTTGATAGATGGTATTCCGCACGTTGCACTTTCCGTCTAGAGGGCAGGATCTTTTGTCACGGCAGTTGCAAGTGTTGATAGTTTGAGCGGGTGGATTTGATGACTTGTTAATGACGGCTTTATTTTGGTTGGAGATAATTGTTTTTACATTGCTTGTTTATGGATTCCGGTATGTTCTTTAGGATGGATGGGGGATGATTGGATTTCTTGTGAACGTAGAGTGGGATGTTTCCTTCTTTTGTGTAGGGATAGTGCTTTCCAGATTGGAGGTCAAGGGTGACGTCTAAAAATTTTACTTTAGTGATGTTTGCTTCGACTGTGATCTTTAAGTCGTTTTCACGGAAAATTTGGCAGAAGCCCTTCTTGATTCTTTCGATCTGTTGAGGGTTTGAGTTAAAAGCTGCCAAACCATTGAGCACTTTTAGCTGATGATCAATTTATCGCGTCATTTCACTAACTGCAGACAGCACTTTTTTTTTTCGTAAAAGGAATTTATTCACAAATAAAAACCTATATACATCGAAGTGGCTCTTAATAAACAAATCATAAACACGCTCAGTAAACTAATTAAGATAACAAACAATTACTAATTACAATCCTAATTAACTCGGAACTCTATCTGGACGCGTTGGTTTGCGGGCGGGCGGGCCTTCAGAGTCTGAAATTCTTGCAGGGGCACGCTTAACAGGCTTCTTTACATCTTTACTGGAAAACTTGCGCTGGACACGGAGGACATAGTTAGTCATATGAGAACGATAATCCGGAGACAAACGGTGCTCGTCTATTAAACGAGAAACAAAATCAGCAACATCCTTACTGGACATTCGAGTGACAGCATCGCGGGAAAGTTCTCCTAAAGCGGAAAGAAGAACAGGATCAGTTTTATCACGAAATAACGTGGAAGCAGCAGATGAAACAGGAGCGGAGGATTAAGGCAGCTTAGACGCATCTGGTACAGGAACACTGGGAACAGGAGGAACATCAGGCAAATTAGGAACAGGAGGAACATCAAGCACAGGGATACTAGGAGCAGGAGGAACATCAGGCGCAGGAGCACTAAGAGCAGGAGGGATGTCAGGCACAGAAACACTGGGAGCAGGAGGAACATCAGACGCAGAAAACGGAGCAGGAGGAACATCCGGTACAGGAACATTAGCATCAGGAGGAGGGGAAGGAGGGGGAGCTGCCGAGGCAACGATCTCATGATCCCCAGACATCATCTCATCATCATCCTCCATAGTGGACCCAGTAGAGGCATCAGAAGGAGGGACGTAATCAGCATCATCGTCATCATCAGCAAGAGGTACAGTAGAAGACAAAACTTCGGTCCCCGGGTGGATGGCACCCCAAGGCTGCCTGCATTCTCTACCCATGTGACCGGGCCGACGACAGCGCCGGCACGGACCAGAGAGCGGGCAGGAAGGACCACGATGACCGACTTCACGACAAATCGTACAATGGACAGGTTGACCAGGATACCAAGCGCGACAACTAAAATCACCGATCGTTACGAAATAAGGGATGTCAAGATCCACGGCTAGCTCAACCACACGATTACCATTGTAGATTGCAGGGAAATTGGCAAACGTACTACGGCTGACGGACAGAACGTCTCCATAAGACTCAAACAAGGCTTTAACGTCATCATCAGGAACCTCGAACGGTAGATCGCGAACATATACAAAACGAAACCTAAGATCTGCGCGAACAACACGGACGTGGGCATCATCGAAAACAAGACCGGACGAGATCAAATCATCACAAGAGGCCTGATCCTTGAAAGTCAGACGAACACGGCCGCCCCGCAAAAACTGCCCACTTGTAACCTTTTCAGCATCTACTGCTTCCAACAGACGGGGTAACACCTCCACAATTGGCATGAACTGAATCTGGGAAGTGTAGCACAACACTGTTTGGACAGCCAAGGAACGACATGGCGAACACAATTTAGGGTTAGGTCCATGCCGTTCCCTCCCGGCAGGTACTTAGGAAAGGACAAAAAATGAACAAAAAAGCCAATTGATCACAATCACACAACTGTTTCGGCCTTCTGGGCCTCATCAGTGCAGTGCTGATGTCTGGGATGGAGGTTAAGCTTATAAAGCCACCCCAAATGTCCCACACATGTGGTACATCTAAGCCATGCCAGAGTGCTCAAACTAGCGGGCTAGTGAGCATGCGCAATTGCTAGCGGCAATGACTCATCCCAGTAGAGTGCTCAATTTGGACATGAAAGCAAAAGCTTTGTAATGCCAAAGAGCTACGAAATACGAAATACGAGCGAAAAAAGCGAGAAAATCCTAGAGAAATCGAAAAAAGTTGATGAAGATGCGATGCTGTGTAATACCTCGTGGTCAGACAGACGCAGGCTCAGCACAAAAACATTTCTTACCTTTTCGCGTATCTCTAAGCTTCGAAAGTGATCTAAACTTTCCACAAAAGCTTTTTTCTTTTGCTTTATACCGAAAGAAATTTCGCTTTCTGGCGTAAACGTTTTAGTTTAGCAACGCTAAGCGCAATCATTTAGCATATAAGGTCAAACTAAGGTATATGAGCTGATAATCGAGATTGAGTGAACCAATCAGAGCACGAGAATTGCATTATCCCAGGTTGAAAATTTAATAAATATATATATAAGCCTGCTTCGTGGTCGAAACATCCCTTGATCAGTGGGCGACCACGAAACAGGCTTGTAGGGATGAACTTGTAGTTTATTTGTTATCTTCTTCCATATATACTTATACAAGAGAAAAGACAGGTTTTAAACAACAAAACCTATATTTCGGTGGCAAACAGCTACCTTCATCAGGATGAATGACCGTTACACCCTCAAGCGTTCCTACG
>NC_090870.1:28387290-28389790 GCF_036669935.1 Montipora foliosa | reverse complement strand
GATGGAACGTCAAACGTTTCGCCGGTTAGGGCTTCATCAGTGACTGATAAGTTATTTTACAAGACAGAATATATAACAAGTAAAGAACAATGGTCTTTGATCAGGTTCATTAAGCCTGCTAGTGTATGGTCAGGACACGTCCAATACAACCATTCATGGCGGTTTCAGTGTTTTTCTTTCTGATTTCGAGCGCCTCAATGATCTTGCGTGTCTGATGTTGTGGAATGTTGTTATGTAGAATGTCCCATGAGATGTCTTTAAGCATTGGCGTATTGGTATGACTAACAAGATGCTGATAAATAGTTTGTTTTTTCATCCGTACGTGTTCCTTGATTCTGGACCCAACAGTCCTACTCGTTTCTCCTATGTAAACTAAATGACAGTGTGTACATTCAATTATGTACACGCAGTTCTTAGATAAGCATTTGTTTACCTTCTTAGCTGATGTGCAGGTCTCACAAGCCTCGGGACACTTTTGTTGTTCCTTTGGTGGTCTAAAGATACTTGATAGCGGGCGACTAGTCATATAATGAACTTTGATATTTTGAATACCCGATCGCTTGATTACTGCTTGCGTTTGTTGTTTTAGGGCCTCGTTGATAAATGGGACTTTTATATACACTGGGTCTTGCGCTAGGTCTTCTTCTTTGGGTTGAATATTACATGTCCGTAGTGTGCGTTTACGGTTAGGGTTAGACCACGAAACAGGCTTGTAGGGATGAACTTGAAGTTTATTCGTTTTTTTCTTCCGTTTATATTTCGCTCTACTTCTATGTATTGAGCACTGTTTTACGAAAATCTTTTTTTTTTGAGGAAATGAAGGTTACTACAGCTACCACGTTTGCGTATACGATTTATTAGAGGTAGAAGCAATAAATACAAGTGTTTTTGAAGTATCATTAGTTAAAAACTCACAGCTCTGTCGTGGTTGTTGGTATGCTGGTCAGTAGATGAGCTGAATGTTTCCCAGTGCAGGTTAAGATGTTCTCAACTTGACACCCATATGCCTTGCTGCGGCAGTGACACAAATTCGCACAAACGCGAAAATCTGTAAAAAGATAACTAAAACCTTGTCAAAAAATAAAGGAATTGCCTAGCTTTCATGGGATTCGTTTTAAATCTCAAATTTCGGAACTGTAATTTATGCATTAAAGACAAGTGGCCAAGTTAAAAAAAATAAGATTATATTCGGGGGAGGCTTTTGGTATTTCATGTTTGAGTGCTCTTGTCTCAATTTAAATTATTCTGTAATTCTTACATCTGCGAATAGAGAATCTGATTATAATCAAGTGGAAATCGGGATAAAACACAAAGCACTACAAAAGAAGATTTAGTTATTCTCGGGAGAAAATGGCATGAGTAGAGCTGCGAGCTGTAAACTATTTATAAGGGGTAATAAGTTACGGAAAGATTATTCTAGAATCCATCGCTTTATCGCTACAGCTTTGCTTCGTGTGATAAAGAAGTAACCACACTACAAGGGACTATCAGCTCAGTGAAATCTCACCTATAAGAGAAACGTAAAACGTCTTTGTTCCAGTGCCAACTTCATTGGTAGCGATGCAACTATAGTTACCACCCTGGTTGATTTTGCTCCACACTAATCCCTGCCCGAAAGCCAAGGTTGTAGATGAGTTCATCATCGATATGTTAATGGGTGGCGTCCCTTCAGACAAGCACCAGACGTAATGCTCCGAGACTGTTCGAACCACTCGTAAAGGAATTATTACCTCCGGTTTAGCTGAAAGTAAAGACGATGTACAGGTTTTGGCCATCATTTAATTATAGCACACTGTAAAAGAAAATCAGAACCCTCAAATCGTTAAAATTCTTACTTGGCCGAAAGCGCGACAGCAGAGCACCATGCGTAAGAAATTTTGCGAAATCTATCGATGCGAAAAAAATGGCTATGACGTCAGGTTATCCGGCCGCCCGTACAGACTGTCGGGGTGGAGGTGGAGAGGAATGATCGCCTTTGGGGAGGGGGTGTTCGGGCGAGTTTCCTTGGATTTCCTTGCGGGAAATCGCATGGTCAGTGTTGCATTTGGCAAGCAACTTTTTTTTTTTTTTTTTGAAGCTGCAAGAATCAGCGTTTGGGTGTTACGAGCAGCGAAATGGATCAGCTGCCTTTGCTAAATTATGGATTACGATGTGTGGATCTGCGAGAGGAAAGCTCGCTAGTGTTGCTTGGCAAGGTTGTAATGGCGCTAGCGTAACGAAAGGATGTTTTGCCGCAAAGAACCCTTACTTAAAGCAGCAGTTCCTCGGTGAGCATGGGAAGAGACGGTAAAAAGAGCTTTCAAGGCACCTAAGGATTTGTATTGCCTAATCTACGCTTAGAAAAGCTTGCTTAGCAAAGGAACGGTTTTGTGTGAAATGAGTGATTGTTGACTTAACTAACTGTCACCAGGTTCGTACTCCTTTTTTTTGCCTTTTAAACGGACATTTATGTCAAACTGTTTAGCAATTTGTTTATCTTACTACCAGATATGTTTGTCAC
>NC_090870.1:28377290-28379790 GCF_036669935.1 Montipora foliosa | reverse complement strand
AACATTGGTAGAGTTCTTAATCACCTCAAAGATCTTATTTATAAGTCTCCTCCGTTAGCCCAAAATATTTCCCAAGGGTCCCATAATTCCATCTTTCCGCAGAGCCAAAAACATCAAAGAAATTCTAGCAAGCAGGCGCAATTCCCATGTGTACACCAAGGATGAAGAGCGGGGCTGTCACAAATGCAATGCTAAGTGCTAGCTTTGTCGTAATTTTGTATGAAAATCTGATTGTTTTAACAGCACTAGCACCAATAGAACTTACCCTATCAGACAGTCTCTAAGTTGTAAATCCAAAAACGTTATTTACTTGGTTACATACTGGAAATGTAGTTTGCAATATGTGGGTTTTGTTTTTGCTACGAATTGAAGGTTAGATTCCGCAATCATAAATCTGCTATGACCACCAAAAAATGCGAAGTTGCCAACTATTTTAATGAAGATCACGTTTTATCAGAATTTGAATTTCTCATCATGGAACAAATTTAAAATTCCAGCGTTAGCAACAATAATAGCCTTGATAATCGCCAACTAATTAGGGAAGCTTTTTGGTGCGCCAAACTTTAC
The DNA here is from genome assembly GCF_036669935.1 of Montipora foliosa. Lineage (NCBI taxonomy): Eukaryota > Metazoa > Cnidaria > Anthozoa > Scleractinia > Acroporidae > Montipora > Montipora foliosa. Next base: position 28,379,223 of record NC_090870.1, on the reverse strand, counting down.
ACCCTTGCACGATTTTATTTGAACAAAAGACTAGGATTCGCTATAATTAACCCCAAGCCAGCGGGTCAGCGTCGTTTTTTATCACTAGCCATAGGACTCAGTTAGTTTCTATTTTTTTTATTTTTAGCTACGTTATCCTCTCAATCAACACCCATTTAGCTGCCTATTATGGCTTTATATTTTATAGTCTATTTTTTAAATGTATTTTACCTTTAGTTTTGTTTTATAATTATCTAGCATATGTATTACATATTTTTTTCATTGTTTGTTACATATAAAAGTGCAGACTAGTTTTACGAATTTTTATTCCAAGTATTCATTATCTTGTACAGTATTGCTGAAGAAGCCCGAACGGGCGAAACCTACAATAAAGGGACTTTCAGTACACGAGAAAAGCTCGATCCATCTTCTGTTCATGCAAGTCATATATATATATATAAGAAGTGTACAATTGGTTAACCTAACGATGAACTCCCAGTAAGAGGATCCACAGGATACAATGTCTCGACGCGAATTTGTAGTTTAATGTACGTAAAAAAAGCGACAAAGACACAAGCTCTTGACTGTTCTGGACGGGGTTTAATACACGACGTTTCAGCCGTTCGGCCTTCTTCAGGTTAAAAGTTAAAAACTAAAAAACTATTTGAAATGATTGCAAATCACAAAAACAGCAGCTTATATATACAGAGCAGAAATATTGAAATTAAGGAAACGTAACAAAACAAAAGTCTAAACTATAAGGCGACATGGATTTGACAATCAAAGACAAATAAAGAACTATAGGTGACATATCGATGTGAATACAAATAAGTGACTAATATCATATTGGGAAAATGTCAACTCACAACTACTCAATTGCAGTAACTAATGCGGTGTTTTGATCTAAATTCCCGCCTTTTGTTAAGCCCATGAGGATTAAGGGTAAATAATTGCGCAGTCCAATAGGCCTCCCTAGTGAGTAACAATTGTTCAAGATGTAAAGACCTAATTTGTTCGATAATGATGAAATATATATATATATATATATGAAATGATGAAATTATACAGAATAGAGACATTTATATTAATGAAAGGAACGCGATAACATTTTTCGTTTGAAACTGAAACTGCTTGTTCATCACAGTAGTTGAGAAGCCGGCAGGATCTAGTCCCCCTCTCTTGGCAAGAGAAATTCCGTGCAAATTATATATATATATACAAGTTAAGAGGGTCTCTCGAGCAACCAGCGCATCCCTGCCCCCCAGGAGGATCACAAATGGATTCACAGTCCAAGCCTTGGCGAAATGTAGTTAATTACTGAAGTTTGAAAGGACCAAGGACGGACAACCCCTGGATGACATTTTTCATCGGGAGAAAAATAACGGTGTTTTTTAATGAAAGTGTTTCAACAATTTTGCAACTTGCTGTAGCATGATACTGGTCACATTGGCATACATGGAGGGGTGGACGTACGGACGGACGGACGTACATACGTACTTATGTACTGACGGTTGATGACGTCATGGCTATAAAACCAAGATTTCTCGTATCGATTGGTTACCATATTTTCTTAACAATGGTGTTGAGCGCTCGCGCGCGGAGCTCCGCTATTATGTTTAGAAGGATCTCATTGGTAAAATTGTATTATGTTTAGAATGATCTTCTTGCTAAAGGTGCCAGAGATAAAAAAAAAAGGTTTGAATTGTCATCCGTTTATCTTAAAGAATTTAAATAAAAATGCGTGCATTACATACGTGGCATGTGGGTTGTACTTGTCGTCATCGCATAGTTTGCTGCCAGAAAAAAGAACAAATATTAACATTAGTATTGAAAATCGAGGAAAGTCAAACATACTTTGCTTCAGCATCTTTCCAATTTATTTCTCAAGAGTTCACAATGATTCACTTCACTTTTCATCTTGCGTAGTACGTTGTTTATGTCTGTGATTGCTGAT
>NC_090870.1:28357290-28372290 GCF_036669935.1 Montipora foliosa | reverse complement strand
GGATCCTACGTTTAACATCAGCAATAATAAACCTAGCGATAGCTCCAGAGTCCTCTCCACCATTGTGAAAGGTAGCCTTATTACGAAATTTCCAAATACCGCACAGAATCGACTTGATGATGTACAAAAGCAGACGCAGGCACTTCCTTTCAGGCACCGGGAATTGGTAAAAAAAACACGAAGGGGCAATTGGGAACGAAGGGGGCTGACAAAAGCGCAGATAACATAGGGACAAAACAAGACCAGACCAATTTAACCCTACGACAAGCCAAGAAACAATGATCAATGGTCTCTAGACGGGCGCATAAAGCACAGCGAGGCGAGCGAATATAGCCCCAGGTGTGAAGAGAATGTCGCACCTTAACGGCACGGAGGGTAATCAACCATGCAAGATCATTTTTGTAGTTCTCAGTAAATGAATCACGGATCAGACCCCAATGCCGAGAAAGGGAAAACCGAGAGGGGACGAAGCCTGACCAGAGGGCAGGGAAAATCGGGATGGTGCAGAAATTCGCTAGCAAAACCTTGTAAAAGGCGCGAGACGTGTAAGTAAACCCAGGAGGTAAAGCAGTGGCCTGAAAGGAAGAAAGGACACTCGCATAAAAGGCAGTGGGGCGGGCAGCGCTTGGAGTTAAGTTATCGCGCAGCCTTGCCCACTCCGGCCGCAAAGGAGCTAACACAGAGCCACAAAAATACTTAGCAAGGTAAAAACCCTTAGAACTAGAATCGGACACGTAAGTAACTAAAGCCGCAAGCCGCAAGGCGCGGCCCTGGCAAGAAAAATCCTTTAAACCCAAACCTCCGCTATCAACAGAACAAATAAGCGATTTACGAGCTACAGTCTCTAATCGAGCGCGCCACAAAAAGGGCCATATCAGACTATTAAGTTTACTATAAACCCATTTAGGGGGTACTAAAACGCGCGACACATACAGCAACTTACTTAACGCTAATATGTTTAAAATAAGGACCTTCCCAATAAAGGACAAGGATCGCGACTTCCATCAAGAAAGAGTTTTGTCGAGTTTGGACAAATGCGGTTCCCAATTATCGCGCTCAACGTCAACAGTACCGAAGAATACGCCTAAAATCTTCATTTTCCTAACCCAAGTGAGACCAAGTGGCTCGTCAAGGCGGTCTTTCCAGGCACCAAGCCACATGGCCTCAGTCTTGGACAAATTAAGCTTCGCACCAGAGCCACGCTCGTAAAACGCAATCGCATCAAAAAGTGAGAAAAGGGAAGAATCGTTTTTGACAAAGGCCGTAGTATCGTCAGCATGCTGGCCGACTTTAAACTGGACACCACCAGCCCCCGGCAAGAGAAAGCCTTCGATCGCGGGAGAGTCCCTAATACGGCAGGCTAAAACTTCAACGCAGAGAACATAAAGCATAGGGGACAGGGCGTCGCCCTGCCTGACCCCCCGCAGCAAAGGAACAGGATCGGAAAGGAAATCGTTAACTAGAATACGCATATAAGCGCCGTTATACAAAGTGAAAATCCAGCTGCAGAAGGAGGGCCCAAAACCGAAATGTTCTAAAAGATTCATCAGAAAGGACCGATTAACGCGATCGAAGGCTTTCTCCTGGTCTAAAGAGACGAGAATACCTGTCTCGCCGGTTCTCTCAATAAAATCTAGTGTATCGCGAAGAAGGGCCAGATTAGAAGAAATAGATCTACCTGGAACAGAACACGTCTGATCAGGGTCTACAATAGACCCCAACACTTTTTTCAAACGGAGGGAAAGGGCTTTTGAACAAATCTTATAATCCACATTCAGTAACGAAATGGGACGCCAGTTTTTTAGATTTCTACGATCATCTTTCTTATGAACAAGACGCGTAACACTCGATTTCATAGAGTCACACAGCTCACGATGGGCGAGAGACTCATTAAACATATCAACTAAAAGGGGCCCCAAGAGGGACCAGAACGCAGAATAAAACTCAACAGTTAAGCCATCAGAACCGGGCGTTTTGTTCCTATTAGAGAGGCGAAGGGCCTCGGACGCCTCGTTCAAAGAAAGAAGACCCTCGCATGATTCGCGCTCAGCTTCCGATAACCGGCGGGTAACGTGCTCAAACAAATGGGATTGGGCTACAGGGTCAATTGGCTCTTCAGAAAATAGGGAAGAATAAAAACGCTCGTGAGCTTGAATCATGTCAGGGAGGGAAAAAACCTCTTGCCCCTCAGAATCAAAGACAGAGGAGAAGGAGCCTTTCTCGTGTCTCTCATTTTCAAGACCGAGAAAGAAACCAGAGGGAGACTCCCCCTCCTCTGCCCACTTAACCCTGCTGCGAATCTTAGAACCCTCGAGTTCGGAATCTAAAAGCGACCGCAGAGCAGCCTCTGAAGTCAGAATTTCAGGACTAGCAGAAACATCGCCCGAAGCCAAACGATTCTTCAGGGCAGTTAAGCGATTGGTTAGAAAAACCTTCTGGGACGAGAGTAAACGGTGTTTACGACGAGAAAAGGCGATCGTAGTGAGCTTAATGTCAGACTTTAAACACTCCCAAAAATCGCGCTGAGAAGCAAAGCAATGCCGAAAGGCCAGAAACTGCTCAATTAAATCCGAAATCTCTAAACAAAAGGATTCGTCATCGAGGAGAGAATTGTTAAACTTCCAAACTCCCGGGCCTCGCAGGGGAAGAGCCGCAATATCATAGTCTAAAATAACAAAGTCATGATCTGAGAAAACGCATGGGAGAATATCGCACCTAGTGACTTGATTACACTGAAGCCGCGGGACCAAAAAGGTATCCAGTCTGCTGGCAATTGAATGGTCTGGGCTGAACCAGGTGAACTGCCTGTCTCGGTGATGCAAAAGACGCCAAGCGTCACGGAGGTTACAGCGAGATTTTAGGTCTGAGAAGCCGGAGTCGAGGGAAACCGACCTACCCAATTTGTCAAGCGCCGAGTCAAAACAATTCATATCCCCCCCGATCAGGAGCCGAGAGTTTGGAAGAAAAAAGGACGGGACCGACTGAAAGAAAATATTTCTCTCAGCCGGAATCGTCGGCACATATAGGTTAACTAGATTAAGATTGAAATCGTCAAACTTAACAAGTAAGCTGAGAATGCGCCCACTTTGATCCTTCTGCCAAACAGAAACATTATTACGAAAAACATCAGAACATAAGATAGCTACCCCCCCTCTCCTCCCGACAGCAGGGGCCCAGAAGCTGGGGCCCGGCCACGAAGAGGAGAAGGAGCGCAGAACAGCGTCATTCGAAATCATAGTTTCTTGAATGAAACAAAAGTCTAGGCGTGAAGCACGAAAGAAATCAGAGACCAGCGAAAACTTACGTTGACTTAAACCCCTAACATTAATCGTAGCGCACTTTAAGAAGGTTAAACTAAGTGGGCGCATCCTCACTTACTACAGACAGACGAGACGACTTGCCCAAAGCAGCGCGTCGGGAGGAGCCATGTCGAGATCTCTTCCTTCGGCGAGAGAGCCGCTCAGACAAAGGAGACATATTATCAGGCACAGCGTCGGAATCCATCAGTTCAGATGTGGCAATACTCTCAGGCTCAGCCTCGTCACTCTCAACACTCGTATCGGTCAGGGAAGAAACGGGAAATTCTTGCACTCCGGGAACTTGAATATCAGGGGAATCGTTGATGAGGCCTTGAGAAGATAAAAGGTCAGGTGCAGGCTCAGAAGAAATAGCCGAGGCCAAGAGCTGGTCAAATTCAGCTTCCAGGGAATCGTCCTCAGACCTTGCCGAATCTTCCTCTGCATTCTCTCCTGGGGGGCTATCAAGATCCACGTCACCTGAATCAGCATTTTCAGCATCTAGAGTAGTGGGGGGGACATCCACGGGAGGAGGGTCAGCAGCAGGCTGGCTCGGGGGCTCAGCATCAACGGCATCACGATTCGAAAGCGGGCGGCGATACCAAGAGTGGCGGCAGTCAATGGCCATGTGGCCAGGTTCTTTACAAATACAGCATCGAACCCCAGCAGGACAATCACGGGCATGATGGCCAATTACTTCACAGTTAAAGCAGAGCATCTGACGACACTCTTGGGCCAAATGACCTGGCTCGTTGCATCTTCTACAGGTCTTCACTTGGCCTTCATACTGTACACGGAGAAGGTACTTACCAAAACGAAGGTACGACGGGATGGGGTCATCGATACACATGCGAAGAGTACGGATACCATTCTGGACCTGGGGGAAGCCCTGGACGGAGGAGCGACGCTGGGAGTAAACAGTGCCATACTTCGACAGACGGAAGGTCAAAGCCGAGTCAGGTAACTCAAAAGGAGCGTCGTACACAACAACATAAGACAAGGCTCTGCCTGCAAGATGAGGTGCATGAGGCTGGTTTCCAACAAAGAAAGACGACTGCTGCAGAAATTTGTTTCGGATCTCCTCTTTCGTAAAGGTGAGGACTACTGACCCATTCTGGGATCCCTGAAGGCAACGGACTGACGTCGGAGGAAAACCATCTCTCACCAAGATATCAAAGATTTGCTTGGTCGTAACTGAGCTGTCAGGGAGTGTGAAGTATGCAGAAGCAGGACGATCAGGCATGACATTCAAAACATCAAAATGCTCTCTTTCAAAAGAAGACAGATAAGACCTGCGACGCGGAGCTACACTGGAAACTTTTGGACGAGAATCAACAGCACCAAGAGTCACTCTATCAGCATAAGAGCCACCAGGACTGGTATCCATGTGGGATGGCGAATCAGATTGGCCAGCTCCAGAAACAGGGGGAGGCACAGGCGTATTCTCCACAATATCAGACCACAGACGGGATACAGGCGTAGGCTGAGACATACCGCAAAAACAATTTAGGGTAGGGCCCACGCCGTTCCCTCCCGGCAGGTACTTAGGACAGGGTCCAACAAAAAAAGATAAAAGCCAATTAGTCTACCACAAACGTGCTATGATGGGCTTCTGGGCCTCATCAGTGCAGTGCTGATGTCTGGGATGGAGGTTAAGCTTATAAAGCTACCCCAAATGTCCCACACATGTGGTACATCTAACCCATGCCAGAGTGCTCAAACTAGCGAGCTAGTGAGCATGCGCAATTGCTAGCGGCAATGACTCATCCCAAATCCCACCAGAGTGCTCAATTTGGACATGAAAGCAAAAGCTTTGTAATGCCAAAGACCTATATATATATATATATATATAGCACTGCACTGATGAGGCCCAGAAGGCCGAAACAGTACTCTCTGCAGTTAGTTATATGTTTGAAAGAAAATTTGCCCTGAGCGGGATTTGAACCCACGTCCCCCCATTACTAGTCGGGTGTGATCACCACTACACCACCAGGACAACCATGCTGGCAACACAGCCATCGAAGAGGTGATTTACGTGGTTAAGGCGTGGGTCTCCCGGGAAATTTTTTTTCAGGGTGACAAGGTAGGGGAGCCTATAACTTCACTTGAAACCCAACTAAGGATCAAGTTAAAGATGCACGACCGTAGTCAACTTAGCGGATGACAAGGAAGGATCCTAGAAGGATACAGGCTAATTTTAATTTTAGAGAGAGTGTAGCAGAGAAACCCTGACAATGCACACCCCAAATAATCATATTTTTAACTGAATAAATGTTTGAAAGAAAATTTGCCCTGAGCGGGATTTGAACCCACGTCCCCCCATTACTAGTCGGGTGTGATCACCACTACACCACCAGGACAACCATGCTGGCAACACAGCCATCGAAGAGGTGATTTACGTGGTTAAGGCGTGGGTCTCCCGGGAAATTTTTTTTCAGGGTGACAAGGTAGGGGAGCCTATAACTTCACTTGAAACCCAACTAAGGATCAAGTTAAAGATGCACGACCGTAGTCAACTTAGCGGATGACAAGGAAGGATCCTAGAAGGATACAGGCTAATTTTAATTTTAGAGAGAGTGTAGCAGAGAAACCCTGACAATGCACACCCCAAATAATCATATTTTTAACTGAATAAATGTTTGAAAGAAAATTTGCCCTGTGCGGGATTTGAACCCACGTCCCCCCATTACTAGTCGGGTGTGATCACCACTACACCACTACACCACCAGGACAACCATGCTGGCAACAATATATATATATATATATATATATATAGACGGTTATGAGTGCTTCCTGAGCCAACGAAGATGCCAACCAAAAGGATCACAAGGATTCACAGTCCTGATTCGGTAGATGATAAAAAACTGGTTAAAAATGAAGCCGAAAATGGACAACTTTTGGTTTAAAAACTATAAAAAAAAAATTTAAAATTCTTTAAAACGTTTCGGTCTCTCGACCTTCCTCAGTTACAACCAACTGAAGAAGGTCGAGAGACCGAAACGTTTTAAAGAATTTTAAATTTTTTTTTTATAGTTTTTAAACCAAAAGTTGTCCATTTTCGGCTTCATTTTTAACCAGTTTTATATATATATTTATCTCAGCGAATTCGCTAAAAGGTAGCTGCTGGAGTTTTTGCCTTGAGCACGAGCGTAGCCCGTGTTCAAGCCATTGTGGCCTCTCAAAATTGAGGGGGCTTGCCGTCAAGGCCTGCTTTACCAAACAGCCCAGGGACAGTTCTAGCTCTGTGTTGTGTGTCAAAAGCACAGGGCTGGGGGGTTGCTGCTTTGAGACTTTAACTGTAGTTAGAGTTTGTGGCCTTGTTAAGTGAGACTTTACAGTGTAGCATGCCTTCATTGGCAATTTTCCCTGCGCCAGTGTAGGCCTGAATGATAGTTTTCTTTTGATCACCAATTAAAGTGAGCCCACACTGTGGTGTGGGTGGGTGATTGGCAGTTGTCTGACCAAAGCACAGGGGTGGGGAGGCTTTTCTTTAAGTTTGTGACGGCAGCAGAATTGGCTTGTTTTCACAATTTCTGCAGCCACCTTTTGACAAATCCAGTTATATATATATATAGGCCAAATTTAATAAAAACGTTTCGGCCCTTCGGCCTTCGTCAGTTTAATTTTTTTTAAAATAGAGTAAACGTTAAAAATCTAAGGATAAAATGACCTAATTATTACAGCAGTGGAGACTATATAGTTTCTGAAAGACAATGGCTATTGTAATGGAATACAATTAAGTAGAATACAAGCTAAAACTAAAGCTTAATCACTAAAACAAAAGTAATGATGTAATATATATATATATATATATATATATTTAGAATTTCAAATGTGGCCAACGGACGGGCAACTTCTGGAGCTAAAAACTCCAGTGAATCACATGTTGATCCAGCGTTATTACATAGAAAAACTGGCCCTTAGGGAGTCCCACGTAAATGCCACACATTAAGTGATAAATCAACCATGTTGCCAGCATGGTTGTCCTGATAGTGTAGTGGTCATCACACCCGACTAGTGATCAGGGGGACGTGGGTTCAAATCCCGCTCAGGGCAATTACAGTTTTCCCCAGAAGTTGTCCAGTGTTGAGTTTCCTGTAATTTTCTGTCAATTTCTCCTCAACTTGGACTGTGAATCTATTTGCGATCCGGATAGGCTTAATGAGAGTGACTTCTTGTTTAGCCAGAACAGAGGAGAACGTAGCCGAAAGTAAAATTTTGTTTCTAATACAGAATTACCTATTACATACTTTACTGGGTAATTTGTCTACTATTTTCCCTTATTTTTACACTTATTTCCCTTTTATTTTTAGCGTAACTCATATACTCTCTGTTCGCATGCTATCCTTTGGCACGTGCGTATGTTGTCCTTTGGCACGTGCGGATGACGACCATTTAGAAGAAAGTGGGCTAAAGGTTTGGCAAGTCCTTGTTCTTGTATGTTTTTAAGAGTTCTGTTTCGTTAAAAGTTAAACGGTAAAACATATTAAGGTCACTTTGCGTCTTCATCGTTCAGTTGTTCACATTCGGTTGTTTTTTTTCGTCTGTTCTGTAACTAGATCACCTTCCGTTTGTTCAGTAAAATAGACCGTTCCTGGAAGCTCGTCATCTAAAAAGTCGAGTCCAAGGGGCCCAAACAAGTCAAAGTTAGGTTTGTCGAATTCTTCCGGTCCGGACGTTGTTGATTTCCTATTTTCGGTCCGTATTTGCTCTGTTCCAAACCGGTCAAAGCGGGACACTAAACTGCATTACCGTTTCATATTTTGCGCGTTCTCTTGACCAAATATGGTAAAATTGCGTAATAGTGGAATAAATAAATACACCTATATAATATACAGAAAGCGCGCGAAGAATGAAGCCTCGCTTATGTTCAGGTAAGTTAACCTGGGTTGAGCCTGCAATCCAATCGAAAACCAGTACCTGGTCAGCGGTGAACTTAAAAAAAAAAAAACAGCTGACCTGGGTGAGCTCCAAGCTTGAGCTTGTTTTGACAGGTGAATGTCCAATATCAAAGATGTATGCTGTAAACTACAGCAAGTTGCAAAAATAGTGGAGACACTTTACCTTCTTGGGGCGTTCTTAATTTACCTATTATCTCTCACAACGCAGCCCCCCTCCCCGTTTATCAGTGTTGCTAGCAAGACAAAAAATGTTGGAAACTTAAACAGTCAACATTGAAAGGGCGAGAGGGGAGAGGAAGTGGGAAAGGTTTAAATTCTAGATACGGTGGGCATTGGAAGCTAGAAAAAGTGTTTTTTTAATGAAATTGCAACTTGTTGTCTGAGTTGGTTGTCACTGTATTGCCGTACGGTCACTTTGTTTATTGGAGCGGGAAGGCGTCTATCGTTTGTGTTTAATATGGCGTTTCCAAAAAAAAGTGTTTAATTCTCTGATCTGCTGTGAATGGATAATGACCAGTGATAAACTGGATTTTGGCGGGGTTTCGGTATGACGTAATTGGAAACCATTTCAGTGCTTTCTGTGAGTCAAGTCGAAAATACACATAATTTTGTAGATTAAAAGGTGTGATTTCCATCCTTTCACTTTTTAAAGTACGCTAGAAATATCCTGGAACCGATTTCGAAATAATTTGCGTTAATCAACTATATTTCGGTCGACAAATGACATCTGAAACACGCGCAACATGTACGAAATTAGTTGTTGTATACGAATGAGAAACAGACATATCCTCTCCTTTAACTGCGAGCACATGCCATTTAAAGGGAACATCCACTTTCCGAAAAATCAATTCTTAGCAAACATTGTTATACAAATATACATTTTCATAGAGGTCCATTTGTAACATTACCTATTGCTTTCGAGCTAGTCTGCTTTCAGAGAAGGGATTGGTAATGCTTAGTAGCAAGTCTTCTAAGTGACGTGTCGGGTACAGGCTAATTCCATGTTCTTTAAAATGACCGACGGAGCACAATGATCAAAAGAAAGCACCCGATTGTGTTAAATCCTTTCGAGATTTTTTTTTACAATGAGATACAAAAGTGAACAAATTTGTACCGGCTACACATTATGACATTTGTATGAAACGTTCTACACCGTCTACCACAACTTTTCACTGAGAAAATAATATGATACAATATTTCTTGCTGCTGCGATGGTAAACCGTGCTTGGATGGTAGACCTTTGGTAAATGGAATAGACGATATGTACAGGATTTCTAATTGTGTGAACTTTATTACGAATCATCTGGTAATGTATTGGATTGAGTAGAAAAGAAAGTACTAGTTGAATTGTGCTGTTTCCTGGAAGATACGATTTTCAACCGCAACGCCACCATCCCGGTTGACGTCACCAAGAAACACAATAAATGGTATTGTGTTACATAAATACGAGCCATGTGTAACTTTCGGAGCATCAGTTCTGCAGTGCAAAATACTTTGCTCGCTTTCGTATTTGGTACGGAGACTTCTGTTAGCGATGATAAGTCATGAAAGGGGGAGAGGGCAGAAGAAGTGGGAAAGGTTTAAATTCTAGATACGGCGGGCACTGGAAGCTAGAAAGGTGTTTTTTTAATGAAAGTGTTTCAACAATTTTGCAACTTGTTGTAGCATGATACTGGTCATATTGGCATACATGGAGGGGTGGACGTACGGACGGACGGACGGACATGACGTCCTGGCTATAAAACCAAGATTTCTCGCATCGATTGGTTACCATATTTTCTTAACAATGGTGTTGCGCGCTCAAGCGCGGAGCTCCGCTATTATGTTTAGAAGGATCTCATTGGTAAAATTGTATTATGTTTAGAATGATCTTCTTGCTAAAGGTGCCAGAGATAAAAAAAAAAGGTTTGAATTGTCATCCGTTTATCTTAAAGAATTTAAATAAAAATGTGTGCATTACATACGTGGCATGTGGGTTGTACTTGTCGTCATCGCATAGTTTGCTGCCAGAAAAAAGAACAAATATTAACATTAGTATTGAAAATCTAGGAAAGTCAAACATACTTTGCTTCAGCATCTTTCCAATTTATTTCTCAAGAGTTCACAATGATTCACTTCACTTTCACTTTTCATCTTGCGTAGTACGTTGTTTACGTCTGTGATTGCTGATGTAAACTTGAGTCAAACATCGAACGTATTCCTTACAGTAGTCGTGGCAGTCGGAGAAAGTGCTTTGGAACAGAAGACAGGAAACACAAGTTTCCCCAGATATACATGAAAAAAGCTAGTACTAGAGAAATTAAAAATAACTGAAGAAAGTCAGATTGAACCTGAAAAGACAAGAGCAAAAGAAAGGAGATTTTGTCTGATTGGCTGTTGAAAATTGATTGGCTGTTGAAGATAGACTTCAACCCGTGCTTGTACTATCCTTCTACATAGCTTCTGCTAGTTGAAGGTGGTCATTTGCGACGGGGAAAGATTCTACAAGGGCGTTTTAGTTGGCGGGAATTTCTCTTTCTTTACGCTTTTTGTAAGCAGTCCTTTAAATTTTCTCGGGGAAGCAAGGCCGCTGAAGTTGCTCAGAGTCAGCTTTTTTCTTTTTAGCTTTGTTTCTCCATGGAAGTGAATGTATGGCAACAAATGCGCAAAGTGCGAAAAGACCCGAACAATTGCCAGAAGCAATCTTGCTCTAAATCCATGGTGATCATGTTAAAAAAAAAAGAAAAAAAAAAACCTTTCAGGGGAGGGCGGATCAGTAAAAAGGTATAAACTGTTGTAAATCTCTTAAGAATATTATCATTGACCAAAAAAGTCTTGAAGAGTGATTTTACTCTTTTTGATTGCATTTTTCCTCAGGATTGCATCTAATCTCTATATGCATGCAGATATTGCACCAATAAGCGTCGTGCAGTAAGTGTCCCGCTAACCCTAAGCGTCAACTATGTAGCCACAACAATCCAGTGAACAATAGCTTTCGTATTATTTCAAAGTTAGGCTAATCGGAACCATTTTATGTTTTCTTGAACAGTAGATTTAGGGGAAAACTTTGTGTTTGCCATCGCGTTCATTGCGTTCGCTCGAAGCGAGACGCTTACTAATAGTGACGATTTGAGACTTTTCGTGTGACTAACTATTCGCCTCGATTTGATTTGATTGGTTAGCTAATCCTGCGCACTCCTGCGATCCTTGCTAGTATTTTCCCATCCGAACCCCGAGTACTGACCGCTCCAATCTTTTTTACTATGGCGCGACGAAACGTTGGATTTTACCTCTCAAAATGCACGTTTTCGCTTACTAACCGTTGCAAATTATAGAGAAGGAAAAACATCAACAGTGGAATAAAAGGCCTGGTTATTTTTCCAAAGGCAAGTATTCACATGATTTTGGGAGTCGTTGAACTGTTAACATGACGTTGAACTTAAAACAACTCACAATGCAGAGCAGTCCTTTGAGCTCGGTTTTTCGGTTGACATCCGTTATTTAATTTCCTATGGAGTTCTATTTTATAATCGTTGCGTGACTGCGTGACGGCCATCATGGAACTATGACTTTGTTTTGTTTCGTTTTAATGTGATCGATTGCTTGTCTGATTTGTCAAGGTTGTAATCATGTCATGTAATAAGGGATATCGTTTTTCCAATGCATGTACACTTTATGTAAAAAGGTCATCATTGCACTCAATTTGTGGAGGTTTTTACAAAGTAAACATCAAATTTGGAGCTCAGCGAGTCTTCACTGTCTCTGGAAGTCGGCGTATATTCCTCACACAAATTCCAATTACAGCTGCTGTAAATTCTATAAATTTCGAAAGCAAGAGATCGGATACTCCCGACAATTTAGGATAGGTGTGTGCCGCCTAGAAAATCGAGATTTCAAGATACGCTTTTTAAGGCCCAAATCCAAAAAAAATGGCACCCTAGTTAAGGGAGTGAGGAGCGCACGTACGGCGGCAATACAAGATATAAACGTCCCTTTAAAATCGCTGTGTTAAACTTGAAAACGTGTATTCAGGCGTATAGTATAGTTTTAATACACCATATATTTTTCGTTTTGCGCTTTGGGGTTGATAATGCAATTTAGTGACCCTATCTAAGGGATATCTAATGATCACAACACCAAAAATACCCAAAAGGACACCCTATTTAAGGACTGAGCACATCAAAAACTCTACCCTATCAATCGGCACATACCTATCTAGCGTATGTCACGTTAGAACCTTGCGTGACTTAGCACGCATGCTCACTTGAACTTTGTACCGGCTCGGCACGACATTCGGAATTTATCCTGACATGGTGTTCAGAAGTGGGAGTTCAAACATGGACAGCTTTCACAAACCTAGTGCGTTGAGTTTCGACGGAAACACGTCAGAAAATTGGAGAGGATTTAAGCAGCAATATCAGATCTACTTAATAGCTTCGGGCAGCGCAAAGAAAGATGATTCAAAATAGCTATATTGCTAAATTTTTCTGGTGAGGACGCCATTGAAGTTTTCAACACATTCCAATTTCCCGAAAGCGATGAAAACAATAAGATAACATAAGCTGACAGATGGGTAGCAGTGTTGATTATCGCGTTGATAATTCATAGAGAATCATGCGAGATCCTTCACTCAAAAATATTCTTTAACTCGTCTTTTCCATGATGTGAAAACTCACACCATGTGCTCACACCTCTGAACCTGCAAAACACCTGCGTGAAAACCCATCACATTTTTTCACTTGGCGCGTTCTTTCTTCAGCACAAACATTCCATAAACGTAGGATCGTCAAGGGGCTCATGATTCAACAAACAAGTTATTTCTTATGTTTCCAAACTTTTCCCAGCGGGAATTACATAAGATATATATGGAGGATGCCTGCGGACGGTCATTTTTAACCCTGATGCATGGCAAACCGCCGAAAACGTTTGGTTTCAACATTTTAATTTTACAAAAAATACCTTGTAAATAGCATATATTTTACCTAAGCGAACATTATGGACAACCAAAATATTTATTATCACATCTATCCTTGCTTGGTATAGAATACCAATAAAATAATTCGCATTTGGACATTATTTTTTTGTTTTAGCCTCGTTTTCACGTTAAGGAGAGATTTTTAAGATTTTAAATGCCAAAAAAAGACCCTTGCAGCTACGCACTAGTGATTGCTTTCATAGTTTCTTTCTTCCACATCCTGGTGCATTCTTCAAAATGATGCGACTGATAACTTGTCCATAAAACTGGCAGGAAAATTTATCAGGCCCGTGGACTACTTGGAGTTAGTGCAGGGTACGATTTCAGGTCGCTACGTTCCTGCATTTAAATATCTACCACTTGAAAATAAGAATCCACTTAAAGAGACGCTTCCGTAAAAATAGCTAACGCTTTGTCCACACAAAAACCTTCTTCCACCATGTTAGAGCTACTCGTTCCTCCCATCAATGGCAAAATATTCTGTGACCTTTTTCGTTGAACTGCAAGATGGCTTGGTAAAAAAAAAACGTGAAAGCCCTTAATTAAAGCGTTCAATCATCATTGTTTTTCAACCTCGAAATCCCGCTGCGCCGGGCGCCATGCAAGTCGATGCAAGTTTTAAGTTTTTCATGAGAGAAATTGTTTGCTCTTCCTCTTATCACTCAAAAATTTGTGAACTTTCCAGAGTATCTAGTTCTTGATCCTTTACGGCATTTTGGCGAATGCAATGCGAATATGTTATAAGGCAAACTTCGGAGAAGGCGAAGTTGTTTTGCTAAAAATGAAGGAGCCAACTGAACATGAAAGCGGTGCGTGCAGCCAATCGTGAGCGAGTAATTTTGCTCTCTTCAAAAGCAAAATTAAGAAAAAAATGCCTTCTTCATTGATCAATCGGCATTCAGTAATTTTGCTCGCTATGTTGTTGCGCGACTCGGGCAATTTCAGCAACTTCTGAAAACACTCGTGATATTAATCCTTAATTTTACTCCGCCCCATCCGATTACCTATACTAATTTAATTACATTTTCCTTAAGGGTTCAAATTGACGTCCATGACTGACCAAGCAAACTCACCCTCCGTATAGATTAATTTGATAAAGAAATGAAAACAAAATTAAAAGGTCTTTTGCTTACCCCACAAATTACAAATAGCAAATATTATGACTGCAAGACGCTCCATGGTTTCCATTCTTGACTGTGTATATGTACTTCAGTAATTATTTAAGTCCTCAAACATTTTAACTTATCAGAAGGGATCTGAAAAGGAATGAGAATACCATAGCGATGATGAGATTTTACCTAATGTAGCAAACGTTTTAAATCAAAAGCGGAAAGGGTTATAATATGTAAGTGAGTGAGTGAGTGAGTGAGTGAGTGAGTGAGTGAGTGAGTGAGTGAGTGAGTGAGTGAGTGAGTGAGTGAGTGAGTGAGTGAGTGAGTGAGTGAGTGAGTGAGTGAGTTGAGTAAGTGAGTGTTAGGGCCTCTTCACATGATCCTGGTTGACCGGTTGGCTCGGTCGCCTGGACGAAATTGGTTCCATTCCTATGGCGACTTTCAGCTCGGTTTTCGAGATAAAAAGTGGAGACGTGACCATTAAGGCGTAAAATCTAACGAACAAGCCTGGCGAGAATAAACCCTTTTCACGGTTTCTGACGCTATCTTGGTTAGGGGTCCGGCTTGAATTACAGTGAAAGTATGGGATTTTGGCCGAACTCTAACTTTTATAACTGCCCTGCAAAGAGGCAGATTTCAAAAATATTAAAATGTTGATAGTCATTTTATTAATATCATTCATTCAACGGAAAATTGGATCATTGCACAAGGCACAAGGTCTGAAAAGTGGATATTAG
>NC_090870.1:28349790-28352290 GCF_036669935.1 Montipora foliosa | reverse complement strand
TTTTCCTTCTTGTCCACAGAAACATTATACGAAATGCCAGCGTTGTTTACGTCTTCTTCACCAGTTCCTACTAGTTACAATTAGCAACGTGTGTGGAGGATTTACTAAATCGCCATGGATTGAAATCGGAGGGTAGATAATGAGGGTACTGTAGTAACTTGTAGGTAGTTGATGAATGTGCAAGCTATTGTTATTTCCTATTATTCTGAGCCTTTTAAATTCGCTGGTTCTTCAGGAAAAATTATGTATTTTTTGTGCTCATGGCTGGAGAAAAATGAAGTAAGCTTGCTCTTCATGTTGATTTAAAAACAATAATTTTGAACCTCTCAATGATGACTTCAATTAGGCATTTCCATTACTTTTCCTATTCACGTGCAAATACTGCTATTTTGTTCCTACTTTTCGGTTAACCCCCCCCCCCCCCCCCCCCCCCGATTTTCTCATTTTCTGACCATTTTACCCACTTGACACCCTGTAAATAGCAATTTGTTTAAATTGTACATCATGTGGAGGGGAAACCTTTGCAATGCAGCATGTCAAAACACTGTAGGGAAGATAATTTATTGTTTACCTATTGTCATTAATGTGCCAACCAGAGGCTCGCTGTTGAAACAAAAGGTTCTTTTGTTCCTGTGTTTGGCACATCAATGCTTGTCATCAGATATCTTCCCTATATATAGATGAACTTCTAATTCACAATAGCTCTGACTACCAAGTGTTTATTAACTTTAAATTTAAAGACAACTAAATATCTTATCTTCAATCCTCATCAGAAAGTAAATTTCAACTTACTTCCTTCATTAAACTTAGCTGGTCAATGCCTTGAACCAGTTTCAATCTTAAAGGGGCTAGGTCACGCTATTTTAGGTAATTTTGTTTCATTTTGTTAATTATGAGCTCTAAACGTCAAATTGGCAGAGCAAGAGTCTTTCATTTGCAAAATCACAGCCACATAATAACTGAGAATGATTTTCCAGCTTTGTAAATGACATTTTGATAAAGATTGATATAAATTTGAAAAATGGTGGGCCGACGTTTTTCAAATTTAACCAAATTCAATCCACTTCAATCCTCTCCAGTTCTGTCCATCCATGTTCCTTCTTGGCTTCCCTGTGTTTTGTTAGAGTTCTTCTATAGTTTTGAACAGTTATTTTGATATTTTAGTTAATTCTATGACCATTCGATCAGTGCTGAAATTGCCTAAACTATCGTGGCCTAGCCCCTTTAAGATACTTGGGTATGGTATCTATATAATTTGGCCATTACCTTTCCTGGCATGATCATATTCATTATATTTGTAACAAAGTTAGTAAAAGAAATGTCATAATTAAGGTTAAGAATTGTCAGTAAACATTGTCTAATCAATGTCTATTATTCGCTTATTTAGCCATATTTACTATATGGCTCTATGTTGCGGGGTAGTGATTATGAAAACCCATTGTCACAGCTTATAAAATTCAAAAATAAAGTTATTAGAATCATTAATGATGTTCCCCCATTCCACATTACGTTTCCTTAGGTCTATTGAAATGTCACAATATTGCTAAAATGTACGCATTTATTTGTGCATGATCGTCTTTGTGGCGATAAGCCGTGTATTTTTTTCCCATATTACTGGTTTCGGAGCAACATAATCATTCAACTCAGGATGCAGCTTTGCAGAATTTATTTCTTCATGCTATAGGCAAATTCCAATGTAAGAAAATTCTGCCTATCTATTATTGGAAAGTACCTTTAGAATGACTTCCTCTTTATAATTGAAACAGCACATCTAAAATCCTATTTTAAAAAAGCAATTTTTGAACACTATTTTGCTCAGTACTGATTTCCTTACTTGCTGGCATGTACTCCAGTATTATAAGCCTAAATATTGCAACTGAATGGGATATCCTGTTCTGTAGATTGAGTACTATTTAATATTATTCTCTCTCTGAGTTTGTTGTTAACTTGAATGTATTCACATTATGGATTACATTCACAAATGTTTTACCTGGTGTGTCAATCTCCTTTTTAGTATAGTTAACCATATACCATTTATTTCTATTGGTGATATAGTGTAATAATTCCTTTTTTTTCCCTCTCTTGAAGCAGTTTTATACAAATGTAAATAATGCTTTGCCTGAGATGAGTAAATTTTCTATCAAGAAAACGTGTAAGTGCATTGTAAATAAATAAATAATAAATAATTTAACTACGAATCAGTGTCAATCTCCACATTTTTGTGGAAATTAGTATTTGATGTATCCACAATGACTGGATAGCATTAAGGGGACGTCCTATTACTGTTCTTCCAACAAACAACTAGCTCGAAGTGACAGATTTCAACAGGACAATAGGGTCACTTTGCTGGTCGCTTGCGCGCGCCTTGCCACTTTTAAATTATAAATTTTCAACTCAAATTACTCTTATGATATTTGTGTGTCGGCTGTTAAAGGCGATTCCCGTATCACGAATTATTTTCTAAGATTTGGCCACGAGAACGCATGAGCTGCCGACTTGA
>NC_090870.1:28342290-28344790 GCF_036669935.1 Montipora foliosa | reverse complement strand
CCTTGAGAATCAATGCGTAGTAAGGTAAACCCCTCGGCGTCGACGACGGAGTGGCTTAAGCTCTTTAATAGTGGGAGGAAATGTGGCAGTTGAGAACTCGAGGAGAAAAAAGATTTCAGCCATTCAATGTTCGTAACATTTAAGAAACTCCCAAGGCGTTTTTGTGGGACAATGGAATAGCTTATTTAATATGAAAACAACAAAAGCAAGCAAGTTTAGATAGAGACTGTTCCTTTTTGGGTCAGAATCAAACCTAACAAAATTCCAGAACAATAGATTTTCCTTTTATGTTTTCTTTTACTTTGGAACTGGAAGTTCCTTTCAGATATACGCCAATGAAAGAAAGTAGATATTCTTCTGTCACTCAAACCAGCACGGAATTTTTAGATCCTGCACTGTTCTATGAAGGGAACATGTATATGCCCCTTTCTTTCTAAAAGGGAACATGGAAATTTCCGTAGTCTTTTACACTTTATGGATGAACCTTAACATGGAAATTTCCATGTTTCGTTTACATGTTATACCCGAAAGGAACGTGAAATTTCATGTCCTTTTACATTTTATGTGGGAAATGAACATGGAAAATTCCATGTTACGCTTACATGTTATGCGTGAAAGGAACATGGTAATTTCAATGTTCTGTTTACATGTTATGCGTAAAAGGAACGTGGCAATTTCCATCAAGTTCTTTGACGTTTTCAGTAAGTGAAAAAATTTCTGTGTTCTTTTGTAAGTTGTCTTTGAAAGGAACATGGAAACTTCCAAGTTCGTTCGTGTTCTGCCCTAATAATTTACTCACCATTTCCATTTACTTTTCCTGAGACTAACTCCCTTCAAAAGCCAACAGATGCCTTGATAATTTACCGTTCTTTTTCACGGGGTGGAACACATAACAACAAATTACCTCTAGTTTGCCAGTTTAAGTAAAACTCTGAAGGATAATTGTATTTAATGGTTGTTTTTTTTTTAGTTTCTGTAAGAAATTGTCACGGTAATCAATGAAATGACCCAAAGGTGCCAGTTTTAGAATATCGATAATGGTTTTAGAACGTTTTTCACTATTCTTCCACTGCCATCTATGCACAATTGTAGCGCAGCACGAGTCAAGTTCGAGCTCGAGACAATTTCTTATCAGCCCATTTGTTCTTTTCCTTAAGATACATTGTTTGACTATACATTATTATACCCTCGATCAGAGTCTCTTTCGATCTTCCCAGATAGGTCGGGAACACGAAAGAAGACTCCGGCAGCTGCCTCGACATTTCAGTTTCTTGGAAACTTACGATGGTTCATACTTTTAAATTACCATTTCATTTTTTACTTAAAAATTTATAGGTTTCTGGCAGACAAGTTTCTGTAACAGACATAGGAAATACTCTTGGGAATTTAGACAGTTAAAAATTGCCACGCTGTTGTAAATTTCAAAAATACATTGATGACGTGTGGTGATTGACCGTACGCAAAAAAACAAAAGGCAGGTTTGACAAGTCGAAACTGGACTGACTCATCCAATTCTTTGGATGAGCGGCAAATCAAAGAATGTCGAGGCGGTTGGCAGAATCTTCTTTTCTGTTCCCGACTTATCTAGGAAGATCGAAAGAGACCGTTCGCAGGGTAACAGTATTATTGTTGTTGCCAGAAAAGAAACAAAAAAGAAAACGAAACAAATACAAATGCCGTTGAGATACATAAAGTTCAGCAGGTAACCAGGACGAAAGTTTTGGGACATTGTTAGATTTCAAGCACAGATACTCCGTTGTCACCTCTCTCCTGTCATGGCTGAGCAATTTTTTGTGTGTGTGTGTGTGTGTGTGTGTGTGTGTGTACTTACGAATGCTTGCTTATGGGGACATGGACATAGTTACACAACCGTACTGTGGGGTCCGCTCTTTTGTGA
This sequence comes from Montipora foliosa, assembly GCF_036669935.1. Lineage (NCBI taxonomy): Eukaryota > Metazoa > Cnidaria > Anthozoa > Scleractinia > Acroporidae > Montipora > Montipora foliosa. Next base: position 28,342,893 of record NC_090870.1, on the reverse strand, counting down.
GGACTAGAAACAGGTCCCCACAAATAAAAGCGCCTTTGGACCATAAACTAGCGATGTTCTCATAGTGCAGTTTTGTGTTAAAAATACACGCTGGTCCCCATAATGTCAAAAAATAGTGCGTAACTAAAAACTTATTTTTTATTTTTTTTTTCTTTGAAAGGTGTAGCAGCTTAGTGGAAAAGAAAAAACTCACATAGTTTGTTCTGGAAAACGGCTTTACCGTGCAAATACACACCACATTTGATCAAGCAGATACACACAGTCCATCTGTAATATTGTAATATTTATTCTTCTAACAAATTCTTCTAACAACCACAATCAAACAGTAATCTTCTTAGGGCAAACTCAGAAATCATACTGTCAACTCATTTTTTGTCAGGAAACAGTACATGTACGTAGCTCTGTTAAAATGGTGTTTGCACTGTACTGACGATGGAACTTGACCTTTTCAAAAACTCACTAGTCTCATGATTATGTACGTTCCCTGTTTCTTTTAAGAGCTGGGACACTTAATTAACGGCGCCCCTTAGTCATTACAACTTTTAGAACTTCACAAAAGCACCATATCAAAGGCGTTTTACTGTTGTCCTGTCAAATCTGTAC
>NC_090870.1:28337290-28339790 GCF_036669935.1 Montipora foliosa | reverse complement strand
TCTATGCTTTATCTCAGTTTGCTATCCCTCGGATACCGAATGTCTTGATGAGTCAGCCTCGTATCTGAATGTGTGTGATCAAAAAATTGGAAGAAGATACGATTTAAGTCGATTGACACTATATGTAGTTCCGTTAAAGGTCACTTGAAAGGGCTTTGCTTGACTTGAGCGTAATTGACGGCCCTCAGTTTACAATCGAAGTTACTGAATTTGGTCATAGATTACCTTTCATTTACATTTCAACTCCAAAAGTTTTGAACAATAATAGGTCAGCTTTAGCGGAAACACCCTTTGTAAAAGAAGCTATTCAGATTTTGTTGGAATTGAATTGTATAGCGGAATTATCAGTGCCCCCAGAGATTGTAAATGCATTATCGGTAAAACATTTTGATCGTCGTGCGCTTAACGCTATCAGTTTAGATCCTACATGGATTCCCAGTGATTTGTAATGAATTATGTTGCTGATCAGATTAGCAGAATAGTTGATTATGATGACTACACAATCAATGTTAATGTGTTTGTATATTTTGACGAGGCATGGGCTCTCACCCTATTCATAGATTTACATGTTATTATAACAAGAAAGCTAATAGTTTTAATTCAAGGTATTTTCACCCTGGAACAAACGGTGTTAATGCTTTCACACGACATTGAGCTTATGAGACAATTTGGTTATGTCCACCTGTGTACCTGACTGTGACAGATATTAATCATTTGAGAATTCGTGGAGCTGCAGAAACACTGATTGTTCTGCTCTGGATATCTGCTCATTATTGGATTAATCTTTGTGAAGACCGAGTTCACTGGAACGACTTTGTCCACGATTGGATGATACTACCTCATATATCCGACCTGTCTGTAAGGGGTGAAGCCAGCAATGCTATTTTCTGTAATGGCCGACTGAAGTTTACAGTTGTTTCCCTGAGAATTGATTTCTCGGTTCCCGCAAGGATATGTAATACAGGGTTTTGTACCGTTCTTAGTAAGCGGTGTGAGACTTGCTATTAGTCATAGGAATACCTGCTCTAAAGGGCGTTTTCAGAAGGCTAGATGCTTTAGGGCAAGAACGCATTAATATTATTTTTGGATCTGAATCTTACTGTTCGTTTTTGCTGGTTACTAATAAGTTTAAGTCTTGTATTTATCAATCAGAAAGGCGTTGATTGCTTGTGTTGTGGAGTGTATGAATGTCATCCTTGTTGGATTTTCGGATAATGCAAACGGTGGGAATCCCTGAAAAATATTTATAAAGTCAGGCTAAGTGTTAAATGCAGATATAATATTTGCCCGGGGTGCAAAATTGTTATAGTTCCCCGTGGCGGGAATTAATGTTGACACTCACTCCGGCCTGGTGCCGCAATGAAACAATTGTCACCGCCCATGGTAGAGAATGTTGTCATTTCCCAAGATCGGGAATATTGTTTTCAGGCTTGGTGCCACTTGCAAGATCAAGTATCATTGTCAGAAATGTAAAGAAATACGGAATAGTTTTCTTTTTGGAGCTAAATGTGTGCATGAATGAACCCGGTAGACGCCTGTACAGAAATCATTTACTCACTTTGCCAATAACTTATTATTAGATGATTGATTTTGATCTTTATATTTCTCTATTTTTGTGCTAGTTAGCACTTAGTCTAAGTTTAAGTGTTGTATTTGTCAATCGGAAAGGCGTTGATTGCTTGTGTTGTAGAATGTATCAATTTCATCGTTGGATTTTCGGAGGTTGCAAACGGCGAGAATTCCTGGAGAATATTTGTGAAGTCAAGCTAGGTGCTAAATGCAGAAATGTAATATTTGCCCAGGGTGCAAATTGTTATAGTTTCCCGTGGCGGGAAGTAATGTTGATACTCACTCCGGCCTGGTGCCCTAATGATACGATTGTAACTGCCCATGGTCAGTGGAAAATGTTGTCATTTCCCAAGATCGGGAATATTGTTTTCAGGCTTGGTGCCACTTGTAAGATAAAGTATCAGCGTATGCGATGTAAAGAAATGCTGAATTGTTTTTGTGGAGCATGTGCATGAATGAACCTGGTAGACGCATGTAAAGAAATGATTTTACTCACTTTGCCAATAACGTATTATTAGATGATTGATTTTGCTCTCTTTCGTTCTTTATTTTGGTGGTTGAAATTAATGTTACATACCTGATGGTCTCATGTGATATAATTTCACTTATTTTCATTTCAGATATTTTCAGCACCGAACCTCTGTTATCTGCAATGACTTCCAATAACCGCACGGTTTTACAATAGTAAGACCGGATGAGGCGGGCAGCCCAAGCCTCCAGGGTTCCAGGAGCTCTCAAAGGTTTATCACAGAACCTTCAATAGATGGAAGATCTTCGCAAGGGATACGTTGTAGACTCAACCCTTTCCAGTTTTTCCCTTTAATCTGGCTCTGTATTTACAGCATTTTCTCGAGCTTATTAATTCATCATTGTTAATCAATGCAGTGTTTTACGTTGTCAATTGGTTTCAGAGCCTTGCTGGAATCCATTC
>NC_090870.1:28289790-28329790 GCF_036669935.1 Montipora foliosa | reverse complement strand
ACATACGACAGACTCCAACATTGGCAACTCCATGCCCTACTCTTTGCCAGCGAATAGTGTTTGGTTCTTTTACGTCTCTTATGAACATTGAAGGATGAGAGAATCGGCAGAATTCATTTGTCAAGTGGCAAAGTTTCTCGCTCCGTGCCGCGAAAAAATTCAACGACCGTTTAAATCTGCACTTCGTAAATTAGATAACTGACAAAGGCATCAAGACTAAGACCTTGAAAATTTTGAATGAGCGGAGAGGAACCTCTTTCTTGTTGATCTTAGACGTAGAAGCTGTTTGTGATTCCTTACAGCAGGTTGCTGTCCTTTTTAGAATGAATGGCGACAGGGTTTTACTTATTAATCTGCCAAATGAGATAACTCCACTTCACGTATCATCCTTTGAAGGCGTTGGAAATAAATGTTTCCTTGCATTAAGCACAAAGATACTTCACAAGGCGAGAGTTATACTGGATTAAAGTGGAGACAATTGCAGAAACTTGTCAGAGGTGTTCGAGCAGATTGCTGGTCATTGCCCTCATCCCATTTACAGCGACCAAAGTGGACCAGCCGCCTCAGCTATGCTGTCAAGTATTTATGGTCTTCCGAGTGCCCGAAGCCCTTGTCTTATTGCTGATGATGGCAAGCTTCGGTTATACACACCAACCAAAGAGTTTCAAAATTGGATGGAGATTCGTCCAACGGAATTCAAGTATCTCTCCTTGCGCAGTGCACTTACTGAGAGTGTGCAATGACACAATGCTCGATGGAACAAGTGTCGTCAGGGGCGTGTGAAACCACGTTCAAGTTGCTGATTTCTACCACGCTGATTTCCAATTCATCATAGGAGACCCAGAAGCAGAATGTGGGCAAGGGGAAAGTCAAGGCCATGAAAAGAAAAATGGACAACTCATACTTTTTTTGAAGCAATTATTTCCGCCGGTTTAATATTTCCCATTCCCGCCCCCACTGACTGCCATAGGAAATCTTAGGATGGATCCAAAAAAGTGCCATTTCATTCTCCAATGGAGGATGAGGGGAAGTAAGCTATAAGATCCCAAATGTTGGTATGCACTTCACGGTACCTTCATCTGAAGTGCAAACCGTTGGGTGTACAACAGTTTTACAGAGGTTTGGAAACTTAACCTAACGGTGCATTCTGGGCATTAACATTTCGGTGTATAGACATTCGAAACGATGGAGTGAGGTTCCGAAAAAAGGAAATAGTTTTCTGGGCCGGGCCTGAAAACCAATGCAGAAGAGCCTGGACCCTACTTACGTTTCATGTCGTCTCTCAAAAACGCTAGTTCCCTTTCTATTGATTTTAAACTTGAGCATTCACTACAACTTGTACTGCAAAAAAAGGACTGAAACATTTAAAGCACAAACACAACAGGCAAAATTTCAAATCTAGTCTATTGAACAGCTGGGCTTCCCACGACTGTCTAAAGTCGTTAGTTTCACTCTATGAAGAGATGGCAGAGGGCATTATGATATTAGCTGCGGTTACACTAGGCATTTTGCCCTTGGGTAAGTGGCTTTTTCCCACGGGGAAGCAATTTTTTATGTGTGACCGATCTGCCCAAAGGAAAATTTCCTGTGGGAAATTTCCATGGATACGTCAAAAAGAACAAAAGAATTGCCCATGACAGTTCCAGATGTAAGTCTTATGGTTAACAAAACCCCAAAGCGGCTCAACCAATCACAAGATTGCCGAACGCGAGGAAAGTACATGCTGTGATGAACTGTGTAAACAACTGCGGACGTGGAAATAAATACCCAAGCACGCCTTTTCTGGCCAGCAGCAAGTCGACGTCTAAATTATAAATTGGAGAGTTGCAAGGACTAGAGAAAGCGTAACTGAAGTCGACGTCTTTGTTGCCTTTTTAAAATGAAGCGATGAATCGCTGAACCTAATTGAGGTGGACAGTTTAAGAGAAGCGCCGATCGTGACAATTACCGAAAATAAGCCTAAGAAAAGTTTGTCGTTCAGATGTAGATCTTCGATGTTTACTTTTTTTTTAGATCCTTAATTTTAATGTATTTCGTATTGTAATTAGTATTTCAAAAACCATTTAGTGGAAAAACTAATAAATCTCATCTTGTCTTATCTTAAAGGTAAGTTTCCCACCAAAACAGGCCAACGCTTACCTTCCCCTTGAGTAATTTACAAGTGTGTAACCGCAAATGGGGAGTCGATCATAACCCAGGGTAAACCCAACCCAAGCCGTAACCCCAAGGTTCCCCATGGGCAAGAGGTCTAGTGTAACTGCAGCACCTATTATGTTGTTTCACTTCATATCCTTGGTACTTCAGAATCTGCTTTAATTCCCAGCGAACTCATCTCCAGCGTGATGACTCGCTTTGACAAGTGGTTGATTATGCGTGCATCCACTCTGTTGACTCTAACTTCTTGGTGCTCCGCGAACAGGGGGACATCCCAGAATGCTTGCGCGTTGTTCGACTCGTACACTGGTTTCGGTTTCAATGGCGAGTACCAAGGTGGCAAGGAGTCTACAAGGCCTAAGTCTTGCAAAATCTCGAAGAAAAGGACCTTCAGGGCTGCATTATGTCGGGTAATGTACTTGTTCTGTGCAAGGGCGGTACAACCAGCCAGGACATGGGTGACACTTTCACGAGCCTTATTACATAGCCTGCACATCACCTCGCCCGTCGTGTCGTTGGTAATAACTGTTCGTAGAGATCAAACATCCCCGCCACTGTATGTGTTGGGTATTGTTTCCAACCACTTAGTCACCAGAAACATCCATCGAAATTAAGGCTTTTGTCTTCCCTTCTCATGGAGGTTAGTTTCCCCTGCCAGTTCTGTTCATGTACTGCTTCCCATGTCTTCTGTTCCAAACTCCTTCTCGGCCCTGCCTTCCGTTTCTTTGCTGTTATCACCTCTTCACTATCATGCTTTGTGCAAGTTGAGTTTTGGGTACTCAAGCTGCAACTGGAGGCCATCTCCTCTGCATTTAACAAAAGAGCTATGACCAAACTCTTCTGCTCTCTTTTGATGTGTTGATGTTTTCGTGTCATTTGTATATATGTGCAGTTCGTAAGCTAAAATATGAGATCTACGTTAATATCATTACCTCCGATTCGACCGATCCAAGCTGTTTCAATTGCATGGTTTTTATCCAGAATTGTTTTCTTTTAATTTAAAATTATCCAGTAATGGATCTTAAAATATCTTCACTTTTAATGTTCGGGGTTTAGGAGAGAGGCTGAAAAAAAAGAAAAAAAGTTTTCAATTTATCTGCTGCAAGAAACACACTGTTCGGAAAACACAATTACAACTTGGTCATCCGAATGGGGCTATAAAGCTTTGTTTAGCTGCTGCTCCAGCGCCAGTAGTGGAGTCGCAATTCTCTTTAACAATTATTTCGCCTGTCAGCTGGAAGATCGTATTCGGATCCCAAGGGCAGATTTCTTATTTGTGATATCAAAACAAATGAAAAGCTGTTCACCTTAGCCACAATTTACGCACCAAACGATGACGACCCAGCCTTTTTTGAGAGGTTCTTTAGCCACTTGCAAGATTTTCATTGTGACGATGTAATCTTAAGTGGTAATTTTAATTTAGTATTTAATCTAGAAAAGGACAAGAAAGGTGGTCTTTCCAAAACCCACACTAAAGCAATTAATGCAATCAACGAGCACGCTACAAAATTCGACTTGGTTGATGCATGGAGGGTATCTAACCCTGACATCCTGAGATACACATGGCGTAGAAGGAGACCCGAAATCCATTGTAGAATAGATTTTTTTCTTAGTGAGTCAGAGTCTAATGTGTAATGTCACGCAAACAGATCATGCGATGGTGACGATTCAAATTGCAATCCACAGGAATCCAAGGGGACCAGTCTTCTAGAAATTAAACACGTCGTTTTTATCAGAGAGGGAATACATAAATCAATATTAGGGCAACCATCGTGGGTGTTAAGGACGAATATCAAAGTGATAAATCAGTGAATGCCTCCTTCTTATGGGAAATGATCAAGTTAAAAGTTAGAGAACAAACTATGGGATATGCAAAAACAAAAAAGGCAAAAATGTTGCGGCAAGAAGAAGAACTGGAGAAGAAAATTAATATATTGCAGAGGCAAATTGATTCCGGTTGTAATAACGCACGACAAAAGCTAGTGATTAATATTCAATTGGAAGAGAAAACGAACGAATTAGAAATGATAATTGAACACAGAACAAAGGGAGCGATCTTGAGGACAAAATGTAGATGGTACAATGAGGGTGAAAAAAATTCAAAGTATTTCCTTAATCTTGAAAAAAGGCACTTCAAAAATGGCGTTATCACTCAACTTAAATTAGGTGACAACGAATTTGCCAGCTCAGACAAAGAAATTTAATTTGTCTGAATGCGAAACCTTTTACAGAAATATTTCTAGTTCCAAAACAGGCTGCGATGATTCACGAATTAACGACCTTTTTTTTTGGAAACACTGCTTCAAGATCATCGAACCTTGAGGAAAAAGACAAATGCGAGGGCATGTTAACCAAAGCAGAGTGCTTGCAAGCTCTAAAAAGTATGAAACCCGGAAAAACGCCAGGCTCGGGCGGTTTGCCTATAGAATTTTATAAGGTTTTCTGGAATGGAATCTCGGACTGCCTTTTAAATGCGATTAATTTCGCTTATGCTGAAGGAAAATTATCAATAAGTCAAAGACGTGGGATAATTAAGCTCATACCCAAAAAAGATTTAGAACCCTACTTTGTTAAAAACTGGCGACCAATTACTTTACTACACTCCGACTATAAAATAGTGGCTAAGGCCATTGCAAATCGACTCCAAAATGTACTTCCAAAAACAATAAATAGTGACCAAACCGGTTTTCGTAAAGGAAGATTTATTGGTGAAAACATACGATTAATTGATGGCTTAATAAATCACACTGCTGCTCATAATATTCCCGAACTGTTACTGCTTTTAGATTTCGAAAAAAAAGCGTTTGACACAGTTGAATGGTCTTTTATATGGAAAACGCTAGGTTCTTTTAATTTCGGATCGTCAGTAATAAGCTGGATCAAATTGTGCAACCGTAACATGAAGCTACGTCCTTAATAACGGATGGGCAAGCAATTACTTCATTCCTGAAAGAGAAGTCAGGCAAGGTTGCCCTCTTTCCCCTTATATTTTCATCCTTTGTGCAGAAATATTAGCCAACAAAATACGAGAAAACAAAGATATAAAAGGGATCACTGTGTGTGGAAATGAAATCAAGATTAGTCAATATGCTGGCGATACGACCATGATTATTTTAGACGGTTCAAAAAAGTCCTTTACATCTGCCTTACTCGACCTAAATCTTTTCGGTGTGATATCTGGCTTGTGGCTTAACAACAAGTAAACAGAAGTCCTCTGGATTGGAGCTAGCGCTGGGCGTCAGGATAAATTATGTCCCGAAAAAGATTTAAAATGGGATACAGACAAACTTAAGGCCTTAGGTGTCTGGATTTCTACCGATCCCGTGATTAGCATGAAAGCAAATTACAACGAAAAATTAAGAAAGGTTAGAAACTGCTTAAGCTGCTGGGAATACCGTCGTCTAAGCCTGTTAGGGAAAATCGTTGTATTAAAAAGTTTAATCGCTTCTCAGCTTGTTTATATCACCGTTGCCAACGAATTATGCCGCTTTAGATGTGATTAACAACATGTTCTACAGCTTTCTCTGGAGTGGAAGGGGGGACAAAATTAAGCGAGATGTTCTGATCAGTGACTATAAAAATGGAAGTTTGAGGATGATCGACATTAAATCTTTTAATAAAGCGCTCAAATCAACATGGGTCAAAAAATATTTGGACAACGATAATAGTGGTAAATGGAAATTGTTCTTTGATTCTGAATTACACGATTTTGGCGGGGCTGTTATCTTTAACGGCAACCTCAACAAAAATGATTTGGCAAAGTTCATACACATCTCACATATATCAGACCCCTTTACAACAGAAATTCTAAAAATCTGGTCAGAAATCAGTTATGATAACATAACTTCCACCGAAAATTTGCTCTTTTTACCTCTGTGGCAAAATTCACTTGTGAGAATTGGAAATACACCTATTTACTACAGATCATGGTCTTCCAAAGGAATACAAAACGTCAGGCATTTAATGAAAGTCGACACAGATAACCTGCTATCTTTCACTGAATCAAGGAACGCTTCGACGTCAAAACAAATTTTCTTGCGGTTTATCACGGGGTGGTATCGTGCATAAGATTGTTAAGGAATTGGCTTACGAAAAGCTGATCAGCGCTAAACAGAGCAGCATTCAGTGCTCCAAAACAATTGACTGGGAGATGGCTTACAAACTCCTTTTCTGCAGCCCAAAATCTACCAAATTAATTATTTTTCAGTTTAAAATACTTCATAGGCGTTTAGCGACAAATGATTTTCTAAATAAAATAGGCATTAGAGAAAACGATATTTGTACCTTTTGTAGAACGGAAAAGGAGTCTCTTTTTCATTTATTTTGGTCGTGTAGCGAGACGTCTTGTTTTTGGCGGGGCTTTACAACATAGTTGGCCGAAATTCGACATAAAACTAAAAACTAAAATCCAACATTTTCACTCCCGATATAATAATTGGCCTGAGATCGGACACCCTATCTAACATAAAGCAATACCTTTACTTCCTTGTTTTGGTCCTGCAAAACAAAGGAAGTACTCCCAAAAATAGAAAGATTTCCTAGTTTTCTATCTTCTTTAGTACATTTTAAATCTTAAACCTCAACGCCATGCTCAGGTTACGCTTTCGCCGATGATAATCCAACGTCACAGTTCTGTCAATCAGTAAATTGTCTATAGTTCCACTACATCCTGCGCGTGCGCCCCTCTGTGCCCCGTCCATTAAACCAAGACTTATTGGGCCCTGCTTTTTCCATCCCTTTTGCAGGAGAAACACATGCAGTTATGACCGAATAGAGTATACAATTTGCAACTCATTGGTAGCTGAATGGATTTGCAGAAATATAATGAAATATAGTGCTGCTTCATTAGCTCAACTATCGCCTTGTTAGTATTACCCAGATCATTATTTGTAGATTTTTGTTTTATCCGTGTGTCGATTTCACGATTAATAAATTCGCCCTCTTGCGCGTTCACCCACGCCAAAACTAGAGCTGCCCCAATCTTGTCCAGCGCTAAGAGCGCGGGAGGCTCTGGAAGAATCCAAAACCGGAAGCACCAAATCCTGGTTTCGGTTTGTCTGCGCCTGCGTGAAGTTTGATGACAAATGGTCAACTTAAATGGTCGACAAAATGCAAACACGTCATTGTGCTTTGGACTTCGCTCTAGAAAAGTTAGATAAGGCTGAGTTTGCTCTAAAAGAAGCACATTATGAAGCTTTCAAAAGTGTTGTCTTTCATCGAAAGGATACCGTTGTATACTCCCTATTTGATATGGGAAATCACTGATTTTTCGGCTTTTACCTTATGTATTTGACTATTTCTTTTCAATTATTGTGGTGTCACTCTGAAATACATTGCTGCAAGATCAAATAAATAAACTTAGAGGACACTTGGAATGTTCGGGTTCTCAAGAATCAACATTACAGCCGAGGGCCAAAAGACCGATGCTCAACCTCAACAATCGAGGAGTTTATAAAGGTTCCTCCGGAAATTTTGTTTGCTTACCCAGAAGTTCTTATAGAACACAAAAACATTTTTTAATAACGTGTTGAAATCAAAAGCCTATAAGGAACGCATCAAGGCGATAGTTTTAGACGAGGCACAAGTGGTTGTGGAATGGTGAGTAAACAACTGAATATAAAATTTTGAAGTGCAAACAACTTAATAGCCCTTATTCACGATAGCCGCCATGTTGGTTTTCAAATTGTCATGCAAATTAGCCATGTGTTATGGTGGGGGGCAAACATTGGAATAAAGGCAAATTGCGGAAAATCGTTTCGTCGACATATTGAATTAACATTGCTAAAAGTACATTTTAGAATTTAGAATTAAGTACCTCTTATAATAATTGTATATCTTTTGATTGCCTCCGACATTTTGACTTTCCACGTCGTTATCTCCTAATTTTTCATTTACAAAAATTGACCTGTGAGGAATGAATCAATGATGAATGGTATATGAAATGAATCATATATGAACTGCGGATATGAAATCAAGTGAAGTTGGTTAGAGCGTCGCACCGGAATCGCGAGGTCACGGGTTCAAACCCTGTTGAAGTCCTGAATTTTTCAGGCTTCTCTACGCTATTGCAAAAATTGCGTTCATAACTGCGAAGATCATAGCTTCACTTGATTTCGTATCCGCAGTTCATATATGATTCATTTCATATACCATTCATCATTGATTCGTTCCTTACGGGACCATTAGAACCCACAAATGACCAGCTCCCAACGTCAGTGGCTTCATAGCTCAGTTGGTTAGAGCGTCGCACCGGAATCGCGAGGTCACGGGTTCAAATTAAACCCCGTTGAAGTCCTGAATTTTTCAGGCTTCTCTAAGCAATTGCAAAAATTGCGTACGTAACTGCGAAGATCATAGCTTCACTTGATCATAATGAATGTATAAATATTATTATTATTATTATTATTATTATTATTATTATTATTATTATTATTATTATTTAATTATAGTTATTGTTATTATTATTAGTATCATAACAATAAATTAAAGTAAATGAAAACTTGGATTGATCTAGTACGAAAATAGATTCAAATCTTAATAATCTGATCACGCGCAGCAGAGTCGAAAGGAAACAAAAAGTCAATTTAATTCAAGTTCTAAAGTAGTGAGACAAAGAAAGTATCGCGTAAGAACGGGCTAGGCCTGGGCGAGTTGCATCATCATTTCACAATACAAGCTTCGCAGGGAACTACTTCAATTTATATATTTCATTTCATTTTATTACAATTCAATGGAATTACAACTCCCATAAGGGTGACCTGTAAAAGAATCAGAGAACCAATACATAAAATAAAGTTTCGGGTGTTTCTTGTGTACAGTTTTCGACGTCACCATTTTTTAACCAAAAACGTGAATACATCTGGAACGAAAGAAGATATTCTAAAATAGAAAACACCATTCTTCATCATTTTGAAAGTTCTTCAAAGTAAGCAAAATGTATTTTTTACTTCATAGGCACTTTAAGAAAGAGGGTCATGAAGGCAAAATGCCAGTCACACTGGTTAGTTTTCTAAGAAATCCCAGTCCCTCCTACTAAAATCCCAACCGGAGTTATGATAGGAAAAAAAGCATCAATATCGTTGTATGAAGCTGTTAATGATGTCTCAAAACGAAACATGACATTACTGGAGCCGAACAGAGGCAATAAAGACGATGCGAGGTATAATTTGTAGCTGCATGGGATTGCTTACCCAAGTGTCTCCCCAAAAAATGCCTGCTATCACCTGGCATATGAAAGCATTCTGAATAATGAAGTCTCTCGTTTCTCTACGTCACCTTCAAAGTCACTGGCATCATCATCATTATTAAATTTATCAACACCATTATCCTCACCAGTATCCTCCCTGGAGTCATCGCCCTCTTCGTTTAACCCACAGAAATCGCTACGCCGAAGGTCTTGAAAACGGTAGGAAACGTTAATTAGTTTCTGTGCCTAACACATTTACTATGGCGTCTTGCTCAATCATCACACCTGAGCTTCTTTCTTCGAGTGATTGCATTGGTTTCAGTAGGTGTTCATTCGCGCTAGTGAATCGAAGCCGTATTAGAAGTATGGATGTTGTAGGCAGGGAGCTTTGAGGTTTAAAAACAAGTTGGTTAGCATAATGAAGGTCCTCACTCTGACAGGGCAGTGGCCACGAACACAAGAAGACCACATGAAATATTTGATATCAGGAATTTTAGGAAAACTAATACTTGATAACTTCTGATAATGCAAATGCCATTATCACCAAGGACTCTTTCAGTTTCTCCTTACCAAATAAAAATCAGATCAATCCCACTTCCCATTTTATCCCTCCATGACCCTCCTTTAAAAATCCCATTTACGCACTTCAGCTTCCTTCTCAGTCTGGTCTAGGTGCTCTGAGAGCTACTAGCAACGTAGAGGTAAGCATAGCTGTTTTTAAGCAAAACAATACTATCCACCATTTCGTTGGAAAAGAATACGCAGAAAAACTCTATGGGCCTTTCCATCATATTCCTGAGGAGTGGACCCTCAAGGTGGAGATCAGGTTCTAAGGCAGCGGTGAGGTGACTCCATGGGACATTCGAGATATTCTGGGGGATTTTTGTTACAACGATGCCACCAATTTCATTGGTGACATACTTAGCTTGTGATGAACGAAGCGCAGCCACCACTTTGTTCCATTTTTTTTTTTTATATGGAGCTTTAGTTGCTGGATTATTCGAATGGATGGAAATGAGTGTAATTTGTCCCGGTTCCTCATTTAGCGCTTCATCGACGTAGTCATCCAAGGTAAGTTGGATTTAGCGTTGGTCATCTTCTATGGGATAAAAATATCAGTAGCAAAGATTAAAGAGGTTTTGAACAATTCCCAGTTTTCATTAATAGGGCTGATATTGGAGGCTTCAGGTTTTTTTTTTTTTTGTCTTTAGCTCGCACTTCAAATTAATACATTTCGTTAATCGAGTCCTTTCCTGGGGACACATACTTTTTGTTTGTCCCCCCAAATTTTGCATAAGCATTGTTTCCAAGTCTTGGGACCTACAATGGTCCTAAGAGAAAACAAAAACAATGCTTACGCAAATTTCTGGGGTACAAGCAAAGAGTATTATGGTATTTTCCGAAGTGGCTTAAACCAACTGTGTAACTTAATAACGAAGCTTAGGCTAGCGAAGGGTGCCCAGCGGAGCACTATGGGTACGATTTTTTTGGTAATCTATCGATGCAAGAAATTTTGGTTATGACGTCACGTACGTCCGATCGTACAGACTGTCGGGGTGGAGGTGGGGAAGCAGGAAATCGCGTGGCAGCGTTACATTAGCAACCCGCGTTTTTCTGGCAGGATATCACGTTAGTGACGAGCAGAAGAGCAAGAAAGAGCACGAGAGAAGAGACGACGAAATTAAGAAATTTAAGCAAAGAAATCCTCGAGAGAAGCCGAGGAAGGAAAAGAAGAGGAGATTTCAATGAAAAATTTACAATGATTAGCTTTCAGGTAATTTTTTCCTTCTTAATATATGCTTCGCTGCCTCACAAGTTTTGTAAATTTTGTAAAACTAGCTAAAAAAAACGAAAAGAGCCTGAAAACGTTTGCAATTCTGTGTTGACAGAGATTCTGACATACTAATCAACAATCGCATTTATAGGCTGTTTGTGTTAAATGGATGTCCAGTTGTGAACTGCTTTGTTTGACAGTGAAATTGCAGTCGAGTAACCGAATTTACTACGCTTTAGGTTGCGTAGTAAAGATTTTTGCTATTGTTCTGAACTGAAGAGAGAGGGAGTAAAGCTTGTCACTCAAACAGAAAATGTTGTGAAAGAGATTATTGTGCATGTAATTTCAGTTTTAGTTGTTGATTACACTTATTGGTTATTGTTTGCAAAGCTTGTTTGTTTACTGCATGCTGTCAGCTCAGGTGTTTGATCTGTTTGATCACTCTAAACTGTATATATATACACTAATGACAGTTAAATTTTTACTTTATGCAGAAGCATAAACACTATACACTCTCTTATTTTCTTTTTTCTTTTTTTGATAACAACTTTCTTATAAGAACGTTGAGGCTGAGATTAACCAAAATTTTAAGAACGTATATATTAAGAACAAATTCCTCAGGCTTAGACTGAGTCGAGTGAGATTTGTAGTTTAAATGAAAGCATGAAATAAAGGTAAAGAAATTTATTTAACCCAAATACTGAAGGGCATATTTAGTATAACAAAACCATGGTTTTCTTACTGCATGACACACTTCTCAGTCAGTTAATTAGTTAATAAGTAGTTCTTATTTATTAAGGCCCGGCCAAACTCTCGCGACATTTCAAAGCAACATCTTGCAACATTGTTGCATCATGTTGCAATACTTCAACACCATCAAAGCAAGCACTTCGATAGATTTCCTAGTCACGTCCGCAAGATTAAGTTATTAAAAAACCATGCCGTGTAAAATTAAGAACATCTTTAAGAACGTTTTCAGCCTAACAACGCCAAATTATATAAGAGCGTTCAGCCTCAGATCCAAAATGAAACCTTTTTTATAAAATTAAAAAAAAAAAAAAGGAGTGTATAATTTGCTTTCTGGGGTTAGAGACGGGAGCTCCGCTTTTAGGCTTGGCTACATCTATATATTAGCTCAGTTTGTAGAGTTGCACCGCCTTCCCAGAGGCCATGGATTTGCATCCCGTTGGAGCCACCGCAATATTTCAGATGTCTCTAAGAGACTATGCTAAAATTCTCAAGATAATTGTATTCAAGTCGAACTTAATTATCACCTTGAAGTGAAAAGAAGTGAAGCCAAAGGTGCATTATCAAACGAAGCTCATCTTTGTAAAGAAAATTGAGCAACTAAACCTTGAAAGAATAATACTTGAACTGTACTCAAATTATCACTAGATCTGTCTCGTAAATGCAGAGGTCTTAGTTTTTCTTTCGAAATAACGTCTTAAAGCTACTGAGGAAATGCTTTTTGAACATGGAACGAAAAAAGCCTTAAGAATCTTTCTATAAACGCACCAAACCAAATTTAAAATGGAATGACTCACACATACAATGTTTCACATCAGTTTATTGAGACACATCACATCATGACCTCATTTGTTTCATTGAACTGGCTTTCAACAAATTTATCCTTATCAACTAAAACAACTACAACAACGATAAGCGTTGATAACTGAAACCAGTTTTACTGAGCTGCACTACTCTTACTAGAAGTACGATATGGACTTCTCGCAAATCAGATCGGGGTACGGAGCATATCCTGCTCCCAACGAACAAGGCAAGTCATTCCATTGGCCTGGAGGCTGATCTGCCAGTCCCCTCATGTGACCACAGTTTTCTCCGCCACTGTTGTCTGGCTGCCCTTGTCCCCAGGCTTGGAGATGGCCCTCCAATGGGGTACCATCTATCCAGTAAAACTTGGAGTCAGCCAATAGTTGAAGACCAAACCATATTCCAAGTCCCTTAGCAATGTTATATTTCTTCGTCAGGTTTGCAATAAAACGGTTTTCGTCTGATGATGTGATAATGGCGAGATCGGCTCCCATGTTTTGACACTTTTTGCGAGCGTCTTGCCATTTCGAGGTTGCAGTCTTTTCCACGTAATAACACGAGTCGCCATGTTTATCCCAGCGTGGTGGACAGCATGCTGACATAAATAAAAAAAATATTAAATATTTTTTAGTTGATGTTTCCTTCGGCATTTTTGATCAGATCCTGCACAATGGTAGGCTCCTGGTTGGAAACGCGCCTAGTTTCAGTTTTAATCACCATTTTAGAGTTGTTGTTGTTGATTTACCTGGGCCACGAATGACAGTGAGGTTATCGTTGGCCCCGCATTGTACTGACTTACCTCGCTACTTTTATCACGAAAATCGTTTTACTGTAAAGTTAACTACTTGCGAATGAGAATTTAAATATTTTGGTTGTTGCAGTACAAATTTGTCATAGGTGTTAAGATATTTAAAAGCTTTTCGATAAGTAGGTGGCGTGTCACAATGATTTCGATGTAACACATCTTTCTCACGTCTATAATTTTGAATGTATCTCCTTTTTGATCGCCATTACACTGTAACAAAACTGCACTTGTCTTACATTGCAACATCTAACTTCCGACAAGCTTCTCAATTCAAGAGTTGCAAACTAAAAAGTTTTGTATTATCAACACGGGATCATCGGCAGCCTCACTTTCATTCATCGGACTGATAACTAAAATTCCCAGTTAATTTTTCATCATTTCGTGGTATTTCGAGGATAATGCATTTTTATGGGTGAAATTGAGATGGCTGATTGCATGCCTTGTTTCTGTGTTGCACTTAACTAAAATTAAGTGTTCAGGGGCTTTCCTGCAGGTAATTAGTTGGTTTCTCTTACATCCACAATGCAGAAAATAAGCCCTCGGGACACTCGTCAAACAAGTACAGAACCTAACAACCATTTAATACTTTTTTAAAACTCTATCTTAAGTTTCAATGCTGTTGATTCCTCCCCTCCACTTCCCCACTCTCCCTGAATAATATTTTAGGATGTCAGACACTTCGATGGCCTTGTATTGCGTGCGTTCGAAGACCATTCAAATTCGACACTGTATAACCCGGGGTAGGGCTGGGGGGAATTAACACTTATGGCCTGCCTTAACCTACTTATTTTTCTGGTATTAAGCCTCAGAGGCAGGGCCTGTAAGCTTCTAACAAGGCAGGATAGCGGAAGTACCTTTATGTCAATTAACAGCCATTTTACTTACCACCTTCGCAGCATTCTGATTTAGCAGACAAAATGTCCAGTCGTTTCCTTATCTCTTTTATGATTTCTTCCTTTACATCTCGTCTCAGACAGGACTCATCTTTTGTGAACACTGTGAGAAGGATTAAAGAGTCTATGAAGGGGGTGAACACCAAACAGATGATAAACAGACCATACAGAAAAGAGGAATCTGAAAACTGCGACAAAGCTCATAGACGTAACCAATTGGTAATGTGGGATCTGGAGAGCTTTAGAGACAAAATATCATCTTGAACAACCTTAAGTTTTACTAGCGGAATTTTATTAACCGGGCTTCGTGCACTGCTGGAACCCGCGTCTTCTAGGAAGAAGATGCATAACCAGCGTACTGTCTTTGACACTGTGTTTCAAAAATTTGGAAGAAAACCAAACAAAAAGCTACAAAGAGTGGAAAGAAATAAGAAGCAGAAAGCGACTAAGAGCACGAGAAAACGGGCGAAATTTTAGTGACAAATAACGACAGAGATACAGCAAGATAGAGCCCGAATAAAGAAATGAAATTATGGTGACGAGCGCGAGAAAACAGGCTGAAGAATTATGGTGACTGAAAAGGGCGAAGACAGACTAGTTTTAAAATTCAAGTTTCTTTAATTCCAGATTCTAATTTACGATATTACTAGTAAGAACTGAAATAAAAATACAAATTGTGAACGAAAAATCATTCCATAACCGCAGCCAGGTTGTAGAAATGTGAACGAAAAAAAGTTTTAAATAGTTTAGATATCATACATTTAAATGAATCATCTTAGCTCGGCTAGCAAACGTACATCGCAACCGGCAAACGAAGATTATATTAGCATAGAATAATGAATAAATTAATGAAATTAAAAACAACTAATCAGGAAGGTGCGAAGATACTCTCAGGCTTCTAATGCTAGCACATATTTTCTTAGTTCATAACTAAAACTATGAAAAGATTGCGCAATCATTTCATAACCGCAGCCAGGTTGTAGGAGAAGAAAATCGCGAAAAAATGAGTGTACAACCAAACTTGCTATGAGAATGCGCTAATCCGGCATAATGTTTAGTTATTTTTCAATGAAACTCCCAATGTTCATCACCAATCTGTCAACAAGTCAAAACATCAAACCTTATGCAACGGAAATGTGACCCTCAGACCTTCATAATCTCTTGATTTAGTGTCAACAGTAAAATATAAATCAGATATATTTACACCACCTAATGCTAAAGGTTGGAAACCTGTAAACAAAAACATTTCCACACTATCGTATATTTAATTACCTCCGTGTGCTTGTGTTGTCTCCGTCACCAATAGAAAAATCACCAAGACAACAGTGAAGCAGAAAATCAATCGTTTGACATTCATCTTTAAGTCTGAAGAAAATTAAAAGACACCAAGCCTATAAAATTTTAGCTTTTTTCAGTAAAAAAGCAACTTAATTAATCCCACACCCTGGGTGACAGTGGCTTAGCTTGTGTAATGTTGTGTCAACAAGAGCATGGGTGCCCGCTGTCAAGGAATTCAACCAAAGAACTGAGCTTTCATAACAGTATGAACATTCGTAAAGCCTGAACATACACTTTAACAGGAAATACGAGTAGTAAGCCCTTTTTTTTCTTTGATATGTAATCTGCTGGAGCAGCATTCGTTTTGCCTGACGAAAGAAACCTCGATCTCTGAAGCATATTTTGTTTCTTTCGGGTGTTCTCGGTAAATCCCACGTCTGTAATAGCCAGTTCAGCCTAGTTGAATTTAGCCTGAGAAGGATTTTTGCCAATAGTTGTGGTTACACTAGCCCTTTTACCAATGGGTAAATAGCGTTTGCCCACGGCCAAGAACGTTTTTGTGTGTAACCGCTTCCCTTAGCCCGAAACTGCCCTACGGTTATTTGCATGGATACATCAATTTAAAAAGAACAAAAAAGCCGTTCCCATGAAAGTTCTTGAACTACAAAGGACGGTTTATCTGCTCTCTGCTCCCTGAGGTGGCTTGGCCAATCACAAAGGCCCAGTAATTCAGGCAACATTTTTCGTGCAATTTGTTGCGCAACAATGTTGCGTTGCAAGTTGAGATGGTTTGGGTACCTTCTTGCGCAACAAGCTTTCATGTTCATAAAAGTTTATTGCGCAAGAACTTCAAAGTGGTAATACGCGCAACAAACCATGTCAACTTGCAACACAACATTGTTGCGCGACAAGTTGCACGAAAAATGTTGCCCGTGTTACTGAGCCTTAAAGCAAAACGTAGCTAATACTGCGAAGATCCCTAACCCTGAGGGGAGTCCTTTACTGTGTAACCGCATCGCCAAGGGTAACATGAAACCTGAGCTTAACCAAACCACTGTTAGTACTCTACTAACCATGACCAAACCCAAGCCATTTACCCTCCGGAAGGAGCCAAACTTAAGGTGTGTGAAACCCCAACTAACAAAATAAATCTTTGACGATTAAGAACATCTCTATTTGTATGACAGATGGATTTACAGAATGTCAACTGAACGAACATTAACAACGGTCGAAAATATGTCTGCGTTCGCTGGATTTCTTCTTCTTCTTTATCTTCTTCTCCTAAGAATGAAAACCTTGGATTATTAACCACTTCGATGTTGATTAGTATTGAACAACTCTAATGGCACTTGCGAGCTTACGTACATCACACATATATGGTTACTTCAACTGATCAACTTGCACTCAGTACCGTACTCAATTAGTCCAAATGCTCATTTGGGCCCTCGTACAGGCAAAAGACATGCGAAGGTTGCAACGGCATTGGGAGGAAGACTGCGATCCGTAGTAGCGATTATTCCAAAGGGACCATGAGAGAGATAACTTTTGCTGGCGGTCTAAAGGCTACAGCTAGATTCTGACAATGTTTAGAAAAAGCGTTGCTGCGGTTAAATAACCAACTGATAAAATCCGCAATGCCCAATGAAATGCAAAAATCTACAGCTCTTTGGCCATTAAAGATCATAGGAGTTTTCTGGGAGTGAAAAAGTGAAGTTTTTCCAGAATGTTACCTTATCTAGGTAGCACCCCAAGTTCAATCCGATTGGAATTGTCGCTATTTCCCGCACAGTAATACAACTAAAGTTGTTCCTCCAAGAGCTGCAACTAGCTCTATAAGTTCAATCAGCAAATTTTTTAACGAAGGCGGTATTAGAAGAGTTCTAAAATTTTAAGACCGGACATGGACGTTTCTTGGCATTTTAACAGAATTAGCGCTTAGCCAATCAGAGTACAGAGCGATATTGGAGTAGCGTGATTAGAAATCTAACGATCAGAGAGAAAGAAAGTCCCGCTACTAAAAACACTGTATTCGCAGAAACGCAGCAACGCTTTTTCTAAATAGGAAAAATAGCTTGTTTTAAAACGGGATTACCTTTGCGAATTGTAAGTAAATCTACAACATGTTATATTTGTATGTAATAAGGTCAATACGTAATAAACGAATTTTGATTGGTTCATTCTTTTGTTTTATTTTTGAAATTGAATGTTTCGATGTAATGCTAAACTGACTCAACCACTCAACCACTATGTCAATTGTGAAAAAGGTTTTCTGTAATATTGTATTATAACGAACACATATTTAAACTAAAAAGAATCATTTTATTGATAGTTATAAAGAAACGGATCATCTCCTTCACTTTTTTTTAATTTTCTCACAATGGTTGATGATGGTGTTTGAACCGTCGAATTATATTCCAAGTTCGAAACTCAAAAGTGTGGTTGTATTTTTTTAAGTAAGGGTCGATCCGCATTGAGGACAAAACATTTTTAGCAGTTATCCAGTGAGTTATACAATAAGATTACAGCTCGCTCTTGGAGTGGCTTTATTAGAAATGTAACGATTAGAGAGAAATAGAGCCAAACACTGTATTCGTGACTTCTGAAAAAATAGGAAAGGAATTCCTTTTAAAACGGAATTACACCTAGCAGCTACAAAATAACATATAACAAGAAGTAATCATGGATTAGTAAAGTGCGTTCGATGTCTACTAAAATAATATTTTTTACTGTACTGATTGCCCAGAAATATTCGGGGAAAACTTGTGGGCTGTGGAGTGCTCAATTTACAGGCAGAACGCAGAGAGCTTGAATCTCCTGTGAAAAGCACTGAGCTGAGTCAGACACACAACTCGGCATAACTGTTTCCTTCAAAACACACCACAACACAGCTTTCTGGTCTTTTGAAAAGTAGCTTTAGACATATTTGCAGGTGATATTTCGAATAAATCAACCTAACTTTACTTACCTTTGGGAAAACAACGAAGAAAACAGCCGATTCTTGAAAATACTAGTAAGCAGCACACAGCAACAGATCTTTTATATATTTGACCGGTTTCGTCTGATTATGCAGACTTCATCAGGCAGTTTGAACAAGGTGGTTAAAAGGAACTTATTTTATACCTTATTTACAAAGTACAAAATCACGTTCCAGCAAGGAAGTGTACAGCGAAAAACACGTACACAGTAGTAAGCGCAGGATATGACTAGCGTCCTGCATGACGCTGAGAATTGTAATTTTTCAGGCTCACAGATAATGACCTGCAACCTGAACTTTACACCCTGCGGCCGTGTCCCCTCAAACGGGATGAAAGTATACGTAGAGCTAATTCTGGCATAGCGCATAAGTTCGCAGGGCGAAACTATTTCGATACAAATACTAATAAAGCGGTTTCTGAAATGTAGATTATTGCGGCGTATTGTGCGCAGAATCTTTGAAAAGCAGTAAATCAAAAAGGCAGATTCATTGATTTCAGACGTTATCTTAATGCATTCATAGCTATTCATCATGAATAGCACTGAGAAATTCTAGGAGAGTCTCCCAAGGTCCATCCCAGATAACAAAGATGTCATCGATAAAACGCTTGTTAAGGGTCAGGTTTCCAGAATACAGTTCGATATGTCCCTCTGATGGATATTACATAAATGAATCAGCAGCTGTGAATGCGAAGGGAGTACCATAGCGATATCGAATGTTTGCTTCTATACACGCATTGCTACGTAATTCGGTTTTAAGGAAATTAGTTTCCAAGATTAATTAACCCAGCTAACTGAACCACGAAAGGGGTTTGTGCCACCTTGCCCTCTCGAAGTAAGAGGTCAAGAGCAATAACCTCGGATAGAAATATACGAAAGAAAGCTGTGTCTTCGTCAAAAGTAGTGATGTTGGATAAAGAATAATGCATTTTCGCCGTGATTTTGGGAGACATAGAGAACTTATGTTAACTGTGCGTGAAAATTGTGTGATTAACGCGATAAAATCTATCGATTAACACTCTTTCCGGTTTGCGCAAGATCGATTGTGAAATCTTTAGCTGTATCAAGTACTGTGTGGTCTCGAAAATTTGGTGTATGTAAGTTTGGAGAGATTGACTCACTAAAGCCTTTTCAGTGGTCATAACGTGACTGTGCTGAATACGTTTGCAGAGCCATTAATAGTGCCCAGATCTATAAATTAAATCGGGATACGTTCAAGGTTATAATGAGTGCTACGGTCTGCCCCGGAGGTCTGCTAACTGTGCATAGTTATAATAATACATGAACGTAATTGGAGATTCAAATCCCGTCTTTGTCACCATAGAAGACGAAAGATCAGTGTGAACCATTTTTTGTTTAGTTGAAAATGCACAAATAGCTCTCTTGAGCAGCATTTCGCAACTTAAGTTCATGGGCACCCAACCAGCAAATAAGCCAAAAGACATTTGTGTCATTTCTAGGCTG
The DNA here is from genome assembly GCF_036669935.1 of Montipora foliosa. Classification (NCBI taxonomy): domain Eukaryota; kingdom Metazoa; phylum Cnidaria; class Anthozoa; order Scleractinia; family Acroporidae; genus Montipora; species Montipora foliosa. The sequence continues at coordinate 28,309,712 of NC_090870.1, read as the reverse complement.
CTTGTCATGTATACAGAATGTCTAAAAAGAAGTTTTTATCACCTAGAAAAAGTTGATCTGTTCGGATATCTTAAGCTGAAAAGTGAAGTGTCCGCAATAGCTTGCGATCGGTAAAAAATTCCCACCCTCCCGTACAACAATTTCTCTTCTACCGCGTTATAACTGCGAAGAAAGCAATCTCGATACACGTCATTACATATTAAAAAGGCTTTATTGAGTCATGAATCCCCTCAAATTTATACCGAACTTATAATACGCCACTATCAAAAATACCATAATACTCGTTTGTCCCTCCAAAATCTTGCAAAAGGATTGTTTTTATTTTCATTTGGGACTTATAATGTTCCCAAGAGAAATTGGACACAGTGCTTATTAAGCAATATTTTTGACACACAAACAAAGAGTATTATGGTATTTTCATGCACAATTATTCAACCCCCTAAGGTTATCACCAAGGTTACGGTTAGGTCAACTTGCTTTTATTTCTGCGACCAGTTTCGTCTAATTAATTTTGTAATTTTGGGGATCACGGATTTACCGTTAACCCCCTCACGGATTTACCGTTAACCCCAAAATTACAAAATTACTATTCTCAATAATTAAAAAAAAAATGTGTAAAAAAATTAAAGAAATTGGAACGATCAGAGAGAAAAATAACCTTGCTGTCACGATTGAAACACTGTATTCGTGACTTGGGCAAAATAGAAAAACAGTTCGTTTTAAAACGGAATTACGCCTTACAGCTAAAAAATGTTATATAACTAGTAGCCTGAATCATGGATTAGTAAAGTGCCTTCCATGTCTTGTAAAATAATATTTTTTTTATTGTACTAATTGGCCAGAAATATTTAGTGAAAGTGGACTTGTAGGGTGCTTTCAGGCAGTACGCAGGTTAAACGTACTTGAATCTCCTATTAAAAGCAACTGAGCTGACACAACTCGGCATCGTTGCCGGCACGACTTGCCGCGCGGGGGCGAATTGCAGCGTCTATTTTCTACAAAACACCCCACTACACAGCTTTCTGGTGTTCTTTAGTCAAATTTGCAAGTGATTCTTCGAATTAACAAATCGAAAGTGGTTCACAGTGGTTGGAGGACAGCTGACGTCATCATCAAAACTTTCTTTTAATGGTGGAAAGTTTTGAAACTTTAGATGACATTTTACCAAACATTTACGAATATTTAGATAGAAGTCTTGCCGAGGATGTGGATAGTTACGTAAAGCAAGAGGAAGCGAAAAACGCGTTCCTCTATCGAAAACTGTAGACAGTTACGTGGGTGGATTCTTTTATGACTGTTGTAAATACTTTTTATTTAGCTTTTATATTACTTTGGGTGGCCACTTATTCTCTTTACGTTTTTTCTCGTTTTCTTGGTACAATAATTATAAATTCTTTGTAAAATACATACTAGAGCAAGTTTCAATCGAGTGTCGTAAAACTAAAACCAAAGTTAGTACGTTGGCCAATCAAAAACGATGGAGACAATCCAATAAACCAATCAAAACTCGAAGTATTTCACACGTTTCGAACAGCTGGCATCTTCGTTACATCACCAGCTATAAATTGTGTCCGACAATAATAATAATAATAATAATAATAATAATAATAATAATAATAATAATAATAATAATGATAATGTCACAGTTTAAGGTGATAGTTGATGTACTAGGAGGCTACTCTATGGAGACGGCGGAGAAAGTTAGGAAGTTTTTAGGTTTGGATAGAGGGAACCAGGTTTTGTTAAATATGCAGAAGGCAGTTTTATCGTACACCCTAAACATAGCAAGGTCATTCAAGGTTTCGACGAGTTATTAAGGAATATAAACTCTTGTTCCTTTCTCAAATGTTGGTTCGTTAGTTATTACCAATTGGTTTGTAAATAGGTTTAACAGTAGGGATTGTTACACAATAGTGCCTTTTCCTACTTATATTTGTAAGCATACTTACGTACTACATACTGCATAATAATAATGATAATGATGATGATGATGATGATGATGATGATGATGATGATGATGATGATGATGATGATGATGATAATAATAATGGTCGAAAGAGAGAAATGATCCTCTGCGATGCTGATGCAATGCTCTACCGACTCATCATCATCATCATTATCATATTTTTAATTTTTAAATTCGGATTTAAGAGTATTTACCCACCAAACCATGATACACCACATAAGACAGGCCGCAACATTGGCAACTCCATGCCCTACTCTTTGCCTGCGAATATAGTGTTTGGTTCTTGTACGTCTCACAGGGTTATGAACAATGAAGGGTTGAGAGGATCGGCAGATTTTATTTGTCAAGTGGCAAAGTTTCTCGCACAGTGCTTAAGGAAATTCAACAACCGTTTAAATCAGCTCTTCATAAATTGTATAACTAATAACTAATTGTGTAAACCAGACAGTCGCTGCTCTTGATCTTAGAGGCAGCAAGACTAGGGCCTTGACAATTTTGAATGAGCCATGTGGAATCTCTTTCTTCAAGTTGATGTTAGACGTAGTAGCTGTTTGCGATTCCTTACAGCAGGTTGTTGTCCTTTTTAGAATGAATGGCGACGAGGTTTTACTTATTAATCTGCCAAATGAAATAACTCCGGTTCACGTATTGACCTTTGAAGGCTTTGGAAATATTTTTTTCCTTGCATCAAGCACAAACATATTTCAAATGGTCAGAGTTATACTGCATAACAGTGGAGACAACTGCAGAAACTCGTCAGCAGTGTTCGAGCAGGTTGCTGGTCATTGCCCTAATCCTTTGCTACTTTCATTATCTCAATTGACTCTTTACTACGCAGCAGAATAAAATTCTAGCCTTCTAATGTGGTTTTGACATTTCTACGCACTCTTCAAACTCTTCACTACCTTTCCGAAATGTCTGGAAAGAAAGTCTGACTTCGGATATTCAGAAGTAGGCCATTTCCGAGTTCAAGTCTGCCTCCTCTTCAAAGCGAGTCTAAGTGCGAAGTTTTTCTTATGAAAATTAGGTCGTGTTCTATTGGGATCAACCGTTTTTAGTTGGTTGAGTTGGTTGGGTTTTTTCGTGTTCTATTGGGAAAAATCGTTTTCGGTTGGTTTGGTTGATCAACTTTTTCAACCGACATCAAACTAGGTTGAAACGGTTGAAAAAGCATTGGCAGCAACCGCTGTCGTTTACGCGGGCCATTTAAAGTCGGCCGCGGGCTCCTGCCGTGTTGCTTTCAGGCCTCAACTTGTCAACGCTGAGAAGTCTGGTGATAACTATTCCCAGGAGTTACCGCGTTTCAACCGAAACGGTTGGAAAAGTGTTCTATTGGGAAACCTCAACCGCTCAACCGAAACCAGTTGCGGTTGAAACGGTTGATCCCAATAGAACATGACCTTAGTTTTCATTCATATGTAAAGTAGAACTAATTACCATCACAAAAACTTCGCACTTAGATTCGCTTTGAAGAGGAGGCAAACATGAACTCGGAAATGGCCTATTGTAGCCCACCATCCTTCCCGAATAGGTATTTACCAAAACTAGACGCTCTGTGAGCGTAAACTGGGTTGCTTTTGGTACGTGTTTGTCCTCCTCAAGATTTCGTACTCATTCCCAAACACATTCCCATCTTTTTTACCTGAAGACTGTGCACAGTTGATTGCAAATGAATATAAATAGCCAGCTATGCAACAGAGATCCGACTTGAATGAAAACAGATGCATTCAAGGTGTTCGATTCCTTCAATGAGTTTGTTAAACCAGGAACCCATGACCCGGAGCCTACAACTCTACTGTGTTCGTGTAACGGCGTTTTCACAGACCGATTTATTTTTAGATTGAATTTCCCGCGAATGAGACTTCCACAGGAGCCCGATGACCAATTACAAGAAATTAAGCTGACGTCATAGGGTCACTGAACAGGAACTGCCTTTGTTTTAAGCCCTAATTCGCGGGAAACGCTAGTATAAAAATAAACCTACTTGTGAAAACGCCGTTTCACAGACGCTGTATGGAAGTTGCACACTCCAGATGGGCCCTTAGTTAACCCAATATTTAACCAGGCAAAGTTACCACATAATTTGCCATTTGGTTTCAGTGTTGTACATAACATCACAGTTAATTAAATATTTAGCCGAACTATATATCATTGGTAGACGGCCGATCGAAAGATGCAATTGAAGATTCGAAATGTTTATTTTTCCCCGCCTGTCTTGTTTATCGAATTGACGTTCCATTCTTGAGCTCCCATAAAGGTACGTTTTGTTTAAAGATCCACTAAAACGCCATTCGCGTTACGTCAAATTCGAAGCCATTGCTGCTGAATTAAATATTCTACTGTGTCCACCGGATAAAATCTAGCTACGCATTTCTACTAACCCCTGAAACATACCAACCGTACGCGCAGAAGCGTATAGGCACAAAGACAATACTTAGTAGGAGAGTGACAGGAAATACCCTATTGTGCACCTTTTCCAATTTCCGACGCAAGAAACAGAAAAATGCGACACATTTTTAGACTAAATTGTCAAATGGCAACCCTGTAATGATGTAGTTAGCCCGATAAACGAGTCATACGATGACCGGATATTGCATTAGTGTGCAACAAAAACACAATTCTTTAAGGCTATCCCCTTGTTTTCCACCGCGCATCTCATACTGCGCATAACATTGCGATTTCAGAGATGGCGGTGTTCCATCCCGGCCATCTAAAAACGGGCAATAAATGCAGCCTTTCATGTTTAAGAGCTTTTAGGAGCAATCATGAGAACACTTCTCGGTTAAGAAGGTGTTGTTTTGGATCTCTCCCCAGTCCTTTCGCGGAAAATGATCATTTTGAATCCGAAATTGCCTCTTTACCATCTATTATCATAGTGTTGCGAAGAAACGAGCACGGTGACCCCCGTTTTTAATGATCTAATTTACTCGTAATAGGTACACGGCTGTAGTATTTACATATAAATGACGTGAAAGTGCATTTGGAGCCCGGCACTGATGAGTGCAAGGTGATGACTGTAGCGGTCCAATTTGCTTACATTTCTTTGCAAGACTGAGAATTTTGAAATCACTTTACTTAAAGATTATAGCTCGGACAAACAAGTAGGTTCAAGTTTTAAGTAATAACCAGTAGCTTTTGCTACATGACTACAATTTATCCGGTCGATCTAGTTTCGAACGCTTCTCGCGTAATGGGCCCTTTGCAGGATAGTGATCACATGGTACAAATCCGCCATACTGGGACGCAAATTGCCCACTGGGACATCTAAAACAAAAAAAAATAATAATAAGATTAACTAGCTTTGTTTTAGATGTCCCAGTGCGCAATTTGCGTCCCAGTATGGCGGATTTGTACCATGTGATCACTATCCTGCGAAGGGCCCATTCGGTAAAAAACACTTTGAAGGGGCATACAACGCGAAAACAAGCACGGTGTCTCCATCTTTTTATTGCATTTTTTTAATGTCCTGTGCATGAATATCAATTGTGCCAAGTTTGAAAAAAATCTGGATATTAAATCATTTTTAAGAGAATTACTTTAATACATATTTCCCAGTTAATCTGTCGCATAGTCGTCTGTGGTTTAGTGGTGATCGCGATTGCCTCTCAAGAGGGTGCCCTATACTTTTTGCGCAAAGCGTGATGGGGCGATTTAATTTCTCGTGAATCGTGATTTAAATGGTTTTTATTCGTGATTCGTGATTAAAGATGGTTTAACCTTTTCATGTCCACGTGAACGAATTTTTTTAAATAAACGTGACCCGTGAATGAAGATTTGAATTAAACGAGATTCGTGAACCACTGTGTTTTGCGGGATGAATTTCCGGCCATTTAATTGTTTTAAAAGTGTACGTATTATTTTCGAACGGCTTTGCTTAGGTTTTGATAGAACATGGATCTCATATGGATCGATAAAAGTCATAAAATAGACCACCAATGGTTTTTGAACAAATAAGATAAAAAATTATGTCATCTTTTGTCGCGTATGCCGACAGGCAACAAGATTAGAACCATGTGCTCTGACGTAGGGCTTGGTTGAAGTGAATCGGCTTCAAAAGAGAGAGGTGAATTTCCAAAAATGACAGGACTCCAGTAGTAAGAATAAAGACATTATAAAATATCACAAACATGGTGTCAAAATGCAGGGAATGCCACTTGAGAGAAACTGAATTTGCAAAATTTCCTGTGGGAGAAAACCGCACCCACCCCCCCTCCCCCCGCCCTACAGACTCGCGCCTTCGGCGCTAAAGACATACTCCCTAATTAATTAGTTGTGACCTAAGAAATTTATCTCTTACATCCACAATGCAGATAATAGGCCCTTGGGACACTCGTCAAACAAGTACAGAACCTAACAAACATTTATTCTTTTTAAACTCTATCTTTCAATCCTGTTGATTCCTTCCCTCTACTTCCCTACTCTCCCTGAAGAATGTTTTAAGATTTCAGACCTCCGATGGCCTTGTCTTGCGTTCAGAAACCATTCAAATTCAACACTGTATAACCCGGGGGAGGTTTGGGGGGATTTAATACTTATGGCCTGCATTGTGCCTTGGCCTACTTATTTTTCTGGTATTAAGCCTCAGGGGCAGGGCTTGTAAGCTTCTAACAAGGTAGGATAGCGGGAGCACTCTTATGTCAATTAACAGCCATTTTACTTACGACCTTCGCAACATACTGATTTTGCGGACAAAATGTCCAGTCGTTTCCTTATCTCTTTTATGATTTCTTCCTTTACATCTAATCTCAGACATGACTCATCTTTTGTGAACACTATGAGAAGGAGTAAAGAGTCTATGATGGGGGTGAACACCAAAAAGATGATAAACAGACCATACAGAAAAGAGGAATCTGAAAACTGCGACAAAGCTCATAGACGTAACCAATTCATAATGTGAGATCTGCCGAGCTTAGAGACAAAATATCATCTTGAATAACCTAACGTTTTACTAGCGGAATTTTACTAATCGGGCTTCGTGCACTGCTGGAACCCACGTCTTTTAGGAGGAAGTTCCATGGCCAGCGTACTGCCTTTGACACTGTGTTTCAAAAATTTGGAAGACATGTACAACCAAACAAAAAGCTACAACAACTGAAAAGGAAGAAAAAAGAGTGCAAAGAAAAAAGAAACAGAAAGCGACTGAGAGCACGAGAAAACGGCGAAATATCAGTGAAAAACAACGAGAGAGATAGAGCAAGATAGAGCCCGAAAAAAGAAATGAAATTATGGTGACGAGCAGAAGAAAGAGCAAGTACGAGCGCGAGAACACATGCTGAATAATGATGGCAAAAATGGGCGAAGACAGACTAGTTTTAAAATTTGATTCCAGATACCATATTACTAGTAAGAACTGAAATAAGAAAAAAAATTCAGTAGTGTGAACGAAAGGTCCATAAGTTTTAAATAGTAAAATATAATTCAGATATATTTACACAGCTGTTATTCTCGACTTAAATCCTCATGCTAAAGGTTGGAAACAAACCTGTAAATAAAACAAATTGCACACTACCGTATATTCAATTACCTCCGTGTGCTTGTGTTGTCTCTGTCATCAATAGAAAAATCACCAAAAACACAGTGAAGGAGAAAATCAATCCTTTGGCATTCATCTCTAAGTCTGTTTTGGTTGCCTATACCTCATAGGTAAAACGAAGACGTGGCCACTGACTGTGAAACCGCATGTGACAACACCTTTTCGCCTTTGTTTAGCCTGCGCATTCGAGCAGTCGAGCATCATGCTATTCATGTACCTCGAACCACGGGAGCCTGCTCTCAAGCTAGTCTATATAGAGTAAAGCTGTCAATAACCGCTTGTCAATTGTTGCAAACAAGAAAGAGGATTTTTTTTTCTTTTCTTCCACGCTTTTTACATTGGAAATCGACATGGTTGACACAACCGATTCACCTCTGATACCCATTGAATTTATTGAATTAATAAAGGGTGGAACATTCCTGCACTTTGACAGTTCATGAAAAAGTGGTATAGCTTCCTTAAAAGACCTCCAGCAACAGAGAGGGCAAAGAAAGATAACACAGTCTGTCAAACTCTTATTGCGAAACTCGGGTATTATTAATTATGGTGTCCTATTGTGGGCTTTACCTTGATTAATCGCAACAAAGACAATTAACATTCCAGAAATATTGTTATTTCGAGCAGCCTCTCAGTAGTGCGAGGTATATGATGACATTGATATTCGCTTAAATATCCACTTAGAGCGAGTTTCAATTGAGTGTCGTAAAACCAAAACCAAAGTAATTACTTTGGCGAATCAAAAAGGACGGAGACAATTCAGTAAAACAATTAAGAATCGAGGTAATTCACACGTTCCCGACACAAAGCGTGGGAAAATGTGCATGCGCGAGCCACGATTAGTTTCGGTTTCACTTCTGATTGGTTGAAAAAATGGCGCGAGAACTTTCAACCAATCACTAATTTGCTAATGATTTTCGACACTCAATTGAAAACCACTCTATGTCCAGAAATTCACCTAATTATATGCACGCCCAATTTTGACAACAAGTCTAAGCAATTGCTACCTATTAAATATTATGGGTTTCAAAATCAATACCACTGGATGTTTGTGATATTATTTATTGCTTGGATAAATCGTTTATAAGACGTACTTTAAATTCCTCGAGAAGTATCGAGCGGGTATAGCAGTGCAAAAGCCTCTAAAGCGGAAACACTTGATCTGTCAAAGTAGAAGAATTTTCCGCTCACATCATGATTTAAAGACTTGAGAGCAAGTCGACAAGCGCTATTAATACTGTAGTTCATTTGTTACAAAACAAAGCACCCATTGAAAATCACTGAGGTTTTAAATCAAGTGTAGCTTTATGGTTTATCGCACAGTTTTTGTTTAGTGGTCATGAATAAAATTCCAATCTATTTTTCTGTCTGCACTTTTAAAGGAACAAATTTTAGTCTCGCTGATTTAAGTCTTTAAAAGTCTATATTTGTTAAAGAGCAGTCGTTGTGTTATTGTAATAGGGAAGACGTGGCCACTAACTGTGAAACATCGAACCACTGAGAGCCTGCGAGCAGGCCAATCTTCGTAAATAAAGTGCAAATTATCGTTCGACAGTTGTTGCAAAAAAAAAGAAATAGGATTTGTTGTCTCTTCTTCCACCCGTTTTATGTTGGAAGGCGATATTGTTGAGACATCGTAGTGACCTCATCACACCCATTTAATTGAGTACGTGTTGGGTGTTGGAATTTGTCACCGCAATGGCTTGAGATTCATGCCACAAAAGTAAGTGAATGTTTATCATATTCAAGCGATGAAAAGAAAAACGAAAAGATACAATGGGTGTTGGTTTCCTTAAAAAGAAAATCTAAAGACCTCTTTCATAATGGAGGCCAAATACAGTATTCTTCTGTTTTAATGCTAATAAGCCTTTTTAGCCCCAATTTTCAAAAGAATATTTGTTTCAAAATGAGGGCAGTAGGTCTAATTAACATAAATACCCTAGAATGAAAAAGTGGTCGCCATTTATGAAAGTGGTCTATAAAGGGTGTCAAAGTAAAGCTCGGTTGCACTTAGAGAGACCCACACGTCAAACACAAAGATCCTATCTGCAAGTAACCACCTGAAATACGTAAATCAATTTGATCCTTGTTGCAATAAATAAATCATGAGAAGAATTACAGTGTGACGCACCTTACCGTGGCCACCTAAGTTCTTTACAAATTATTCGCCAATCAGCACGTGTCAATTTGATTGAAAGTCACGCCTCCTTGCAAAGTTGGCACAGTTGAAAGTTGCATGGGTTGTTGAGTTGACTTATTCACACGAAAGTGTCAAATGTGAAAGTTTGTTGGGTAGCCAAGGTAAGGCGCGTTGCACTGTAAGTTAATAAGAAAATTGTTTAAATGTCTGTATTTACTTCGAAGATCATTTTTAACACTTAGAATTTCTTTAAGACGCATGGTGTTAGGTTATTTCGAATAGGTATGTTTGTTTAATAACCTTAATTTGTGACTTATCTACTGCCGTTTCTGGTATTCTATTTGTAAATTTCTGTTACTTGAGGGAAAAATTTAGTATTTAGCAACCGAAGTAATGAAGTGTGTTGAAATATTCATTACCCCAGGTAAATGTGTCATAGGTTAGGAAAGGAGAAATTAGTGAATCAGTGCAAAGGGAATTGATCCAAGGAGCGCTATCTTTGAGGTACACGGCAGGAAGTACTTAAAAAGGTAGAACTTAGGTGCATTGTTCATGGTCGGATGTATAGCAAGTCATATGCATGGCAATACCACGTATATCATAAAATTCAAGTCTTTCGCTGCCGCAACTTCGAGGCAGCTCTCTAATCGGTTATCGGTTTCAGTATTTATACACTTATTCATTCAGTCTCAACAATGCAACATTATTAGGGAACAAACAACTGTACTATGCACTTACCTATACTCGAACTCGGACCCTATAGTCCTGTGCCTTCACCACTACTCTTCAGCGACGAACATGATCAACCCAATACTGTTCTTTTCATTGTTTACTGTTGTATACTGATAAGTCATGATTGATATCGATGTATAATAACCAAAACGAATCCTAACCTGACCCTATTTTTCCCTAGACTTGATTTAGGCTCCAAAAAGGTATCTCAATTCATCTGAGTAAATGTAAAGTAAATTAAAGTAACCATATTTAACGTCGATAACTCGTAACAGTAATTCAACTGACAAACCTGAGGTCGACGGTGCGCTCATTTTACTCCCCCCTCTCCATCAGTGCTCCGTTTAACGGGTATTTAAAGCTATTTAGCTACACGGAAAGGAAAGAAGTCGAAACAAGGATACGAGATCCGGGAATCAAACTCAGGACCTCTTGCACCAAGGCCGCGCACTAACCGACTGTGCCATCCTTGCTCCTCATATGCATATTCAACTATTGTGGGTAAAATAAGAATCACCAATTTAACCTAGGGTAAAAGGATTTTACCGGCAACATCTACATACACCTTGCAATTGGGCAAATGTGTGTACTCCTATCAAATCTCGACGACCCTTCCCGTAGTTTCCCGTTCACTATTAGCAAATAAACTTGTTTTACTGATAACTTCAAATACATTCCTATTATACAAGAAATTGTAAGACGTTCCAATTACTTAACTGCAGAACTATTACTAAACAATTCTCCGCGCTTTTTATCAAGGTCATAAGTTTTACAAATTTTTCCTAATTTCGATGTCGTTTCTGCCAACTCTCTTGCCTACTTTTAAGAAAAGACTTCAAGCTATTTATTTGTAAGAATTATTAATGTATAACGCAGTGGTTTATTGTTTCCTACGAAATTCATGTTTAGTGCAGATTTGAAGTGTAATCTGTCTACTTTTTGGCCTTTTATCATATCGGCTTGTTTCACTTTTTTGGCATGACATGCGTTGAAATCCCTTTTGGCAGCTGGGAAGATACCTCAACCCAAAGTGAACGGTATTCACTTTACAATTTCTCGGAATAACTGCTTTTGTTTCACTTTCGGTTTTACACCACATTTCATTGAAATTCATGTCATGCATGATCACTGTGAAACTTGGAAGACCGTGAAGTCCAAAAACAACAATATTTCTGGAATGTTAATTGTCTGTGTAGTGACCCCTAATCAAGGTAAAACCCACAATACAATACCATAAATAATAATACCCGAGTTTCGCAATAAGAGTTTGACAGACTGTATTATCTTTCTTTGCCCTCTCTGTTGCTGGAGGTCTTTTAAGGACGCTATACCACTTTTTCATGAACTGTCAAAGTGCAGGAATGTTCCACCCTTTATTAATTCAATAAATTCAATGGGTATCAGAGGTGAATCGGTTGTGTCAACCATGTCGATTTCCAATGTAAAAAGAGTGGAAGAAAAGAAAAAAAAAACCTCTTTCTTGTTTGCAACAATTGACAAGCGGTTATTGACAGCTTTACTCTATATAGACTAGCTTGCGAGCAGGCTCCCAGTGGTTCGAGGTACATGAATAGCATGATGCTCGACAGCTCGAATGCGCAGGCTAAACAAAGGCGAAAAGGTGTTGTCACATGCGGTTTCACAGTCAGTGGCCACGTCTTCGTTTTACCCGGTCGAAAAAACTTACCGTACACACAAACAGAGACTCACACGTCAAGCACAAACAGCTTATCCGCCCAGCTGTTTATCTAACTAAACAATCAATTCTATCTTTGATGTAACAAATAAATCATTAGAAGAACTTATTTTATTAATAAGAAAATTGTTCAAATTTTAGTAAGTTGCTTCGAACATCATTATTATACTTGTAAAGTCAAAAAAAAAAAATCAAAATACAAAAAAAACTATGCTATTTACAAGGTAATTTTTGTAAAATTTAAAAAGTTAAAAAACCAAACGTTTTCGGCTGTTTACCATCATCAGGGTTAAAAATGACCGTCCGCATGCATCCATGCATATATATATCTTATGAAATTCCCGTTGGGAAAAGTTTGGAAACATAAGAAATAACTTGTTTGTTCAGACTGGGGCGGAATTGTTGGATCATTAGCCCCTCGACGATCCTACGTTTATGGAATGTTTGTGCTGATGAGAGAACGCGCCAAGTGAAAAAATGTGATGGGTTTTCACGCAGGTGTGTTGATCAAAACGTTGAACCTTTGTACCGACTTCTATACTGTAGGCGACGTTCAGAACGAGTCATCACAATGGATGCGTTAATATTATGCGAATAAGTGGCGGGATATTCAGCAGTTAAGCTATCTTTTTCCTATTTTTTTTACTTTTCTGTCTTCACTTTTAGGAGAACAAAATTTTATTCTCGATGATTTTAGCCTTAAAAATCTGTATTTGTGAAACAGCAATCGTTGTGTTATTGTAATAGGACGACCTGGCCACTACCTGTGAAACATCGATCCACTGAGAACCTGCTCACAGGCTAGTCTTTGTTGAATGAAAGTGCCAATTATCAGTTAGCAGACCTTAGCACTCATTATAACCGTGAACGTATCCCGATTTAATTGATAGCTCTGGACACGATTAATAGCTCTGCAAACGTATTCAGCACACGTAATCAAGGCCACTGAAAAGGCTTTAGTAAGTCAATCTCTCCAAAGTTACACCTAATTTTGTATTATTTCGAGACCACGCAATACTTGATACAGCTTGAGATTTCACAATCGATCTTGCGCAAGCCGGAAAGAGTGTTAATCGATAGATTTTATCGCATTAATCACACAAAAAGTCACAATTTTCACGCACAAAAAGAAGTTCTTTATGTCTCACAAAATCACGGCGAAAATGCATTATTCTTTATCCAACATCACTACTTTTGACGAAGACATATCTTTCTGTCGTACATTTCTATCCGGGATTTCTATCCGATACTTGCAATGTTTGCCCCCTGGCGATCCCAGAATACTTCACGCATAAGGATCTCAGATTACTGGCAAATCATTCATTGCTTTCTTGCCGTCACGGCGAATGTGTCATCACCGGTCTATCCTAACCTTAATTTGGTTTTATCAACGGGGTTGATAATGTAAATTGGCCACCGTACAGAGATTCTAAAAGCTGACGTTTCGAGCGTTAGCCCTTCGTCAGAGCGAATCGAGGGATTATGGGTTACGTGTAGTTTTTATAGTAGAGTAGGAGCTACGCTATTGGTGGTAACATGGCAACGTGAAAAATAGGAATATATTAGTTAAATGAAAAGCGTTCGTTAATACCGTGAGGATTAAGGGTGCCGATTTGAAAGATGAATTTTTGTTCCAGATTCTTGCGGCTTTCCGTGGTACCTAGATGTAGGGAAAGGCCGCAGATAGCCATGTGTTTTTTGGAGTGGTTAGGCAGATTAAAATGGCGAGCGACTGGCTTGGATGCATCCTTGTCATTCTTCTCAACATCGCGAAGGTGTTCGCGGAATCGGTCACCTAGTCGTCTACCTGTCTCACCAATGTATAATTTATTGCATAACGTGCAGGTTATGCAATAAATGACATTTGCGGAGGTACATGTGAAACGATCGGTGATCTTAACAGATCGCTTAGGTCCCGATATCTTGCTAGTGTTAACAATGAAAAGACAAGTTTTGCATCGTGAGCGCGCGCATTTGAAAGTGCCGGGTTGCTCGTTAGTTTTGAGCGCGCTTCTAACTAAAAAGTTGCCTACGTTTTTGTCGCGTTTGAATGAAATAAGTGGAGGTTGCGAAAAGATTCTACCAGTCTCGGGATCATTTTGGAGTAATTTAAAATTACTAAGAATGATGCTTTTGACTGCGTGATTATGAGGATGGAAAGTGAGGGTGAATGGAATTCTGTCATTCTTATCTTTTTGTGACGTTTGTAGTGATGACTGTCGATCAAATTGTTGGGCGCGATGATGGCCCGCTTTGACCACAGAGACAGGATAGCCACGTTTTTCGAAGAACTGGCACATCTCCTCTGATTTGCTGGAAAAATCGGAGTCATCACTACATAGACGTCGAAGTCTAAGAAATTGAGAATAAGGAATGGAGTTCTTGACATGTGATGGATGTGACGATGAATACAACAAATAACTGTGTGAATCAGTAGGTTTGTAGTGCACACTAGTACATAGTACGTTGCCTCTAATAGAAACTTTGATATCTAGAAAAGCCAATGAAGTTTCCGAAATTTCCCAGGTATATTTAAGAGCCGGATGAAAAGAGTTGACGGAAGTTATAAATTGATCGAGTTCTTCTCTGCTGGATGAAATAGCGCCGATGCAGTCGTCGATGTAACGGCCGTAGAGTTCAGGTTTGGGGCCGTTGTACTGATTAAAAAATTGGTGTTCTTCGAAAAACGTGGCTATCCTGTCTCTGTGGTCAAAGCGGGCCATCATCGCGCCCAACAATTTGATCGACAGTCATCACTACAAACGTCACAAAAAGATAAGAATGACAGAATTCCATTCACCCTCACTTTCCATCCTCATAATCACGCAGTCAAAAGCATCATTCTTAGTAATTTTAAATTACTCCAAAATGATCCCGAGACTGGTAGAATCTTTTCGCAACCTCCACTTATTTCATTCAAACGCGACAAAAACGTAGGCAACTTTTTAGTTAGAAGCGCGCTCAAAACTAACGAGCAACCCGGCACTTTCAAATGCGCGCGCTCACGATGCAAAACTTGTCTTTTCATTGTTAACACTAGCAAGATATCGGGACCTAAGCGATCTGTTAAGATCACCGATCGTTTCACATGTACCTCCGCAAATGTCATTTATTGCATAACCTGCACGTTATGCAATAAATTATACATTGGTGAGACAGGTAGACGACTAGGTGACCGATTCCGCGAACACCTTCGCGATGTTGAGAAGAATGACAAGGATGCATCCAAGCCAGTCGCTCGCCATTTTAATCTGCCTAACCACTCCAAAAAACACATGGCTATCTGCGGCCTTTCCCTACATCTAGGTACCACGGAAAGCCGCAAGAATCTGGAACAAAAATTCATCTTTCAAATCGGCACCCTTAATCCTCACGGTATTAACGAACGCTTTTCATTTAACTAATATATTCCTATTTTTCACGTTGCCATGTTACCACCAATAGCGTAGCTCCTACTCTACTATAAAAACTACACGTAACCCATAATCCCTCGATTCGCTCTGACGAAGGGCTAACGCTCAAAACGTCAGCTTTTAGAATCTCTGTACGTTGGCAATTTACATTATCAACTCCGTTGATAAAACCAAATTTTTGTATACTACTTCCCCACCGACGCAGCACTACAGTTTCTTTAGAAACTACCCCTTCACTCTATCCTAACCTTGACACGAAGAAAGCAATTATTGCTCTTGACCTCTTACTTCGAGAGGGCAAGATGGCACAAACTCCTTAGCTCGGTTAATTAATCTTGGAAACTAATTTCCTTAAAACCGAATTAGTAGCGATGCATGTAAAGCATCAAACATTCGGCATCTCTATGGGTAGTCCCTACGCAGTCATAGCTGTTTATGCATTTATGTACTATTCATGAGAGGGACATTATCGAACTGTATTCTGGAAACCTGACCCTCAATCCCCCTCAACAAGCGTTTTATCGATGACATCCTCGGGAGACTCCTAGAATTTGTCAGTGCTATTCATGATGAATACATTAAGATAACGTCTGAAACCAATGAGTCTGCCTTGGATCGAAATAGTTTCGCCTTACGAACTTATGGGCTATGCCAGAAATAGCTCTACTTTCATCTCGTCTGAGGAGACACGGCCGGAGAGTGTAAAGTGCAGGTTGCAGATCATTGTTTTACTAAACAACCCAAACCTTTACAAAAATGCTAACCTTACGCTTAAGGACGTTCGCGCTAATTGTTTGTGCGCAACGTAACTGCGCAGGTAACGCGACTGTAATATGTCACGCATTACTTCGAGCATTAGCGAAGTTGAGGTTTGAAAACCTTTGCAGAAACCGTGGACGATAAGTCTTGCACAGCGTTGGATAAGAGAAGATCGTGATCAGTCAAAATTGATTAAAAATATTTAGGAAAGTCAAGTAGACTACTGCACGACTGATGTTCGCGTTGTTTTTATCAGTCGTGCACTAGTCTACTTGACTTTCATAAATATTGTTCAAGCATTAGTCAAAATAACATGGCGACAAAAACGCCGGGGAAGAAATTCCAGCCAGCAAAAGAATGGCACATTTATTTCCGAATCATCATGAAACGTTGAAGAGAAGTGAGCGGGAGGATGGAAAAACTCTGGAAAAGGTAGCTGCTGATCGAGTAGTGGCTGAAAGTTTGGAAAACTCGAGGACGAACCGTTGCGTAGATTTAATGGAGCTGTTTCTTTTTTTAAAGTTTTTATTACCCTACGAACTTAAGTTCAAAACGAATGTATGTTTTTGAAGTTCTTTTCCTTTACTTTCGTGAAAATAGAGCAGTATTTTCGTCCTCGTCGGCTTGAAAAGTGCGGACCTGCGTGGAAAAAACCAGCGATTAAATTTCAAAAAAATCACACCCCAGAACACGAGCATGACGGCAATGGAGAAATATTATACAAAATACTAACCAAATGAAGATGACGACTGCTTAAAACGTCGTTGCTGTGCTCGAGAAAGCTTTGTTTTGGGGTAAAAACCTTTCATCCCTTCAACGATCGATCCTCTCCTGGGTTCCAGTCCTTCCCCGACAGGTCACGCAAAAACGTGACAAACGAAGTTTTCCAAGAGCTTCGTAAAATCACATCGATTTTACTCCCTTGGATCATCGGTGACCCCTATGTTTTTAACCATGAATCACTTACTCTACTTACTCTCTACAAAATATGATAAAATGAAAAAAATCTCACCGTAAGAAGTTGTCTTTTTTTAAAATTTTCTTTCCTCGTGCCATCGAATTCCGGTAGTGATTGCAACGGATAGAGGTTACGAAAATGCTCGTCCAGGATGAACTCTACTCTTTACGACAACCCTAGCGGCATGAAATTATTCTAAAATCCCACCCCTAAAAACTTATGTACGGAAACCTTCACTCTAACAGTTTATTTTTAGGATTTTCGATGGATGAGCAGATGAGGCTACCTTTCGTTATTATGACAGATTTATCGAAATTAAGGCATTTTTCCACTGCCATTTTCTCCTAAACAAAGTCGGTGACCCCCAATTTTTTTTTTATTTTTGGAGTAAGTACTTTATGACCTAACTCTAGGCGAGAAATGAAGAAAATCTCGCCGTAGGAAGATTTTGGCGCGAACGTCCTTAAAATATTTTTTTAGGCATAATGTTAGTACTAAGAAAGTTTTTGGTTGTTTCAGCTGTGGTGAATCAGTGACCTGCAACCCAACCTGAAATTTACACCCTCCAACACGCGGCTGCTTTTCTGGAAGCGCTTACACCTTCAGGGTTTAACCCTGCCAAGTTCTTGCTACCCACGTTTAGAGAAATTAACTATAGTAATAGAAGTAAATGGTTCTCTAAACCTCATCGGTTATTTAGAAGGAGTAGAGTGGTGTTCAAATCAACATTTAATTGCATTTATGTCAGAATCAAATCTGTTATTCGCAAGTATCTACCCCACCTTAGTTCTGTTGTTAGTTATAAGTCTACCGATACGTTAGCAAATCTATGTAGTAAATTTTTTGGGGGCTCACGGGTTAACCGTGAGCCTCAAAAATTACAATTCTCAGCGTCATGCAGGATGTTAGTCATATCCTGCGCGTACTGCTGTGTACGTGTTTTTCGCTGTACACTTCCTTGCTGGAACGTGATTTTGTACGTTGTAAATAAGGTATAAAATAAGTTCCTCTTAACCACCTTGTTCCAACTGCCTGATGAAGTCTGCATAATCAGACGAAACCGGTCGAAGAAATAAGAGATCTGAGTGTTGCTGTGTGCTGCTTACCAGTATTAGTTAAAGAATCGGCTGTTTTCTTCGCTGTATTCCCAAAGGTAAGTTAAGTTATGTTGATTTATTCGAAGTATCACTTGCAAATATGACTAAAGCTACTTATCAGAACACCAGAAAACTTTGTTGTGGTGTCTTTTGAAGGAAACAGACGCTGTAATTCACCCCCGTACGGCAATTGCTGGCAAGCGCAAATGCCGAGTACTGTCACTGACTCAGCAGTTTTCCCAGGAGAGTCAAGTTCTCTCTTCGTACTGCTTGAAAAGCACCCCACAAGTTCACAAGTTTTCCCTGAATATTTCTGGGCAATCAGTACAATAAAAAATATTATTTTAGTAGACATCGAACGCACTTTACTAATCAATGATTACTATCCATGATTACTCCTGGTTATATATCATTTTGTAGCTGTTAGGTGTAATTCCATTTTAAAAGGAATTCGTTTCCTATTTTTGCAGAAGTATTAAACGAATACAGTGTTTGGCTCTATTTCTCTCTGATCGTTCGATTTCTGATCAAGCCACTCCAAGAGCGAGCTGTAATCTTATTGGTTAACTGCTAAAAATGTTTAAATGACGAGAAACCTACGTATCCGGTCTCGTCACTATCAAGGACGATGAATAACTACTGAATGAAGAAGGGTCTGGATAGCACAAAATATTTTGACTCGGACAAATTTCAAAAAAGGAGCCGCTGTTCTGCCTCGGACCCCTCACTGAGTGACTGTTACAATTTTGTTGTTACTTTCTTTTGTTTTCATGACAGGCGTCATTGACAAGTTCCGGTTTTTTCTGTTGTGTTTTTTTTAAGTGTTGACAAGCTACAGGATGCACCAGGGCAAATAACTTTTGTTGAGTCGGACAAATTCATTTAAATTGGCCTGGGACAAAAAAAGGTTGTCCTCAATGCGGATCGACCCTTACTTTAAAAAATACAACCACACTTTTGAGTTTCGAACTTGGAACATAATTCGACGGCTCAAACATCATCCTTAACCGTAGCGAGTAAATGTAAAAATTGGAAGAAGATGATCCGTTGCTTTATAAGAATCAATGCAATGATTCTTTTTAGTTTAAATCAGTGTTTGTTACAAGCAGATAAATTCAAACTAAGGAACAATAAACAGAAAACTCCTTTTTTACAACTGACGTAGCGGTAAAAGTGGTTGATTAAGTTTAGCATTACATCGAGACACTCAATTTCAAAAATAAAACAAAAGAATGAACCAAACAAAATTCATTTATTACGTATTGACCTTATTGCACACAAATATAACATGTTGTAGATATACTCACAATTCTCTTAGGTAATCCCGTTTTAAAATAAGCTATTTTTGCTATTTAGAAAAATCGTTGCTGCGTTTCTGTGCATACAGTGTTTTCAGTAGCGGGACTTTCTTTCTCTCTGATCTTTGGATTTCTATTCACGCTACTCCAAGAGCGCTCTGTAATCTGATTGGCTAAGCTCTAACTCTGTTAAAATGACAAAAACCTGCGTGTCCGGTCTTATCACCATCAAAACAATGACAAATTAAAAATCTCCTGATCCCACCTTCGTTAAATAATTTGCTAGTTGAGCTTACATAGTCAGAGCTTGTTGCAGCGCTTGGAGGGGTACGG
>NC_090870.1:28282290-28287290 GCF_036669935.1 Montipora foliosa | reverse complement strand
TTCAAAACTAGTCTGTCCGGCTTCGCTCTTTTTTGTCACCATTCTTCAGCCACGTGTTCTTGCACTCGTACTTGCTGTTTCTTCCACTGCTCGTCACCATGACTTCTTTTCTTTATTCGGTCTCTTTCTTGCTCTATCTCTCTCGTTGTTTGTCCGGCACTGATATTTCGCCCGCTTTCTCGTGCTCTCAGTCGCTTTCTGTTTCTTTTTTCTTTTCACTTTCTTTCTCTTCTTTTCTTGTTGTAGGACATTTAACACTTAGCTTTTTGTTTGGTTGTCTTCCAAATTTTTGAAACACAATGTCAAAGGCAGTACGCTGGCCATGCAACTTCCTCCTAAAATACGCGGGTTCCAGCAATGCACGAAGCCCGGTTAATAAAATTCCATTAGTAAAACTCAAGGTTATATAAGATGATATCTCACCTCGCATTACGAATTGGCTACGTCCATGAGCTTTGTCAAAGTTTTCAGTTTCCTCTTTTCTGCATGGTCTGTTTATCATCTGTTTTGTGTTCACCCCCTTCATAGACTCTTTAATCCTTCTCATAGTGTTAACAAAAGATGAGTCCTGTCTGAGACGAGATGTAAAGGAAGAAATCATAACAGAGATAAGGACACGACTGGACATTTTGTCTGCAAAATCAGAATGTTGCGAAGGTGGTAAGTAAAATGGCGGTTAATTGACATAAGAGTACTTCTGCTATCCTACCTTGTTAGAAGCTTACAGGCCCTGCCCCTGAGGCTTAATACCAGAAAAATTAGTCGGTCAAGGCACAATACAGGCCGTAAGTATTAATTCCCCCCAGCCCTCCCCCAGGTTATACAGTGTTGGATTTGAATGGCTTCCGAACTCAAGCCAAGGCCATCGAAGGTCTTACATCTCCCTCCAGGGAGAGTGGGGAAGTAGAGGGAAGGAATCAACAGGATTGAAAAATCCAGATTTAATAAAATAAATGTTTGTTAGGTTCTGTACTTGTTTGACGAGTGTCCCAAGGGCTTTATATCAGCATTGTGGATGTAAGAGATAATTGTCTTAGGTCACAAGAGAACGGAAACCAACAAATTACCTGCATTCAAGCCCCTGAACACTTAATATTTAGTTAAATATCTCGGAATGATGAAAAACTAATGGGTCATTTCAGTTATCAGGTTGATGAATGAAAGTGAGGCTATCGGTGATTCTCGTGTTGATTATACAAACCTTTTTAGTTTGCAGCTTTGAAATCGAGAAGATGGTCGGAAGTTAGATGTTGCAATTTAAGACCAGTGCAGTTTTGTTATAGTGTAATGGTGATCAAAAAGGTGATACAATCAAAATTATAGACGTGACAAAGCTGTGTTCCAAAATGTGACATGCCACCTATTTATCGAAAAGCTTTTAAATATCTTGGCACCTATGACAGCTTTGTTCTGCAACAACCAAAATATTTAAATTCTCACTCGTAGTTAACTTTACAGTTACACGATTTTCGTAGCGAGGTTAGTTAATACAATACAGGGCCACCAATAACATCACTGTCATTCGTAGCCCAGGTAAATCAACTACAACAACTCTAAAATGGTGATTAAAAATAAGACTAGCGTGCTTCCAATGAGGAGCTGCCCATCGTTCTGGATCTGATCAAAAACGGAAAAGGAAAAATCAATTTAAAAATACTTTATATTTTTTTATTTATATCAGCTTGCTGTCCACCACGCTGGGATAAACATGGCCGCTCGTGTTATTACGTGGAAAAGACTGCAACCTCGAAATTGCAAGACGCTCGCAAAAAGTGCCAAGACATAGGAGCTGATCTCGCCATAATCACATCATCAAATGAAAACCGTTTTATTGCAAACCTCACGAAGAAATATAACATCAACAAGGGACTTGGAGTATGGTTTGGTCTTCAACGATTGGCTGACTCCAAGTTTTACTGGATAGACGGTACCCCATTGGAGGGTCATTTCCAAGCGTGGGGACAAGGACAGCCAGACAACAGTGGCGGAGAAAACTGTGGTCACATGAGGGGACTCGTAGATCAGCCTCCAGGCCAATGGAACGATTTGCCTTGTTCGTTGGGAGCAGGATATGCTCCTTACCCCGATCTGATTTGCGAGAAGTCCATATCGTACTTCTAGTAAGAGTAGTGCAGCTCAGTAAAACTGGTTTCAGTTATCAACGCTTATCGTTGTTGTAGTTGTTTTAGTTGATAAGGATAGAGTTGTAGTAGCTTGTTGAAAGCCAGTTCAATGAAACAAATGAGGTCATAGTGTGATGTGTCTCAATAAACTAATGTGAAACATTGTACTTGTGAGTCGTTCCATTTTAAATTTGGTTTGGTGGGTTTAGAGAAAGATTCTGAAGGCTTCTTTCGTTCCATGTTTAAAGAGCCTTTCCTCAGTAGCTTTAAGACCTTATTTCGAAAGAAAAAGAAGTCTGCGTTTATAAGAGAGATCCACTGATAATTTGAGTACAGTTGAAGTATTTTCTTTCAAGGTTTAGTTGCTTAATTTTCTTTACAAAGATGAGCTTCGTTTGATAATGCACCTTTGGCTTCACTTTATTTCACTTCAAGGTGATAATTAAGTTCGACTTAGATACAATCATCTTGAAAATTTAAGAAACTCTACCAACTCAGCTAATATATAGATTTAGCTAAGCCTAAAGGCGGAGCTCCCGTCTCTAACCCCAGAAAGCAAATTATATTACTATTATTATATTTTTTTTATAAAAAACGTCTCATTTTGGATCTGAGGCTGAACGTTCTTATATAATTTGGCGTTGTTAGGCTGAAAACGTTCTTAAAGATGTTCTTAATTTTACACGGTATGGTTTTCTAATAACTGAAATCTTGCGGACGTGACTAGGAAATCTATCAAAGTGCTTGCTTTGATGGTGTTGAAGAGTCGCAACATGATGCAACAATGCTGCAAGATGTTGCGTTGAAATGTTGCGAGAGTTTGGCCTGGCCTTAATATTTTGTAACGATTATAAATAAGAACTACTCATTAACTGAAATGTGTGTCATGCAATATATAAGAAAACCATGGTTATGTTACACTAAACATGCCCTTAAGTATTTGGGTTAATTTACATTTCTTTACCTTTCGATTCAGTTTCATACTTTCATTTAAAATACAAGCACCAAATATTCTCAATCTACCCAGTCTTCTTGTTAATACGTTCTTAAAATTTTGGTTAATCTCAGCCTCAACGTTCTTATAAAAAAACGTTGTTATGCAAAAAAAGTGTATACTGTTACTTTATACTTCTTCATAAAGTAAAAAATTAATCGTCATTAGTGTCTACAGTTTACAATGATCCAACAAATCAAACACCTGTGCTGACAGCATGCAGTAAACAAACAAGCCTTGCAAACACTAACAACAAACTAAAACTAAAATTACATGGGCAGTAATCTCTTTCACAACATTTTCTGTTTGACTGACAATCTTTATTCCCTCTCTCTTCAGTTCAGAAAAATAGCAAAAGTCTTTACTAAGTAAAAAGTCAACCTAAAGCGCTTACTCGACTGCAATTTCACTGTCAAACAAAGCAGCTCACAACTGGGCATCCATTTCACACAAAAAGCCTATAAATGTGATTATTATACATTGTTGTCACAAGCTCGATTTTGATTGGCTATGAGCACGCAGCTAACTCTTGCTTGCTTTGTTTCTCTTACGTCATACCTACAGACAATAGATTATATATAGGTATAATTGACGTCATACCTATACAGACAATAGTTTTATGCATGCAGAAGTGACGTCACCTAACACACTAACCAGCAGTTCGATCAGTTTTGTCATGGCGGAGCTCAGCTCAGGAATATATGGATAATAAAACAATTATTGAATTCGGTTTTCGCATGTTAGCGATAATTATCAAGGCGTCAGTTTGTGTTATCCGCCTCAGCCTTCGGCTTCAGCAGATAACACAAAGTTTGGCCTTGATAATTATCGCTAACATGCTCAACCTTATCCAATAATTGTTAATTCTTGAAGTATGTCAGAATCTCTGTCAAGACGGAATTGAAAACGTTTTCAGGCCCTTTTCGTTTTTAGCTAGTTTTACAAAATATGTGAGGCAGCGAGGCATATAAGAAAAAGGAAAACATTACCTGAAAGCTAACCGTTGTAAATAAGTGTTTTTTTTTCTCGCTCTAATTCTCTCAGCTTTACGTCGATTTTTCATTGAAATCTTCTCTTCTCCTCCTTCCTCGGCTTCCGTCGATGATTTCTTTGCTTAAATTTCTTCGTGTCGTCTTCTCTCGTGCTCTTTCTTGCTCTTTATCCCGTTTGCTAGTCACTAGCATGATTTCCCGGCAGAAAACGCGGCTTGGCAATGCAACGCCGCCACGCGATTTTCTGCCAAGGAACATTGCCCGAACACTCCCGTCCCCAGAGGCTGTCCTGCCTCCCCACCTCCACCGCGACAATCTGTACGGTCGGACGTACGTGACGTCATAAACCAAATTTCTCGCATGGATAGATTACCCAAAAATCTTACCCATAGTGCTCCGATAGTGAGCTTCGCGCGCCGAAGCTTCGTTATCAAGTCACACAGTTGGCTTAGTGTTTAAAAGGGTTGACAGACTTACACGACTCCCTTGTACGTGGTCTGGTTTCTGTTGCCTTTGTCATAGTTTTGCTCTCGATCTTCAGTACATATTTGAATGGACGCCTCTTTTAGGCGGTTCCTGTAGGATTTATTTAGCAATGGTTTTTGCCCTATAAGGCTTTACATTTGAATCTCTATACTGCAGCTGTGTGATACGTTTTCTTTCAAGAAAATAGTTGGTCTCGAAAATAATGTATTAGTTTCTTTGTGTTGATTTTCTCAGCAGTAATGTAAATGTGACCTTAAGGCCTCACGCTTTTGCGCCAATTTAATTCTAGGCTCGAGCGATATGTTTATCGGCGGTAGAAGCGAGTGATCTTCTGGTTTTAAATGTTTGACCCGGGCCCGGGTTCATTTTGTTTTTGAACGCCTGTTACATTGTGCCCTGTATCAG
>NC_090870.1:28267290-28274790 GCF_036669935.1 Montipora foliosa | reverse complement strand
GAAAATGATGTACTATCCAAAATACGAAAATGATGTACTTGACACAATTGATATTCATACACAGGACATTAAAAAAATGCAATAAAAAGATGGGGTCACCGTGCTTCTTTCACGTTATTCTAAGTGTTTTTTACCGAATTACGTGAGAAGCGTTCGAAACTAAATCAACCGGATAAATTGTTGTCATGTAGCAAAAGCTACTGAGTATTACTCAAAACTTGAATCTACTTGTTTGTTCAAGCTATAATATTTAAGTAAAGTGATTTCAAATTTCTTAATCTTGCAAAGAAATGTAAGCAAATTGCACCGCTACAGTCATCACCTTGCACTCATCAGTGCCGGGCTCCAAATGCAGTTTCACGTCATTTATATGTAAATACTACAACTTCTACTTTTTCCGTGTACCTATTACGAGTAAATAAAATCATAAAAAACGGGGGGTCACTGTGCTCGTTTCTTCAACACTATGATAATGAATGGTAAAGGGGCAATTTCGAATTCAAAATGATCATTTTTCGCAAAAGAACTGGGGAGAGTTCCAAAACAACACCTTCTTAGCCGAGAAGTGTTCTCATGATTGCTCTTAGAAGCTCTTGAACAGGAAAGGCGGCATTTATTGCCTGTCTTTAGATGACCGGGATGAAACGCCGCCATCTCCGAAGTCGCAATGTTATGCGCAGTATGAGATGCGGGGTGGAAAACAAGGGAATCACCTTAAAGAATTGTGTTTTTGTTGCACGCTAATGCAATATCCAGTCATCGTATGACTCGCTTACCGCGCTAACTACATAATTACAGGGTTGCCATTCGACAATTTAGTCTAAAAATGTGTAGCATTTTCCGTTTCTTGTGTCGGAAATTGGAAAAGTTGCGCAATAGGATCTTTCGGGCGGACGGGTTGGCGCAGTGGTAAGATCTCAGCCTTCCAACCCTATGGTCCCGGGTTCCATTCCCTGTTCTGCCGAGAGTGGAATATTTGGCGACCTTCTTTCCCGCTAAAGTTCACTCAGCTTTCCATCCTTCCGAGGTCGGTAAAATGAGTACCAGCATGCATGGACTGCTTAGAAGTGGCTGCCATTTGCGCCTGTATATGCTTCCAGTCCGCTGGGGGTAAATTGATCATTGTGAAGCGCCTTTGAGACGTTTGTGATAAAGGCGCTATATAAATGCACCACTGTACTTTCCTGTCATTCTGCTGCTAAGTATTGTCTTTGTGCCTATAGGCTTGTGTGCGTAACGTTGGTATGTTTCAGGGGGTAGTAGAAATGTGTAGCTAGATTTTATTCGGTGGACACAGTAGAATATTTAATTCAGCTGCAATGGCTTCGAATTCGATGTAACGCGAATGGCGTTTTATTGGATCTTTAAACAAAATGTACCTTTATGGGAGCTCAAAAAAGAACGTCAATTCGACAAACAAGACAGGCGGAGAAAAATAAACATTTGGAATCTTCAACTGCATCTTTCGATCGGGCGTCCAGCAATGATTTATAGTTCGGCTAAATATTTAATTAACTGTGATGTTATGTACAACACTGAAACCAAATGGCAAATTAAGTGGTAACTTTGTCTGGTTGGATATGGGTTTAACAATCTCATTGAAGGAATCGAACTCTTTGAATGCCTCTGTTTTCATTCAAGTCGGATCTCTGTTGCATAGCCGGCTTTTTGTATTCATTTGCACTCAACTGTGCACAGTCTTCATATAAAAAAGGAATTTGGAAAGTTGGGAATGTGTTTGGGAATGAGTACGAAATCTTGAGGAGGACAAACACGAACCAAAAGCAACCCAGTTTACGCTCACAGAGCGTCTAGTTTCAGTAAATATCTATTCGGGAAGGATGGTAGGCTACAATTCTCGAATATCCGAAGTCAGACTTGGACATTTTTTTTTCTAAACAGATTTACCAGACATTTCGGAAAAGTAGTGAAGACTTTGAAGAGTGCGTAGAAATGTCAAAACCACATTAAGAACGCTAGAATGTTATTCAGCAAAGTTTGTTTGAGAATCTTTCAGGTTTTGTCGACAACGAAGACAAACAACGGTGAATGTTTCCTTCTCTGTCTTTGCTTAAAATCCGTACATACCAATCTGGTTGTAGCATACTTCGCCAGTGTTGTACAACATAAACAAGATGGAAACATCGTGAAACACTTATAACAGCTCAAACTCAGTAATAGTTTGAAATGACGTTTTCTTCACCGTAGCCGTTGTGGTTTAAACTCCCTATTATGCGGCTTGTGAAGAATGAAATCCGGTCGACTCAAAAACGCTGGCACTTTTTTGGATCCATCCTAGGATTTCGTATGGCAGTCAGTAGGGGCGGGATTGGGAAATATTAAACAGGCGGGAAAAAATGGATCAAAAAAAGTGTGAGTTGTCCATTTTTCTTTTCGAGGCCTTGACTTTCCCCTTGCCCACAATCTGCTTCTGGGTCTCCAATGATGAATTGGATATCAACGTGGTAGAAATCAGCAACTTGAACGTGGTTTCACACGCCCCTGACAACACTTGTTTCATAGAGCATTGTCATTGCACACTCTCAATAAGTGCACTGCGCAAGGACAGATGCTTGAATTCCGTTGGAAGAATCTCCATCCAATTTTGAACCTCTCTGGTTGGTGTGTATAAACGAAGCTTGCCAGCATCAGCAATAAAACAAGGGCTTCGGACACTCCGAAGGCCATAAATCCTTGACAGCCTAGCTGAGGGGGCTGGTCCATCTTGGTCACTGTACATGGGATGAGGGCGATGACCAGTAATCTGCTCGAACACTGCTGACGAGTTTCTGCGGTTGTCTGCACTGTTATCCAGTATAACTCTCAACATTTGAAATATGTTTGTGTTTGATGCAAGGAAAAATTTATTTCCAAAGCCTTCAAAGGACGATACGTGAACTGGAGTTATCTCATTTGGCAGATTAATAACTGAAGTAAAACCTCGTCGCCATTCATTCTAAAAAGAACAACAACCTGCTGTAAGGAATCGCAAACAGATACTACGTCTAACATCAACAAGAAAGAGATTCCACACGGCTCATTCAAATTTGTCAAAGTCTTAGTCTTGCTGCCTTTAAAATCAGGATCAATGACTGTCTGGTCAGACACAATTAGTTATCAGTTATCCAATTTACGAAGAGCTGATTTAAACGGTCGTTGAATTTCCTTAAGCAATGAGCAAGAAACTTTAGCACTTGACAAATTAAATCTACCGATTCTCTTACCCCTTCATAAGAAACCAAACAGTATGTTCACCGGCAAATAGTAGGGAATGGAGTTGCCAATGTTGTGGTCTGTCATATGTGATCACTTGTTAATACAGCCAACGGCCACAATTTTAAATCCCAAACAGTAGAATCCTCTATAATTTCACCCCGTTGATACGGCCACTCGCGCTAAATTAAGGAAACCAAAACGCCTGTGACACGGTAATCGAACAGCCGATTTACTTTACAAAGTATACTGTCTGCAACACTCCTCCCTGTTTTCATTACAAACATGATCTTGACGCTACTGCATCCAGTAAGGGAAATCGCGAAGGGATTAAGTCGTTGTGCTTTCATCAAAAACACCTTATCCGGACGGTGGCATCTTTCACTTCCTAAAATTAATTATAAACTGCGTAAGAAGCAGTCGGGCCAAAGTCCCCCATAAAGTATTGTAAATTAGTCCTGAAAAGCCCCGAGGGGAGAGGCAAATAGCATCACTTCACTTTTCCGTCGGAAATACGTCTGCGTTCGCAGGCTATGTTGCAGTGCGTCTGTTCAGCAATAGATCACAGGTGACGTCAAAAACAGGAAAATAGCACTTTGACGAGCGTGATCTATTGTCTATATAAAATAGAGCCAACTGATTAGTTGCTGCGCTTAACAAAGAATCGTGATTGGTTCAGAGAATCACGCTACTGTCAAACCCGAAACGAGCGTCGCTTCGAAAGAAGAATCGACCTAGGTAATTGTCTAAAGTTTTCGATAAAGGAACGCGTTTTTCTCTCTTCTTCTTGCTTCACGTAACTATCCACAGCCTCGGCAAGACTAAATCTTCGTAAATCTTTGGTAAAACATCATCTAAAGTTTCAGAACTTTCCACCATTAAAAGAAAGTTTTGATGATGAAGTCAGCTGTACGTCTGTCCTCCGATAGATCATGGGTGAGAACCAATCAAAATGCGCGTGTGTTATTGAAGTTATTGCGTTCCGACGAAGATGGACGCATATTAATCGGTGTCGTCAAGAGAAAATGAGGGGACAGAGAGGGAGGCTCAGGGCATTGACCGGGATATGTCATGTCCACGAAAGTTATTTTTAGACGAGCGGAAGTCTTTGTTCTAGCAGAAGTCTGTCTTCCAAGACGTCCGCATGCAGTCTTTCCTCGCTTACAGGTTCTTAGTGAAAGAGAAAATAGCGGCGCACGTGGAAGGCTGATGAATATTTATTTTCTTTCAAACATCAGACCAAAGTTGGCCTGCATGCGGACGTCTCGGAAGACAGACTTCCGCTAAAACAAGGACTTCCGCTCGTCTAAAAGTAACTTTCGTGGACATGACATATCCCAAGGGCTGGACCGGGAGCCTCCCTCTCTGTTCCCTCATTTTCTCTTGGTGTCGTTTTACGAATGTCCCGAATGTTTGGCGGGTATCGATCGTGAGTCCACAACATTTTGACCTCTTTGAACCACTTTCGATTTGTTGATTCGAAGAATCACTAGCTTGCAAATATGACTAAAGCTACTTATCAGAACAATCAGAACACCAGAAAGCTGTGTAGTGGTGGTGTGTTTTGTAGGAAACAGACACTGCAATTCGCCCCCGCGCGGCAATTCGTGCCTGCAACGATGCCGAGTTGTGTCAGCTCAGTTTCCTTTCATAGGAGATTCAAGTTCAACCTGCGTACTGCCTGAAAGCACCCCACAAATCCACTTTCCCTGAATATTTCTGGCCAATCAGTACAATAAAAAGTATTATTTTACTAGACATCGAAGGCACTTTACTAATCCATGACTACTACTAGTTACTTGTTGAAGGAAAATCTTTCGGGGGAAGAAAAGACTCTTCAACACTCTGGTTGTTTCTTATCTTTATTGGTCTTCTCGGGTCGATCTTCGACTAGTCCTTGCTCCACTCTCTATTTGTTAGGTATACAGCTCTTTTTATATGTTCCTAATCTGACTAAACAATCAAGCGCCAATCACACGTCAAAATGACGCGCGCCAGACGCACTACGCCTGCCCGTCAGCACATTAACATACTTTTTCCACAACAAAGAAAGTCGCTTGTCTCGACGAGATCCCACAGGTTTGTCAACATCAGACTAGCACGAACGGAGTACGGCAAGTTACAAAAATTACAGGAACGAGTCACAATATCTAGAATTGTTACATAGCAA
Source organism: Montipora foliosa (assembly GCF_036669935.1). Taxonomy (NCBI): domain Eukaryota; kingdom Metazoa; phylum Cnidaria; class Anthozoa; order Scleractinia; family Acroporidae; genus Montipora; species Montipora foliosa. Next base: position 28,269,407 of record NC_090870.1, on the reverse strand, counting down.
ATTTACGGAGAAAATGGCGATTTACGATTATTACATAACAGAGTTAAACAATAGACAAAAGGAGGAAAGGTCGAGCGTAAGTACCGCCTTTTCCATAAATTAATATGGCATACGTGTTCCAGGCAGAACAGGACAATAACTACAATTACAGGTGTTATTTTCAATTACTTAGAAATATTAGAATATAGATTAAAAACACTTATTGAAAACCCAAACGAGACCGCTGTTGTCATGAATGTGATCTGAAACCGCGAGAACAAGTCAAAAAGGCCCAGAGGTGAACTGAAAATAAGTTGCTTCCAAAAATACAGTAAAAGACTTCGTTAGGGTAAAAACACCACCGAGTGAACCACAAATAACCGTAATGACACCAAATACTAATTAAAACATTCCTAATGGAAAACTTAGTTGGCCTAGTGTACCAAACACCTTTCTCGACACCTGTTCCAATCCAAACCAAATTCATGACCTTAGGAGAAGACACACTCTGATCGCAACTATACTAAAGAGTAAACCGCCATGAAGTAGCTACAATTTTTTATCGTTTAACATACTGATAACATTTTTTAGCTGTAAGGCGTAATTCCGTTTTAAGACGAACTGTTTTCCAATTGTGCCCAAGTCACGAATACAGTGTTTTCAATCATGACAGCAGGGCTCTTTTTCTCTATGATCGTTCCAATTTCTTTGAATTTTCTTACACAATTTTTTTTAATTATTGAGAATTGTAAAGTTGACAAGTTCTGTTGCTGAATGCTTCCCACTAGTATTTATTCAAAAAAAAATTAAAATTTTTTTAAAAAAAACAGAGATTATTCCGTGAGCTCAAGGAGGACCCCTCGGTTCGCGCCTTAGCGAACCTGCTCTCGTTTCTACAGAATGAGTATTAAAAGAGAGTCTCAAGCACCTTAACTGACAATAAATCTTACGTCACAGTCACTAAAGATGACTCGACACTTAGACGTCATAGGATAATTGAAACCAGAGGAAAACTTGTTACCAGTTACTCTAGTTTTCTACCCCACCCCAATTTAGTTAGGATTTTCCGTAACCTTGATGATAACCCTAGGGGTTTTATCCTGCTAAGTTTTCTATTATTCAGTCCGAAGATTCATAAGTCACCTATAGCTGGGAGGCCTATTGTGATTCATTCATATATCACTAGGCCTATTAGTATTCTAGTTGACGAATTAGTATGCTGTCTTAGTATGCGACCGTATCCCACTCTACTGCGTGACTTGGAGGAACTGATCCAATATTTAGAGAAAGGTGTGCTACCCGCAAATAAATGATTCGTCAGTAATCGGATACTACGTTATGCGTACAGGATTCTGGGATCTGCACGGGGCAAGCATTGCCATTCTCTAGAAAGAAATGTACAGAAGAAAGTTTTGTCTTCGTCAAAGGCAGCGATGTTGGATTGACAAAGAATAATGCATTTTCTCCCTGATTTTGTGAGACCGTGAGGTGGTTGAATAATTGTGTGTGAAAATTGGCCAGTATTGAAAATATTAATACTCTTTATTTGTGCCTCAAAAATATTGCTTAATAAGCATTGTGTCCAGTTTTTCTTGGGAACATTATAAGTCTAAACACACAAAAAAAAACATGGCTTGTGCAAGATTTTGGAGAGACAAACGTAGACTATTATGATATTTCTATACTGGTTTATTATAAGTTTTTGTGTGGTTATAATTGCGATAAAATCTATCGATTAGCACACTCTTTCTTCCATAAGATTGAGTGTGAAAGTACAAAGTTCGGTATAAATCTAAGGGGTTGACTCAATAAAGCCTTTTTAATATGTAATGACTTTTATCGAGATTGCTTTCGTCGAAGTTATAACGCGTTAGAACATTGACATAGATGCTCAAAGGAGAGAAACTGTTGTACGGGAGGATGGGAATTTTTTACCGATCGAGAGCCATTGCGCTGTCATGTTGGAGGAATTGAACCAGTGATCGAAAACACGGGAAATCTGACAGTCGTAAAGCAGTGCTATTGAATATCATCCGCAGGTTTTAAAGCCGTTGCTTTTCTCTCCCGTCGAATTCAGTGGAGGAACCGGCGTGAAATAAAACCTGTCGACAACTTAACAGGGGCACCCAACGATAATC
>NC_090870.1:28212290-28252290 GCF_036669935.1 Montipora foliosa | reverse complement strand
AAATTGATCGAGTTCTTCTCTGCTGGATGAAGTAGCGCCGATGCAGTCGTCGATGTAGCGGCCGTAGAGTTCAGGTTTGGGGCCGTTGTACTGATTAAAAAATTGGTGTTCAACATATCCTACAAAAAGATTGGCATAGCTAGGTCCCATTCTTGTGCCCATCGCTACACCATTAATTTGTTTGTAATAGTTGCCGGCGAATGAAAAACAGTTAAGCGTTAAAACTAGTTCGGCAAGGCGGAGGAGCGTATCCGAGCTAGGTTCTTTGACGGTGCGTTGATCGAAAAAGCGTTTAAGTGCTTGAAGACCTTCGCTGTTAGGAATGACTGTGTATAGAGATGTAATGTCCATGGTGAAAATAAGTTTGTCTTGGCCGGAGAAATTGAAATCGCGGAAAATTTGTAGTGCGTGTGTACTGTCTTTAATGTATGATGGCAAAGATTTGACGATAGGCGTCATAATCCTGTCTAAGTAGCTAGAAATGAGTTCGGTGGGGCAACTACAGGCAGAAACGATAGGTCGACCTGGGTTGTTGGGTTAGTGAATTTTAGGCAAGAAGTAAATGCACGAAGTTCTAGGGGTGTTGATGATGAGATTAGTGGCAGTGTCCGGTAATTCTTGATTAACTATAAGATTTTGAATGGTGTCTTTGACAAGTTTTTGATTGTTGGAAGTGAGATCTTTAGGGATTTTGGCATAAAACGAGGTATCCGACAGTTGCTGCAAAGCTTCTTTTTGGTAAAGGTCGGACCGCCAAACAACTACCGCGCCGCCTTTGTCGGCCGATTTGACAACTATGTCGTTGCGTTTACTAAGATTTTTAAGCGCCGCCCACTCTTCCGAGGAAAGGTTGGAAAATTTAGTGTTGCGATTGAATTTAAGTTTGTGAATGTCGTGACGGCATTTTTTGGTGAAAAAATCTAAAGAGGCAAATTGTCCCTCTGGGGGAGTCCATTTGGATTTGCGAACTAGAAGTGTTTCAAAAATATCTTTATTAGAAGTGTCCGAATCATCCTCTTTGTCGTGAAAAAAGGCTTTTGACTGAACGCGGCGAAGGAATTTTTCAACATCTTGCTTAATAGAAAATTCGTTGGTGCGTTTGGTAATAGGGACAAAATTTAGGCCCTTACTGAGAACAGATTTCTCTGAGTCAGTAAGCGGAAGATTTGTGGTCAAAGCGGGCCATCATCGCGCCCAACAATTTGATCGACAGTCGTCACTACAAACGTCACAGAAAGATAAGAATGACAGAATTCCATTCACCCTCACTTTCCATCCTCATAATCACGCAGTCAAAAGCATCATTCTTAGTAATTTTAAATTACTCCAAAATGATCCCGAGACTGGTAGAATCTTTTCGCAACCTCCACTTATTTCATTCAAACGCGACAAAAACGTAGGCAACTTTTTAGTTAGAAGCGCGCTCAAAACCAACGAGCAACCCGGCACTTTCAAATGCGCGCGCTCACGATGCAAAACTTGTCTTTTCATTGTTAACACTAGCAAGATATCGGGACCTAATCTGGAACAAAAATTCATCTTTCAAATCGGCACCCTTAATCCTCACGGTATTAACGAACGCTTTTCATTTAACTAATATATTCCTACTTTTCACGTTGCCATGTTACCACCAATAGCGTAGCTCCTACTCTACTATAAAAACTACACGTAACCCATAATCCCTCGATTCGCTCTGACGAAGGGCTAACGCTCGAAACGTCAGCTTTTAGAATCTCTGTACGGTGGTCAATTTACATTATCAACTCCGTTGATAAACCAAATTTTTGTACACTATGGATAAAGCCTACTCCAGCTCTATGGAAAGGCTTACATCAAACCTTGAAAAGCTTACAGGATCCCTTCCATCACCATTCGATGTGCGTGCGCAAAATTTCACGTAATTAATATTGAGGATCACAATAGAGCTATGCCAAAAAAATGAATCAAAAAATATTAATTAAAAAAAAAACAATTCCACGAAAAATCTGAAATTGCAACCGAACGAAATCGAATTTGAAAAAATTGTGCTTCTTCATTCGCAACTTCTAAAATTTTTTTTTCAAAAATCTTTGACAATTTTTTTGACAAATCAAACTGTGCCAAAACAAAACACAACAAAATTAATAATTAAAAAACCAAACAAAATTAATTTAAAAAACATTACAAAAATTAAAAATACAATACAAATTATAGAATTATTAAATCATTATCTTTCTTAATGACCAGAAAAATCTGCTTTCTTGTGTAAGGAGAAATCTGTTTCATTTGTCCACTAAACCACAACCCTAACCAAACGCGAAAACGAAAAAAGAATTTGAAAAATTTCCTTTTTTTTCAAAAGTTCTTTTTTTTCAAGAGGAGAGGATGATTCGGGACACTTCTAAAAAAGATATTTTTTGAAACACTCTAGTTCAGTCAAAAATGGACTCCCCCAGAGGGACAATTTGCCTCTTAGATTTAGAACCAAAAAAAATGCCGTCACGACAAACACGTTTTTTTTTTTTCACAAAAAAAAAAAATTTCAACAACAACAAAAACTTACCTTTTCAATCGAAAAACAACTAAAACGCTTTTTCCTCGAAAAAAAAAAACGGCGGCGCTTAAAAATCGTAAGGCGGCGCAACGCGCGGTAGGCGGGCGCGCGGACCGTTTTTGGCGGCGCGCAAAAACGGCGCGGTTTTTTTACGCGAAAAACAAAAAAAAAAAAAATCCAACTTTCGGAACCTCTTCCAAATCAAAAACTTCAAAACATCTCATTCAAAAATCAAAAAATAGTCAAAATCAAGACAAATCTTAGAAGTTAATCTGCCATCTCACACTCCACACTCTCATCAACAACCCCTGCTGCACTTTGCACTTCTTGCCTAAAATTCACAAACCCAACAACCCAGGTCGCCCTATCGTTTCTGCCTGTAGTTGCCCCACCGAACTCATTTCTAGCTACTTAGACAGGATTATGACGCCTATCGTCAAATCTTTGCCATACATTACATTAAAGACAGTACACACGCATTTAATTTTTCCGCGATTTCAATTTTTTTCCGCGATTTCATTTTCATCCGGCCAGACAAACTTATTTTCACCATAACACATTATTCTCTTACACTTCATTTCAAGCAGCGAAGGTCTTCAAGCACTTCAAAAACACTTTTTCGATCGAAACGCACTGTCAAAAAACTCTTTCCGAAACGCTCCTCCGCCTTGCCGAACTTTTTTTTAAACGCTTAATTGTTTTTCATTCGCCGGCAACTATTACAAACAAATTAATGGTGTAGCGATGATGGGCACAAGAATGGGACCTAGCTATGCCAATCTTTTTTTTGTAGGATATGTTGAACACCAATTTTTTAATCAGTACAACGGCCCCAAACCTGAACTCTACGGCCGCTACATCGACGACTGCATCGGCGCTATTCATCCAGCAGAGAAGAACTCGATCAATTTATAACCTCCGTCAACTCTTTTCATCCGCTCTTAAATATAACCTGGGAAAAACTTCGGATTTACCTGGGAAAATTTCGGAAACTTCATTGGCTTTGCTCTAGATATCAAAGTACTATTCTATTGTGCAACGTGATTTTGTTGTGTTTTGTTGTCACATCATCATCATCACAAACCTCACATCATCACAGTTTATTCCATTTATTCATCGTCACATTCTCATTCTTAGACTCTTCATTCCTGTATTCTTCATTTTTTTGATTTCGATTTTTCATCAGATGATGAGGAGATTTTTTCAAAAAAGAAGTCCTGTGGCTGTCTCTGTGGTCGTGTGGTCTGTCTCTGTGGTCAAAGCGGGCCATCATCGCGCCCAACAATTTGATCGACAGTCATCACTACAAACGTCACAAAAAGATAAGAATGACAGAATTCCATTCACCCTCACTTTCCATCCTCATAATCACGCAGTCAAAAGCATCATTCTTAGTAATTTTAAATTACTCCAAAATGATCCCGAGACTGGTAGAATTTTCGCAACCTCCACTTATTTCATTCAAACGCAAAAAAACGACAAAACTTTTTAGTTAGAAGCAACTTTTTAGTTAGAAGCGCGCTCAAAAACTAACGAGCAACCCGCACTGCAAAAATGCGCGCGCTCACGATGAAATAAAACTTGTCTTTTCATTGTTAACACTAGCAAGATATCGGGACCTAAGCGATCTGTTAAGATCACCGATCGTTTCACATGTACCTCCGCAAATGTCATTTATTGCATAACCTGTACGTTATGCAATAAGACGACATTGGTGAGACAGGTAGACGACTAGGTGACCGATTCCGCGAACACCTTCGCGATGTTGAGAAGAATGACAAATGATGCATCTAAGCCAGTCGCTCGCCCATTTAATCTGCCTAACCACTCCAAAAAACACATGGCTATCTGCGGCCTTTCCCTACATCTAGGTACGACGGAAAGCCGCAAGAATCTGGAACAAAAATTCATCTTTCAAATCGGCACCCTTAATCCTCACGGTATTAACGAACGCTTTTCATTTAACTAATATATTCCTATTTTTTCACGTTGCCATGTTACCACCCATGTTACCACCAATAGCGTAGCTCCTACTACTACTATAAAAACTACACGTACAAATATGGCTGTCTCACTTAAAGCTAAATACCAAGACCTTGATCGAATGGCATTTCCAGCTAGGAACTCACCACATGTCCGTAGCAATGATAATTAAAACAAGCTAACTGGGTCAACGACTGCCAATTAAACTTGTAACTCCCAACAATAATGGTGATGACTATCTTCAAGTTGGATCGAGGAATTCATTAATTGACAAACTTTTCTGCAATGTGAACATCAGCCAAAGAAACATTAATTGAGAAGGATCAATTAGACTTACTCCTCAGTTGTGCATCTAATTTACATTTTACTTAATGGCATGTTTTTAATTAAAAATTGACTTTCAATAACCATTTAAAAGTAATATAATGGGCAACCTAAAACCGGGAATCCAGAATCCAGAATGCAGAATCACAGGTCATTGTTTTACCAATACAGAGAGTAAAAACTATCCTAAATGTTCATAAAAGCTAACCTTAGGCCTTACAACATTTGTTTTGGCCTAATTAGGCCTAAGGTTAGCTTTTATGAATGTTTAGGATAATTTCTACTCTCTGTATTGGTAAAACAATGACCTGTGATTCCGGATTCCGGGTTGTAGGGTTGCCCTAATATTATATAATAACACCTAAATCCTTCGATTTCTAGATTTTGCAACAACAATCAGGTTACATAATTTGCAAATTCCTATGATGATTCTCTACTTTTGATCAGACTTGAAGATTGTAAACTAATCAACTAATTCATCCAAACAATGTGGGAAGATTCATAATAAATAATTTTTGATCATTAGCAACTCTCGAGGATCTTGCTTTCCCAGCTTCATGTGCCTAAACTATGGAATGAGTTACAGTACCATCCAACATACGAATGGCTGGTAGTACAGCTGTAGTACTGTTGAGGGTTTTAAAAGGCTTTTGAAGAGCACGCAACTTTTTTAAGTTGGCTTTTTCTAGCTACTGTAAATATATTTCAATTTTAGTTTTGTACAGATAATTACATGTACGCTTTTTAAAATGTTTATTGCATTTTACTCTATTGTTCTTATCTATGTAAATTTATTTTTATTAGTTATAGACAATTTAATGTAGTGCACAATTGAACATTCTTATGGAAACTGTGCAATAGGAGTAATAAACTATTCTTATCAGTAACAACGAGCTTCAGGCATCCACACCAACAGCCATTAATGCAATGCACATTTTAAAGTTATGTCACATACATGTAGGTAGTTGCAGATTATAATCTTGCATGAAACCAAAACAGAGAGTGTGCAGTATGGACTGAAATACACCTTTAAACTTCTACAATTTTCTAAATATTGCCCCTAAAGAAGGCCAAAAGCTGAGAAATACCGGCTGTACAATATACAAGAAGTTACTGTTATGGCATATACAGGTAAATGCATGTTCAATAAATTAACACTAAGTAAATCTTGCAATCATGCTCATGTCTTGATATTTACAAATTACCTGAATTTCTTTAAAACTGTCAATTATCACACTGGGTATAACTTGCATTGATTCTGCAGAAATTTAATAACAAAAGGTAAAAAAAAATAATGCACTTGAGTCAAGTATAAAAAAAGTGAGTTGACTTTACATTAGTTATCACAGAACTAAGCCAGCTCACTTACGATAATGATATTTATTATTCAAAGCACAAAATCAATTGACCCTAAATATTCAAATGGTGCTTTAGTTAATAAGAAAAATCCAGTAGGAGACTGACCCGCTAATAGAGCATATAGTTTGTAGTCCCTGGGTATTATCATTTAAAAATTAACTGACCAGTGGTACTGTAGGGCCAGTTAATAATTACGTGAGTAGGACATTTCATTGTAAGAAATTATTGATTGATGGCTGTTTACATCAGTCACAAAGAAAACTCGTCTTCAACTAAGTGAGAATGGACAATTACATGCAGGGGTTACTATCAAGGGTTCATATTATTTTATTTCATTCAGATCACTACCACCCACTTTGAGTTGGTTCTCGTTGATTAAAAACTTCATGACCAGGTCTAGGAAGCTGACGATATTAACATGTATATTGGCATCTATCTTTTGCATGATTACGCCGGCATGAATATGTAAAGAATAACATCACTAACGGAAACAAGACTGTGAGCTCTTTACTACACAGTCTTTGCACTTTTTCAGCCACAACCAAAGATAGAGCTTAGCTTTCATGCCTGAGACCAATATTATTGTTGGATACAGTACTTCCACTGTAGAAGACAGAACTGAGAACAAACAACAAGGAGATTACAGATGAATCAATAGAAGCAGCAGCCCAATAGGTAACTTGTGCATTTTGAAAGCATAGGTTGGACAATGCCTTCTTTAACTGGAGATCTCTGAAGTCGAGGAGAAAGGAGGATCAGAATGGCCTTTGAGAAACCTGGGACATACATGTGTGAGACCATAATAACAAATTTTCCTCCTACAACAAACATATAATGGAACAATACCCTGAGCTCCCCAACATGCATCTTCATTTCTGCACCCTTAATACACTATTAATCAGCACTTTCATTATTTTTGGCAATTTTAAAAGCAATAATAAATTACTTTACATTTAGAGCAGTCTGCAATACTCCAACCAGAATATTAAAGGACTTAACTGGTTCATACATTGTCTAAGTAAAGAAAGAAATATTAGTGTGCACAGCATATCAAAGAGGAAGCCTGAGTTCGTACATGTGTTCAAGCATATACGTACTACTTACGACGTATAATAATGCAATTTCTCACCTTTAAAATTTCGACATGATGGAATATATGAAGTGTCTTGTGTTTTTCTACTGCACAAGACTGCATAAGCTCATTGAGATTGAGGGACCACAATCAAGGCAGCGACAAGTAGCAGCACAAGCACAGAAAAAACGTGATTCCAAGAACGATCCTTCAATTTCGAGGGTGGTAAGTAGTGCGGTCTCCCGCACCTTTGACCGGCAGGTACAAAACGCAGGTCACAGGGCACAGGTCACAGGTCACAGGTCACAGGTCATTGTTTCACCTATAAAGAAAGTATCCTAAACATTCATAAAAGCTAACCTTAGGCCTAAAAATTTTTCCTTAGGCCTAAAATTAGCTTTTATTTTTGTTTAGGGTACTTTTCTTTAGGCCTAATTAGGCCTAATTAGGCCTAATTAGGCCTAAGGTTATCTTTTATAAATGTTTAGGATACTTTCTGTATAGGTTAAATAATGACATGTGACCTTTGACCTGTGACCTGTGACCTGTGCCCTGTGACCTGTATTTTGTACCTGCCGCACCTTTGACCAAGCCTCTTCAGGTCTACGAAGTCTTTGCAAATGAACAGTGTCCCCTTCCTCTTCACCTTCACTCCCCATATGTAAATCGGAGCAAAAAAAACCGTCACCTTGATCATCAGCCGTTGCTGGGTGATCCTGAGTTTCACCGACCACTACACTGGTGCCTCCACAGGTGCCGCAAGAATCCCCTACAGCATCACAACTTATAGGCAATGTTGTCTTGGTATTACTACATCTTCTTTATGATACCTTACACTGACTTGAGCCTTGATTTCCCCTTCGTAGCGTGGAAGTGGAACAACATAAAGAATGGACTTCAAAAGAAATCCCAGCAAGTACGTCGCCGAACAAGTAAGGAAGAGATCGACATGTTGATCGAAATACTTAGCCGCCCATACACCCGCCGACGGCGAAAGTAGCTTATGCTTTACCCTAATCTATCTCACTTGAGCTTAAAAAATGAGCTTACCTTGCTATACAAGATTGCTATTTAACACAATCGAGGCAAAACAGAATGTACTCATAACAGCATTCCCAGAATTCTATACAAATGAGAAACAAGTGGTACTATAGTATACGATGATCGGCTTACAGCCGGTACGATGGGTATCATTTTTACGGCTGATAGCCAGTACTCGCCATGTGAATCGGAAACGAGAACCCTTCAGTTTGTGGTCAGCAGTCTCTTTCGCGGGCTTGTCATTCGAGTCTAACGATTTTCAGTTGCTTTACTCCTTATGCTGATCCAAAGCAAGGAATACGGATAATAACTCAACTTAAGAAGGTAAGCCTTAACTAAAAGCAGGTAATATTTGATTTTATGTCTGATTGTCGCATAAAATTACGATTTAGCATTCGACTTTTTGGAACCTTCATCAACAATTTGTCAGGCAAGGACATTCGATTCGCCTACACTGAAGTCGATTTACCAACACACGTAAAGTCGATTCGCCTACATAAGTAACGTCGATTCGCCTACACACTGACAAATGAATAAATAAATAACCGATGCAAGTGTTGCCTGATTGTTTGCCCGCGAGGCAAATCAATAACCGATACAAGCCTTGTTGGATTGTTTACCGGCGAGGGAAAATTTTGGTAGGGGAGCTGCGAGGAGAATGGTGAGGAGACCCGTTTTTGTGTTCGAAAATCAAGAAGAAAATGCTTACCTTATGCCTTCTTCAATTCTTGAAATAATCAAAAGCTTATAAATTTGTAACAATCATGTAATTTCTATCAATACAGCTTGCGAATCCTTTTTGTTCTGTCTATTCACTTATTTGTTTACTATTTATTTAAGTTTTATTTTAGTTGCTGCTGTTGCTCTGTAAACTTTGTTAATAATGTCAATTTGTAAACACCAAAATTTATTTGCATTTAGCGTGTGCTTTACAGATTCTGTTGGTGATGCTATTAAGCACGGGCTAGGGTTGTAGCAAATACTATCGATCATTTGACCAAAAATTTGTGACTGGTTCTTTCAATGGAAATGAAATGTTTTCTAAGGAACCCCATGTTAGAATTTCGTGAAAATTTGACGAAACAGTAGTTCTCTAAAAGCTTAACTCGCCTACAAACAAGAACTGAACATTCTTAGCGCACTAAAACAATATATAATCAAACTCCATTGCGTAATTGTGGCGCACGGCTAATTTGCAAATTGAAAAAGTACCCATACCTGTCTGTCTCTGTTCTGTTTGTTCATTGTCTATCTCAAATGACGCCGGAATGTCGAAGGCGTCCATATCGTCGTAGCTGAGTCTTGTACTTTCAGCAATTGGGGTTGAACTGGCGCTGCAAGACAGGCATCGCCAAATAACCTCTAGACCTGATCTCACTACCTCTCTTTACTGTTCCCTTGTAATGCCAGTCTAGAATCGCCAATGTTGCCATCTGTCGCAACCATCACATAGGAGTGCTTCTTGTCTTGAGGTTACTTCTTCAGCGCAAAATAAACAATAATAGCTGTTCATATCCAATAAGAGCCGTCGCGATCAAGACTATTCTGAGAAGGTTAGTGGAATGGATTGAACAAAAATCACAGTGCTTTTATACCGCAACGCCCGATCAAGATGGATCGAAATCGCAGCTTCGTGATTGGAAGATATTGTTGGTGTTAACTTTAATTAAAGTCTTGAAACAATGTCCTATTGAAAGTGAAAAAATCTCACCTCCTTCGGTAAGTGCTGTGCAAGCGACCATAAAGTCTCGAAACAATGTCCTATTGAAATGAAAAAAATCTCACCTGCTTCGGTAAGTGCTGCGCAAGCATTTGTAATGAGCGCTTACTGTGTTTATCTGAGTAAATGTAATCAGTAATCACAGTGTGTTTGGTTAAGTGAAGTGTAGTCACTTAATATTTTGATAGCTGTGCAAGTGCTTACTGTCAGTGGCTTTTGTCCAAGACCCTATCACTGTCCACTCCGGAGTTGAACATGAATGTTTTGTGTTACACGTGAGCTTTTATCAATGAGTTCGCAAAACAATATGTAGGTGAATCGACTTTACTAGTGTAGGCGAATCCACTTTAAGTGTGTAGGGGAATCGACGCTGTAGGCGAAACGACCGGTTTCCGCTCGAGATAGTTATGCGTCATATGGTGTTTCTTGTTTGATCTCATCGATTTGCATCGAATTCATGCTTGTTATCTATATTTATTTATTTTGTTGCGCTTCAAATAGTTTTTAACTGTAACTGTCGCCGCGATTGCTTAGGGTGAAAGTGTGAGGTAAGCGCTTGCTGTTGTGGTGGATCCTTTGGGAAAGTCTGTTTTGTTGGTAGTGCTCTTTTAACCTTCGGCACCATGAATAGCTTAAACCATAGAGTTGTGAAAACATACCTTTGCAGATCAGAAGGTTCTGGTATAGAAAGCTCTATCTAACATGTAACCACAAGTGGCCCTGTATTCAATTGTTTAGCCCCACCTTCCACACCACGAGAGCACCCGCATCCATATCGTATAAACCTTTCTACATTGGCCATTACGTCTTCATTTTCGAGCACATCTTGATCGCATTCCGCCATGATAACAGTATGAGTTGAACTGGCCCGGGTTGCTCGAAGCATGGTTAGCACTAACCAGTGTTAAATACCATGGAAACCTATAGGATTTGATTCCTCTTTAACCAACGGTTAGCACTAACCAGGCTTCGAGCAACAGGCCCCAGATTGTTGCGTTACCTCTCACGTGATTTTTCTCTTTTGTGCTATGCAAATTTAGCAAGGAATGTGGGAACCCATGCATTAATAATGCAAATGTAATATTTTGATCCTTGCATTTTTCCCAAGTGATCTCTCCAGAGATGGTGAAAAGAAATTAATTATAATCTTTTTTGGAGATGAAAAATTAATATTTTTCACTGTTACAGTGAAGCCCTTGGTTCATTTGCACACCACTTTGCAATTTTTTTGACGCAATGTTGGTGTTTTGATTGGCAGTTTGCTCTGAGGAAACTTGAATACTCCGGATATTTTGTGGACTTACTTTTAACATGACTAGTGTTGTTCGTGACGTCATCCTCGGAAGTAAGCAGGAAATTCGAAGGTTTCCGAGCGGCCCCCCTCCCTCTGTTCCTTAGGAGGCTGGTCCAGATGGGGGACAAGTTGTAGCGGCCTCGGTCCTTGTTGAGTGAAGGGCATAGAGTCCGAATGTGGATGGCTTCTTTCACACCTCTTTCAAACCACCTCGGTTCAACCTCCAAAATCTCTGCGTTAGCAATATCGATGGAATGTCCCGGTTCAGTAGTGTGTACGTGCCTGGACACCTCAGAAGTAGAGGAGCTGGGCATCTGTGCTCCATGAATCGGGCCTTCAACGACCGTTCTGTCTCTCCTACATAAGATGGCGGACAATCCTCACATGGAATGTGGTAAACTGGACCCGTGACTTGGAGTTTGTCCAGTTTCTCCTTAAGCCTGACCAGTAAATGCCGTAAGGTATTAGATGCTTTGAAGTAGGCTGGGATGTTGTAGCCTTTCAGGATTCTTCTCTGTTCTTCAGAGAACCCACGGATATACGGCATGAAGACCAGGTATTTCTTCTTGCTGGTGCCAGATGATGGTAGTGTCGCGGCTTGACTTGAAGGCTGTTGTTCCTCAGCGGGCTGTTTAGGGTCTTTATGAAGCCAACTAGGGTAACCATTGTAGCTCAGAGCAGTCCTAACATGATCAATCTCCCCCTCTCTGTCCTTGGGGTCACTGAAGATGGATTCCGTGCAATGGGCCAGGGTCCTAACCACTCCCCTCTTATGTTCCAAGGGGTGGTTACTCTCAAAGTTGAGGTACTGGTCTGTGTGCCTGGCCTTTCTGTAGACTCTCATCTTTATGGTACCATCCTCATTGATCACGGACCACGTGTCCGGGAACACAAGGGCTCTCTCTGTGTTGTTGTCTTCAGAGTGGGTCTCAACTTCTCCCTCGGTGGTCCACTTGATGTCATCATCTATGCTGTTGAGATGGTCTGTGAACTCTTGGGCGTGGGCCTTCTTTAGTTTCGTATGGGTGTCGTCAATGTACCGCCACCACCAGGTAGGGGTTGCGCGGCCGTCGTTATGGCCTTCTGTTCAAAGTCCTCCATGTACAGATTACACACAATGGGGGGAACCCATTGCAGCTCCATGGATCTGTTGGTAGAATTGACCTTGGTACAGGAAGTATGTACAGTTCAAACACAAACCGAGTAGAGTCACAACATCCTTGGGGGCCATTGGGGTCCTATCCTTCAAGGTGTCGTCCTCCTCGAGCTTCTTGTGCATCAGTACAGGGGCTTTGTCAACGGGAACGCTGGTGAAAAGGACTGAGACATCATGAGACCTGAGTTCTTCGTCTGGGGCGACGTGTCAGGTCTTATGATGTCTCAGTCCTTTTTACCAGCGTTCCCGTTGACAAAACCCCTGTACTGATCCACAGGAAGCTCGAGGAGGACGACACCTTGAAGGATAGGACCCCTATGGCCCCCAAGGATGTTGTGACTCTACTCGGTTTGTGTTTGAACTCTACATACTTCCTGTACCAAGGTCAGTTCTACCAACAGATCCATGGAGCTACAATGGGGTCCCCAGTTTCCCCCATTGTGTGTAATCTGTACATGGAGGACTTTGAAAAGAAGGCCATAACGACAGCCGCGCACCCCCTACCTGGTGGCGGCGGTACATTGACGACACCCATACGAAACTAAAGAAGGCCTATGCCCAAGAGTTCACAGACCATCTCAACAGCATAGATGATGACATCAAGTGGACCACCGAGGGAGAAGTTGAGACCCACTCAGAACACAACAACACAGAGAGAGCCCTTGGGTTTCCTGGACATGTGGTCCGTGATCAATGGGGATTGTACCATAAAGATGAGAGTCTACAGAAAGGCCACGCACACAGACCAGTACCTCAACTTTGAGAGTAACCACCCCTTGGAACATAAGAGGGGAGTCTTATGTTCCAGTTGGTGGTTACTCTCAAAGTTGAGGTACTGGTCTGTGTGCGTGGCCTCTCTGTAGACTCTCGTCTTTATAGTACCATCCTGATTGATCACGGACCACGTGTCCAGGAACACAAGGGCTCTCTCTGTGTTGTTGTCTTCGGAGTGGGTCTCAACTTCTCCCTCGGTGGTCCACTTGATGTCATCGTCTGTGCTGTTGAGATGGTCTGTGAACTCTTGGGCGTGGGCCTTCTTTAGTTTCACATGGGTGTCGTCAATGTACCGCCACCACCAGGTAGGGGGTGCGCGGCCGTCGTTATGGCCTTCTGTTCAAAGTCCTCCATGTACAGATTACACACAATGGGGGGAACCCATTGCAGCTCCATGGATCTGTTGGTAGAATTGACCTTGGTGCAGGAAGTTTGTATAGTTCAAACACAAACCGAGTAGAGTCACAACATCCTTGGGGGCCATAGGGGTCCTATCCTTCAAGATGTCGTCCTCCTCGAGCTTCTTGTGCATCAGTACAGGGGCTTTGTCAACGGGAACGCTGGTAAAAAGGACTGAGACATCATAAGACCTGACACGTCGCCCCAGACGAAGAACTCAGGTCTCATGATGTCTCAGTCCTTTTCACCAGCGTTCCCGTTGACAAAGCCCCTGTACTGATGCACAAGAAGCTCGAGGAGGACGACACCTTGAAGGATAGGACCCCTATGGCCCCCAAGGATGTTGTGACTCTACTCGGTTTGTGTTTGAACTGTACATACTTCCTGTACCAAGGTCAGTTCTACCAACAGATCCATGGAGCTACAATGGGGTCCCCAGTTTCCCCCATTGTGTGTAATCTGTACATGGAGGACTTTGAACAGAAGGCCATAACGACGGTCGCGCACCCCCTACCTGGTGGCGGCGGTACATTGACGACACCCATACGAAACTAAAGAAGGCCTGTGCCCAAGAGTTCACAGACCATCTCAACAGCATAGATGATGACATCAAGTGGACCACCGAGGGAGAAGTTGAGACCCACTCAGAACACAACAACACAGAGAGAGCCCTTGGGTTTCCTGGACATGTGGTCCGTGATCAATGGGGATTGCACCATAAAGATGAGAGTCTACAGAAAGGCCACGCACACAGACCAGTACCTCAACTTTGAGAGTAACCACCCCTTGGAACATAAGACGGGAGTCTTATGTTCCAATTGGTGGTTACTCTCAAAGTTGAGGTACTGGTCTTTGTGCGTGGCCTCTCTGTAGACTCTCGTCTTTATAGTACCATCCTCATTGATCACGGACCACATGTCCAGGAACACAAGGGCTCTCTCTGTGTTGTTGTCTTCTGAGTGGGTGTCAACTTCTCCCTCGGTGGTCCACTTGATGTCATCGTCTGTGCTGTTGAGATGGTCTGTGAACTCTTGGGCGTGGGCCTTCTTTAGTTTCACATGGGTGTCGTCAATGTACCGCCACCACCAGGTAGGGGGTGCCTGGCCGTCGTTATGGCCTTCTGTTCAAAGTCCTCCATGTACAGATTACACACAATGGGGGGAACCCATTGCAGCTCCATGGATCTGTTGGTAGAATTGACCTTGGTACAGGAAGTATGTACAGTTCAAACACAAACCGAGTAGAGTCACAACATCCTTGGGGGCCATTGGGGTCCTATCCTTTAAGGTGTCGTCCTCCTCGAGCTTCTTGTTGATCAGTACAGGAGCTTTGTGAACGGGAACGCTGGTGAAAAGGACTGAGACATCATGAGACCTGAGTTCTTCGTCTGGGGCGACGTGTCAGGTCTTATGATGTCTCAGTCCTTTTTACCAGTGTTCCCGTTGACAAAGCCCCTGTACTGATACACGAGAAGCTCGAGGAGGACGACACCTTGAAGGATAGGACCCCTATGGCCCCCAAGGATGTTGTGACTCTACTCGGTTTGTGTTTGAACTGTACATACTTCCTGTACCAAGGTCAGTTCTACCAACAGATCCATGGAGCTACAATGGGGTCCCCAGTTTCCCCCATTGTGTGTAATCTGTACATGGAGGACTTTGAACAGAAGGCCATAACGACGGCCGCGCACCCCCTACCTGGTGGCGGAGGTACATTGACGACACCCATACGAAAGTAAAGAAGGCCTATGCCCAAGAGTTCACAGACCATCTCAACAGCATAGATGATGACATCAAGTGGACCACTGAGGGAGAAGTTGAGACCCACTCAGAACACAACAACACAGAGAGAGCCCTTGGGTTTCCTGGACATGTGGTCCGTGATCAATGGGGATTGTACCATAAAGATGAGAGTCTACAGAAAGGCCACGCACACAGACCAGTACCTCAACTTTGAGAGTAACCACCCCTTGGAACATAAGAGGGGAGTCTTATGTTCCAAGGGGTGGTTACTCTCAAAGTTGAGGTACTGGTCTGTGTGCGTGGCCTTTCTGTAGAGTCTCATCTTTATAGTACCATCCTCATTGATCACGGACCACGTGTCGAGGAACTCAAGGGCTCTCTCTGTGTTGTTGTCTTCGGAGTGGGTCTCCACTTCTCCCTCGGTGGTCCACTTGATGTCATCGTCTATGCTGTTGAGATGGTCTGTGAAGTCTTGGGCGTGGGCCTTCTTTAGTTTCGTATCGGTGTCGTCAATGTACCGCCACCACCAGGTAGGGGGTGCGTGGCCGTCGTTATGGTCTTGTGTTCAAAGTCCTCCATGTACAGATTACACACAATGGGGGGAACCCATTGCAGCTCCATGGATCTGTTGGTAGAATTGACCTTGGTACAGGAAGTATGTACAGTTCAAACACAAACCGAGTAGAGTCACAACATCCTTGGGGGCCATTGGGGTCCTATCCTTCAAGGTGTCGTCCTCCTCGAGCTTTTTGTGGATCAGTACAGGGGCTTTGTCAACGGGAACGCTGGTGAAAAGGACTGAGACATCATGAGACCTGAGTTCTTCGTCTGGGGCGACGTGTCAGGTCTTATGATGTCTCAGTCCTTTTTACCAGGGTTCCTGTTGACAAAGCCCCTGTAGTGATCCAGAAGAAGCTCGAGGAGGACGACACCTTGAAGGATAGGACCCCTATGGCCCCCAAGGATGTTGTGACTCTACTCGGTTTGTGTTTGAACTGTACATACTTCCTGTACCAAGATCAGTTCTACCAACAGATCCATGGAGCTACAATGGGGTCCCCAGTTTCCCCCATTGTGTGTAATCTGTACATGGAGGACTTTAAACAGAAGGCCATAACGACGGCCGCGCACCCCCTACCTGGTGGCGGCGGTACATTGACGACACCCATACGAAACTAAAGAAGGCCTATGCCCAAGAGTTCACAGACCATCTCAACAGCATAGATGATGACATCAAGTGGACCACCGAGGGAGAAGTTGAGACCCACTCAGAACACAACAACACAGAGAGAGCCCTTGGGTTTCCTGGACATGTGGTCCGTGATCAATGGGGATTGTACCATAAAGATGAGAGTCTACAGAAAGGCCACGCACACAGACCAGTACCTCAACTTTGAGAGTAACCACCCCTTGGAACATAAGAGGGGAGTCTTATGTTCCAGTTGGTGGTTACTCTCAAAGTTGAGGTACTGGTCTGTGTGCGTGGCCTTTCTGTAGGCTCTCATCTTTAAAGTACCATCCTCATTGATCACAGACCACGTGTCCAGGAACACAAGGGCTCTCTCTGTGTTCTTGTCTTTGGAGTGGGTCTCAACTTCTCCCTCGGTGGTCGACTTGATGTCATCGTCTATGCAGGTGAGATGGTCTGTGAACTCTTGGGCGTGGGCCTTCTTTAGTTTCACATGGGTGTCGTCAATGTACCGCCACCGCCAGGTAGGGGGTGGGCGGCCGTCGTTATGGCCTTCTGTTCAAAGTCCTCCATGTACAGATTACACACAATGGGGGGAACCCATTGCAGCTCCATGGATCTGTTGGTAGAACTGACCTTGGTACAGGAAGTATGTACAGTTCAAACACAAACCGAGTAGAGTCACAACATCCTTGGGGGCCATAGGGGTCCTATCCTTCAAGGTGTCGTCCTCCTCGAGCTTCTTTTGGATCAGTACAGGGGCTTTGTCAACGGGAACGCTGGTGAAAAGGACTGAGACATCATGAGACCTGAGTTCTTCGTCTGGGGCGACGTGTCAGGTCTTATGATGTCTCAGTCCTTTTCACCAGCGTTCCCATTGAGAAAGCCCCTGTACTGATTTTCAAGAAGCTCGAGGAGGACGACACCTTGAAGGATAGGACCCCTATGGCCCCCAAGGATGTTGTGACTCTACTGGGTTTGTGTTTGAACTGTACATACTTCCTGTACCAAGGTCAGTTCTACCAACAAATCCATGGAGCTACAATGGGGTCCCCAGTTTCCCCCATTCTGTGTAATCTGTACATGGAGGACTTCGAACAGAAGGCCATAACGATGGCCGCGCACCCCCTACCTGTTGGCAGCGGTACATTGACGACACCCATATGAAACTAAAGAAGGCCTACGCCCAAGAGTTCACAGACCATCTCAACAGCATAGATGATGACATCAAGTGGACCACCGAGGGAGAAGTTGAGACCCACTCAGAACACAACAACACAGAGAGAGCCCTTGGGTTTTCTGGACATGTGGTCTGTGATCATTGGGGATGGTACCATAAAGATGAGAGTCTACAGAAAGGCCACGCACACAGACCAGTACCTCAACTTTGAGAGTAACCACCCCTTGGAACATAAGAGGGGAGTGGTTAGGACCCTGGCGCATCGCACGGAATCCATCTTCAGTGACTCCAAGGACAGAGAGGGGGAGATTGATCACGTTAGGACTGCTCTGAGCTACAATGGTTACCCTAGTTGGCTCTGAAAGACCCTAAACAGCCCGATGAGGAACAACAGCCTTCAAGTCAAGCCACCACACTAGCATCATCCGGCACCAGCAAGAAGAAATACCCGACCGTATATCCATGGGTTCTCTGAAGAACTGGGAAGAATCCTGAAAGGCTACAACATCCCAGCCTACTTCAAATCATCTAATACCTTACGGCAACTACTGGTCAGGCTTAAGGACAAACTGGACAAACTCCAAGTACAAACTCCAAGTCACAGGTCCAGTTTACCACATTCCATGTGAGGAGTGTCCGGCATTTTACGTAGGAGAGACAGAACGGTCGTTCAAGGCCCGATTCATGGAGCACAGATCCCCCAACACCTCTATTTCCGAGGTGTCCAGGCACATACACACTACTGAACCGGGACATTCCATCGATATTGCTAACGCCGAGATTTTGGAGGTTGAACCTAGGTGGTTTGAAAGAGGTGTGAAGGAAGCGATCCACATTCCGACTCTATGCACTTCACTCAACAAGGATGAAGTCCGCTACAACTTGTCCCCCATCTGGACCAACCTCCCCAGGAAGAGAGGGAGGGGGCCGCTCGGAAACCTTCGAATTTCCCGCCTACTTCCGAGGATGACGTCACCAACAACAACAGTCATGTGGAGCTCAGGAGAGCTCGAAAGCTTATCAAAAGTAAGTCCACAAAATATCCGGAGTATTCAAGTTTATGCTTCGCCTGCTATCATATTCCCGGATAGATGAATCTTCACAGTACTATGCATGTTGTAAAACTTTTTATGAACTTGACGTTTCGTATGCCCCAACATAAATCTTCAGAAGTAACGGTTACGTAAAAAACAATTGAATTTAGGCATGAAGACTAATACCAAATAAGGAAAGTAAGGACAATGAAAATAAACAGACCTAGTTAAATGGAGCGTGTAAGGTCTCCACCGGGAATGGGAATCGTATGACTTGCAAAAGGCATGAAATTTGTTATGTTGTTTTTTGGTCTTTTTTCGAAAACAGTGAAAGTAACAAGTGATGTTAGAAGGGTCAGATTACTGAAAGATTTAGTACTGTGATGGAACTATCCCTGTATTGAAAATATGCTATCGTTTTCATTTGGTCTCCTTAAGGTTTACTCAAGGTTCTGCAAGAAATAAATGCTTACCTCTTAAAATTCAGAAACATACACGTAACAAATACAATGGTGAAATGTGGCTTGTTGCAAATAGAAGTTTTGTAATTTAAGTTGACTTTGTTAATATTTGCGAGGCATTCCCGACAGAATAAATTCTTACAGGGACAGATGAAGCTTTTTATTTGTGAATATGAAGGTTGGTTATAGGTGCTTTGAAAACAAAAGTACTGTTTCGTGCATTTAATATTTTTTTGACTCTTCCTCTGGGTTGTGTGCACTCTCTTTTGAGGTGGCCAACCGGCCCACAGTTAAACACCTCTTTCGTCTTCTTGCCTGATTTACATTTTGTCGGTGTCTTGAAAGATAAAAAACCAAAGTAACAAAAACAAAAATCCGACGTCTTGCAATCATTTTGACACAGATGTATCCTTTGTTTCGCGAGTAAACATGCCAGGTAACTTAACTTATAGACACTCTTATTCTTCGGCCATTTCAACTTGAGTAAACATAACAAACAAACTGCGGTTGTAAACACAACGAGATAACGCATGTTGTAAAACTTCTTATGAACTTGACATTTCGTATGCTCCAACATACATCTTTAGAAGTAACGGTTACCTAAAGTACAATTGAATTTTAAGCATGAAGACTAATACCAAATAAGGAAAGTAATTACAATGAAAATAAACAGACCTACTGTTGTCCCAGACATAATTGTTGCTGGGGTCACAAGGGGGCACAGTTAATGTAGGCCGTTGTGACATTTTAATGAAGGGGAGGAATTAAGCAATGTATATAAAGAAACCCTTAATGTTAACAATATCCAGTTCGCAAAAAGTGTATTCAGCGCAAGCTTTAAAAATACTGCCATAGAGAGTTTGCGGCATGGTCTTTAAATTTCCCATTGATAGTGTCACAAGAGCATGTGTGTACTATCTGTGTACAATTCAGGGTTTCTCCATACGGAAAGTTGCCGAAATGTGCCACATTTCAAGTGAAAGTGTGTGGAGAATAAAGAAAGAAGGCATTCTTGCCATGAGAGCATGTTACAAACAACAAGGATAAAGGGGAAGACCGTTCAAATTAAGTTCGAGAGATGGAAGGCAGCTTCTGAGAGCCATGATAAGACTTCGAGAGAAAGAGAGCAACTTTTCCTGTGAAAGAATTATGCAAGAAGCTGGAATTTCTTCCAAAAAGGTATCAGTGAGAACAGTGTCCCGTTTCTTAAATTCTCAAGGGTATTTTTATCTACAACCGCGTAAAAAAGGTGTCTTGACGGTCCTCGATATGAAGAAAAGGCTGAGGTTTTCGCAACAAATGAAAAAAGATCACGGTTCTGATATCTGGACTAAACGTGTGGCTTTCTATCTTGATTGTGTGTCATATGCGTATAAGAGAAATCCCTTAGACCAGGCTTTGGCTCCGAAGGAACGAATTTGGCGAAAATGAGGCGAAGGCCTTACAACTGGTTGTTTGGCCAAAGGCAAAAAAGAAGGAACAGGTGGAAAATATGTGAGACTTGTAGAAGCTATCTCCGACAATAAAGGTGTAATTCTTTGTCATCCGTATGAAAAAATGACGGGTTGCTTTTTTGCCAATTTCATCGATGAACGTTTTCCGAGGATGTTTACGCTGTCAGATAAGGGGAACGAGAACTTGTTTGTTCAAGACAATTGTCCATGTCAAAATTCCGCTTTGGCAAAAGCTGCCATGAGGAGAACCCGTGCAAATTTACTCAAGTTCCCTGCGAGATGTGCTGACGTTCTTTGCCACGAAAACCTGTTTCCTATGGTTTCTCGTAAACTACAGAAACAAGTTATTGAGCAACAAATTACCAGAGAATCATATCCTGCGTTTAAGACCCGAGTTATTAACACCTTTTATTCCGTACCAATCGATACTGTCAATAAGCTCATATCATCCATGCCTAAGCGTATTCTACATCATAAACGTAGTACGACGTATCTGTGCAATAAACGCCGCCCCTCTTTTGGGAATAGTAACAACCTACAACCACCTTCTACTATAGCGCGTGTTATTTGTTTTCAATTAACCCAGAGATCTTTGTTTACCATGTGAAAAACTGTTCAGGTATCACGCAATCGCTACTTCAACCCAAAC
Organism: Montipora foliosa; assembly: GCF_036669935.1. Taxonomy (NCBI): domain Eukaryota; kingdom Metazoa; phylum Cnidaria; class Anthozoa; order Scleractinia; family Acroporidae; genus Montipora; species Montipora foliosa. The sequence goes on along the minus strand of NC_090870.1, from coordinate 28,230,926 downwards.
GTGACCGCTGATATCTTTATCGTTTTGTCTATGAAATGTTAATGTTACACTCTTTAAGAAAATAAGGGAACACTTATTTCGTGTAATGATTTCTTCTTCAGATTAAAATCGTTCATTACTCCCAGCATTTAATGTCGCTCTGATACGTGTACGCACACAAGTATGATACGGTTTCCCGCCAATACACAGGGTGAGACGAAAATGAAAAGATGAGGTTGCCCTTCGGGCAAGCTGTTACTTGAGGTTACTAGCCCGAAGGTCTGACGAGCTAGCCCGACATTAAATTGTTCATAAAGAATAATCAGATGTATTTAAGGACGGTGCCTACTATTTAAGGGTATTTTTGCCCCGTTTCATGATTATGCAGGAAATGTAGATCTTAACAAGTGTTATGGAAATCCAAAAAGAAAATTGGGGGTAACCACCCATTTTTCAAAGATAATTCATGAATAATATTTGTAAAAAGCTTTAAAATACAAAGCAATGTATGGCGTTTTTTTCTCAAACTGAATCTTAATTATTTCTCAAAAATGCCTGGTTACCCGCAATTTTCTTTTTGGATACCAAGAGTATTTACTAAGATCTACTTTTTCCGGATAGTTTTAAGTCGCGCAATAACATCCCTGTATTAGTAAGCATCAACGGTAGGAAACCAGATTATCTCGAGATGCGCAGAATGTATGCGCAATAACAATAGTTTCCCAACGAAACGCACCTAAATTTCCGAGAAAATGCACTGCACCGTGACTTGGCTGGAATTTAATTAGACTGATTGTCTCGCACTGCACGCTGTCAGTCGGCAAAGATTGTCATTTCAAAAATATATTTCGGTCGCTATGTAAGCAGAAAAAGTCATGACGTTATTTACGGACGCAACTAAAATGCGGCGCAAAACGTTGTCACGCTAGGATAATTTGGCCTCATAACGTTATCATTTTCTCTCAGGAGCTTCTGCTACACACTTTGTGGTATAAAAGCTCAATTTATCATCAGAAAAGAGAAACCAACGGTGCTTGCCCGTCGGGCAAGCTACGATAAGAAAACGCTAGCCCGACAAGTCATTCCAGTAGCCCCGGGCTATCGGACAGCACTTTCGTCGCGCCCTGAATACAGCTACCCAGTACTCACATACCAAGAATTCCTCTTTTACACAGTCCCAGACATAATTGTTGGGACACTTATGCCTCTTCCTTCCCTCTCAATGTTGCTGTGAAAGATTCGGTGACTCAACTGCGATAAACAACATTGAGAGGGGCAGGGGAGGCACGAGAAGGGAATAGAGGCCGTTCGCATGAAGTGTCCCAATTCATTATGTCTGAGACTGTAGTTAAATGGAGCGTGTAATGTCTCCACCGGGAATGGGAATCGTATGACTTGCAAAAGGCATGAAATTTGTTTTGTTGTTTTTGGTATTTTTTGGAAAACGGTAAAAGTAACAAGTGATGTTAGAACGGTTAGATGACTGAAAGATTTAGTACTGTCATTGAACTATCCCTGTATTGAAAATATGCTATCGTTTTCATTTGGTCTTGTGTACTCAAGGTTCTGCAAGAAATATTGCTTACTGCTTGAAATTCCGAAACATACACGATTTACATTTTGTCAGTGTCATTGCTGTGGGTTGGCTGGCGTTTCTCTAGGATGTCCATGCCTTGGGTCATCATTTCTCTCATGATCTTTGCGTGAGCTGTAACTTCTTGAATCCTTCTTGCGTTCTGTGGATCTGTGCTGTCGTCCTCCGTCTGTGTGTTCAGAGTGTCTTGATTGTTTGCGTGATAATGGTTGTCGTGAAGTGGACCATGAAGATGATCGTAGGCGAGGTTTTCCATTGTTGCGAGTGGAAGGTGTTGTAATGGTGGGTGGAAGGTCGATGATATAAAGTATGACATGGTAAACGTAATTAAAATAAAACCTATAATTACCTGGCAAGTCACGTATCTCTCGACCATTGTATAGTTCCCGGTAAATATCCGTCCTCTTTGAAAACGGAGCGTGTAATCTCTCCACTGGGAATGGGAATGACATGACTTGGAAAAGGGATGAAATTTGTTTTGTTGTTTTTTGGTATTTTTTCGAAAAGAGTGAAAGTAACAAGTGATGTTAGAACGGTGAGATGACTGAAAGATTTAGTACTGTCATTGAACTATCCCGTACTGAAAATATGCTATCGTTTTCATTTGGTCTTGTTTACTCAAGGTCCTGCAAGAAATGTTGCTTACAGTGAGTGCTTGAAATTCAGAAACATACACGTAACAAATACCATGGTGAAATGGTGGCTTGTTGCAAATAGAAGTTTTCTAATAAGTTGACTTTGTTAATATTTGCGAGGCATTCCTGACAGAATGACAATGTCTCTGTTTGCTTGACTATAAGTAATGAGGTAAACTCGCCTCACATCTCGTGCGTTGAAACTCTCACTTGTACTGCAACGGCCATCATGCTCATCACAGAGGCTAGATGCTTCAGCCTCTCTATTGATAAACTCCATCATAAACGTAGTACGACGTATCTGTGCAATAAACGCCGCCCCTCTTTTGGGAATAGTAACAACCTACAACCAACTTCTACTATAGCGCGTGTTATTTGTTTTCAATTAACCCAGAGATCTTTGTTTACCATGTGAAAAACTGTTCAGGTATCACGCAATCGCTACTTCAACCCAAACGTGACCGCTGATATCTTTATCGTTTTGGCAATGATAATAATAACGAGATAACGCATGTTGTAAAACTTTTTATGAACTTGACGTTTCGTATGCTCCAACATACATCTTCAGAAGTAACGGTTACCTAAAGTACAATTGAATTTAAGCATGAAGACTAATACCAAATAAGGAAAGTAAGGACAATGAAAATAAACAGACCTAGTTAAATGGAGCGTGTAATGTCTCCACCGGGAATGGGAGTTGTGTGACTTGCAAAAGGCAAACAGTAAAAGTAACTAGTAATGTTAGAACAAAAATTTGGTTTATCAACAGAGTTGATAATGTAAATTGACCACCGTACAGAGATTCTAAAAGCTGGCGTTTCGAGCGTTAGCCCTTCGTCAGAGCGAATCGAGGGATTATGGGTTACGTGTAGTTTTTATAGTAGAGTAGGAGCTACGCTATTGGTGGTAACATGGCAACGTGAAAAGTAGGAATATATTAGTTAAATGAAAAGCGTTCGTTAATACCGTGAGGATTAAGGGTGCCGATTTGAAAGATGAATTTTTGTTCCAGATTCTTGCGCCTTTCCGTCGTACCTAGATGTAGGGAAAGGCCGCAGATAGCCATGTGTTTTTTGGAGTGGTTAGGCAGATTAAAATGGCGAGCGACTGGCTTAGATGCATCCTTGTCATTCTTCTCAACATCGCGAAGGTGTTCGCGGAATCGGTCACCTAGTCGTCTACCTGTCTCACCAATGTATAATTTATTGCATAACGTGCAGGTTATGCAATAAATGACATTTGCGGAGGTACATGTGAAACGATCGGTGATCTTAACAGATCGCTTAGGTCCCAATATCTTGCTAGTGTTAACAATGAAAAGACAAGTTTTGCATCGTGAGCGCGCGCATTTGAAAGTGCCGGGTTGCTCGTTGGTTTTGAGCGCGCTTCTAACTAAAAAGTTGCCTACGTTTTTGTCGCGTTTGAATGAAATAAGTGGAGGTTGCGAAAAGATTCTACCAGTCTCGGGATCATTTTGGAGTAATTTAAAATTACTAAGAATGATGCTTTTGACTGCATGATTATGAGGATAGAAAGTGAGGGTGAATGGAATTCTGTCATTCTTATCTTTCTGTGACGTTTGTAGTGACGACTGTCGATCAAATTGTTGGGTGCGATGATGGCCCGCTTTGACTACAGAGACAGGATAGCCACGTTTTTCGAAGAACTGGCACATCTCCTCTGATTTGTTGGAAAAATCGGAGTCATCACTACATAGACGTCGAAGTCTAAGAAATTGAGAATAAGGAATGGAGTTCTTGACATGTGATAGATGTGATGATGAATACAACAAATAACTGTGTGAATCAGTAGGTTTGTAGTGCACACTAGTACATAGCAAGTTGCCTCTAATAGAAACTTTGATATCTAGGAAAGCCAATGAAGTTTCCGAAATTTCCCAGGTATATTTAAGAGCCGGATGAAAAGAGTTGACGGAGCTTATAAATTGATCGAGTTCTTCTCTGCTGGTGAAATAGCGCCGATGCAGTCGTCGATGTAGCGGCCGTAGAGTTCAGGTTTGGGGCCGTTGTACTGATTAAAAAATTGGTGTTCAACATATCCTACAAAAAGATTGGCATAGCTAGGTCCCATTCTTGTGCCCATCGCTACACCATTAATTTGTTTGTAATAGTTGCCGGCGAATGAAAAACAGTTAAGCGTTAAAACTAGTTCGGCAAGGCGGAGGAGCGTTTCCGAGCTAGGTTCTTTGACAGTGCGTTGATCGAAAAAGTGTTTAAGTGCTTGAAGACCTTCGCTGTTAGGAATGACTGTGTATAGAGATGTAATGTCCATGGTGAAAATAAGTTTGTCTTGGCCGGGGAAATTGAAATCGCGGAAAATTTGTAGTGCGTGTGTACTGTCTTTAATGTATGATGGCAAAGATTTGACGATAGGCGTCATAATCCTGTCTAAATAGCTAGAAATGAGTTCGGTGGGGCAACTACAGGCAGAAACGATAGGTCGACCTGGGTTGTTGGGTTTGTGAATTTTAGGCAAGAAGTAAATGCACGAAGTTCTAGGGGTGTTGATGATGAGATTAGTGGCAGTGTCCGGTAATTCTTGATTAACTATAAGATTTTGAATGGTGTCTTTGACAAGTTAGAACAGTTAGATGACTGAAAGATTTAGTACTGTGATTGACCTACACTACTGGCCACAAGAATAGCAGCACCTACACGCGCGTAAAATGCGTGCAAGATGGCGGATTTACGCGCAAAATACGCGCGCGTAAAATTTACATGAACTATTACACGCACCTGAAATTACACGCAGGCTGCGTGTAATTTGTCTTGAGTAAAATTATTATGTCCATTACACGCAGATTGCGTGTATTTTCCACTTAGCAATGTACATGAATTTGACAATGAAAGTTATAATCACAGAGTCGGTATTTCTGTTTGAGAAATTCAACCTTTGCTTGAGTGTACTTGGAATAAGGTTCTATCTTTGGAATGCTGCCGTAATCCGTCAACAAATCCTTAGCTCTCATTTGAAACCAAGCTAAGTGAAATTTCCTTTATCCGGTTTCCCCCATTTAATCAAGTAAAAATCAAACGTTATATCTGTAACGAGCAAACGATCGATGGCAATGCTTGACATCATGATATATCACCGAAAAACAAGCAAACACAGAACTTGTGCTGTATTTATTTAGACAGTCAATTTGTTGGCTGTGCGGACCGAGTGATGGCACGGCAAGAAGGCGGAAGTTTGAATTACTAAGGGAAACTTTAAAATGTATTTTGATTTGCGAAGTCAAGCTGTTAGAATCAGCTATGAACGGGAAAACTTGAAGCATACACGCCAATATTCAAGAAACGAAATTTTAATACATTTACATGTCGTATTTTTGACATTTGCTGTGTGTAAATGCATGCTATTTTGAATTCTGGTCCTGCGATTGTTTTTGCGTTTTTAATAACGCAATTGGTGAAAAGTAATACAGTATAGACTGACTTAGTTTTCTGCCGATTTTAGGCTGAAAATATTCTTGTATTATTCTTAAATTATAGCTCATGACATTTCCGTTTTAGAATTTATTGGAGTACCAATTACAAATGTTTGGTATCTAGATCTGTATCGCGTTACACGTTCTCCATCTCATCGCTGTAGTTTGTTCGTTTTGTTGGCTAGTTTCGCCGTTCAGGGAAAGGAATAATTTTATATGGTTAAGTTAAAAAACATAAAATTGTACATGTATTGTATTTACTGATGTTTCTACACATAAAATTATATCTATCCTTTTCAAAATCTCAGCCTCGGCTTTATTCTTAAAATATTCTTAAAATTCCTGGTTCCTGGGTGTTCTCAAACTCGCGAAAGTAACAAATTTAAAACACGTCTTCCTCTGGTTAAACAGAAAAATTGAGCATATTGCGTCGTTTTTCGATGGTGAAATTGTATGCTGCGTAGAATTAAGTGTTTAAAATTAATTACAGCTCGGCGAATGTTTCAAACCGCCACTCGGTTCATTTATCGATTCCCGAAAGATATTTCCTTTTTGGCGGGCGGACTAACTTTCTATGAACCAAAACATTGATTAATCCTGTAATAAGCCGTTAAAGCAAAATTATTTCGGTCTTATTCTCAGATCAGATCAAATGGGCGGTTTAAAAAGGTAAACATTGGTATTATTCTAAAATAGATCGGCGACGCGCTCATTCACCGGCGGTGAGCGGTGAAAGGAAAATGAAATGGAACATCATCGTGGTATATCATTACTTTTACTTGTAATTTATAACATATTCGCCTTAGCAGCTGTGATTTATCACCCGACTCGCAGCCTTTTCATTTTAGGAATGATTTCACCCAGTGAAACGGTCCTCGAAATGAGACAAACGCAAACATGTGGTGTGCATCCAAACACGCGGTGATATTCAGACGATGACCACAGCAAAACAGGTCAAGTCAATTTTTGACTATTCAAATAAAGTGGACACTTGTTGCGAAAATGTTGAAATGCAAAACTGAATAAATTCTTCGGAAACCAGTAGTGCTTTTAGACATGCAACATTGTTCTTCGTGAAAAAGCCGCTACAAATTGATGTACAACTTTAATACTCTGCCCTCTTTCACACGAAACTCTGGGTGTAAAATTTTACACGCACTGTGAAGAATCTGCGTGTAATTTTTTTACTCACAACTTCGTGTATTTTTTTACTCGCGTGTAAAATGCGCGCAATATGGCGGACTTACACGCATGATACGTGCGTGTAATGCTGCTATTCCTGCGGCCAGTACTGTATCCCTGTATTGAAAATATGCTATCGTTTTCATTTGGTCTTGTTTACTCAAGATTCTGGAAGAAAGATTGCTTACTGCTTGAAATTCAGAAACATACACGTAACAAATACAATGGTAAAATGCTAGCTTGTTGGAAATAGAAGTTTTCTAATAAGTTGACTTTCTTAATATTCTCGAGGCGTTCCCGAGAGAATAAATTCTTACAGGTACAGGTGAAGCTTTTTATTTGTGAATATGAAGGTTGGTTATAGGTGCTTTGAAAACAAAAGTACTGTTTTGTGCACTAAATATTTTTTTTGACTCTTCGTCTGGGTTGTGTGCACTCTCTTTTGAGGTGGCCAACCAGCCCACAGTTAAACACCTCTTTGGTCTTCTTCCCTGATTTACATTTTCTCGGTGTCTTTGCTGTGGGTTGGCTGGCGTTTCTCTAGGATGTCCATACCTTGGGTCATCATTTCTCTCATGATGGCAATGACTTTGAATATGCAAACGATTTCTGCTCTCTTTGCGAGAGCTGTAACTTCTTGAATCTGTCTTGCGTTCTGTCGATCTATGCTGTCGTCGTCGGTCTGTGTGTTCAGAGTTTCTTGTCCGTTTGCGTGATAATGGTTGTCGTGAAGTGGGCCATGAAGATGATGACTATAAAGATGATAGTGGGCGAGCTTTTCCTTTGTTGTGAGTGGAAGGTGTTGTAATGGTGGGTGGAAGGTCGATGATATGAAGTATGACATGGGAAACGTAATTAAAATAAAACCTATGATTACCTTGGAAGTCTCGTATCTCTCGACCATTGTATAGTTCCCGGTAAATATCCGTCCTCTTTGAAAACGGAGCGTGTAATCTCTCCACCGGGAATGGGAATGATATGACTTGCAAAAGGGATGAAATTTGGTTTGTTGTTTTTTGGTATTTTTTCGAAAAGAGTGAAAGTAACAAGTGATGTTAGAACGGTTAGATGACTGAAAGATTTAGTACTGTCATTGAACTATCCCTGTATTGAAAATATGCTATCGTTTTCATTTGGTCTTGTTTACTCAAGATTCTCCAAGAAAGATTGCTTACTGCTTAAAATTCAGAAACATACACGTAACAAATACAATGGTGAAATGCTAGCTTGTTGGAAATAGAAGTTTTCTAATAAGTTGACTTTGTTAATATTTGCGAGGCGTTCCCGACAGAATAAATTCTTACAGGGACAGGTGAAGCTTTTTATTTCTGAATATGAAGGTTGGTTATAGGTGCTTTGAAAACAAAAGTACTGTTTTGTGCATTTAATATTTTTTTTGACTCTTCGTCTGGGTTGTGTGCACTCTCTTTTGAGGTGGTCAACTGGCCCGCAGTTAAACACTTCTTTGGTGTTCTTGCCTGATTTACATTTTGTTGGTGTCTTTGCTGTGGGTTGGCTGGCGTTTCTCTAAGATGTCCATGGCTTGGGTCATCGTTTCTCTCCTGATGGCATTGCCTTTGAATATGCAAACGATTTCTGCTCTCTTTGCGTGAGCTGTAACTTCTTGAATCTGTCCTGCGTTCTGTCGATCTATGCTGTGGTTGTCCGTCTGTGTGTTTAGAGTGTCTTGTCCAAATCCATAGCTCTCATTTGAAACCAAGCTAAGTGAAATTTCCTTTATCCGGTTTCCCCCATTTAGTCAAGTAAAAATCAAACGTTATATCTGTAACGAGCAAACGATCGATGGCAATGCTTGACATCATGATATATCACCGAAAAACAAGCAAACTCAGAACTTGTGCTGTATTTATTTAGACAGTCAATTTGTTGGCTGTGCGGACCGAGCGATGGCACGGCAAGAAGGCGGAAGTTTGAATTACTAAGGGAAACTTTAAAATGTATTTTGATTTGCGAAGTCAAGCTGTTAGAATCAGCTATGAACGGGAAAACTTGAAGCATACACGCCAATATTCAAGAAACGAAATTTTAATACATTTACATGTCGTATTTTTGACATTTGCTGTGTGTAAATGCATGCTATTTTGAATTCTGGTCCTGCGATTGTTTTTGCGTTTTTAATAACGCAATTGGTGAAAAGTAATACAGTATAGACTGACTTAGTTTTCTGCCGATTTTAGGCTGAAAATATTCTTGTATTATTCTTAAATTATAGCTCATGACATTTCCGTTTTAGAATTTATTGGAGTACCAATTACAAATGTTTGGTATCTAGATCTGTATCGCGTTACACGTTCTCCATCTCATCGCTGGAGTTTGTTCGTTTTGTTGGCTAGTTTCGCCGTTCAGGGAAAGGAATAATTTTATATGGTTAAGTTAAAAAACATAAAATTGTACATGTATTGTATTTACTGATGTTTCTACACATAAAATTATATCTATCCTTTTCAAAATCTCAGCCTCGGCTTTATTCTTAAAATATTCTTAAAATTCCTGGTTCCTGGGTGTTCTTAAACTCGCGAAAGTAACAAATTTAAAACACGTCTTCCTCTGGTTAAACAGAAAAATTGAGCATATTGCGTCGTTTTTCGATGGTGAAATTGTATGCTGCGTAGAATTAAGTGTTTAAAATTAATTACAGCTCGGCGAATGTTTCAAACCGCCACTCGGTTCATTTATTGATTCCCGAAAGATATTTCCTTTTTGGCGGGCGGACTAACTTTCTATGAACCAAAACATTGATTAATCCTGTAATAAGCCGTTAAAGCAAAATTATTTCGGTCTTATTCTCAGATCAGATCAAATGGGCGGTTTAAAAAGGTAAACATTGGTATTATTCTAAAATAGATCGGCGATGCGCTCATTCACCGGCGGTGAGCGGTGAAAGGAAACTGAAATGGAACATCATCGTGGTATATCATTACTTTTACTTGTAATTTATAACATATTCGCCTTAGCAGCTGTGATTTATCACCCGACTCGCAGCCTTTTCATTTTAGGAATGATTTCACCCAGTGAAACGGTCCTCGAAATGAGACAAACGCAAACATGCGGTGTGCATCCAAACACACGGTGATATTCAGACGATGACCACAGCAAAACAGGTCAAGTCAATTTTTGACTATTCAAATAAAGTGGACACTTGTTGCGAAAATGTTGAAATGCAAAACTGAATAAATTCTTCGGAAACCAGTAGTGCTTTTAGACATGCAACATTGTTCTTCGTGAAAAAGCCGCTACAAATTGATGTACAACTTTAATACTCTGCCCTCTTTCACACGAAACTCTGGGTGTAAAATTTTACACCCACTGTGAAGAATCTGCGTGTAATTTTTTTACTCACAACTTCGTGTATTTTTTTACTCGCGTGTAAAATGCGCGCAATATGGCGGACTTACACGCATGATACGTGCGTGTAATGCTGCTATTCCTGCGGCCAGTACTGTATCCCTGTATTGAAAATATGCTATCGTTTTCATTTGGTCTTGTTTACTCAAGATTCTGGAAGAAAGATTGCTTACTGCTTGAAATTCAGAAACATACACGTAACAAATACAATGGTAAAATGCTAGCTTGTTGGAAATAGAAGTTTTCTAATAAGTTGACTTTCTTAATATTCTCGAGGCGTTCCCGAGAGAATAAATTCTTACAGGTACAGGTGAAGCTTTTTATTTGTGAATATGAAGGTTGGTTATAGGTGCTTTGAAAACAAAAGTACTGTTTTGTGCACTAAATATTTTTTTTGACTCTTCGTCTGGGTTGTGTGCACTCTCTTTTGAGGTGGCCAACCAGCCCACAGTTAAACACCTCTTTGGTCTTCTTCCCTGATTTACATTTTCTCGGTGTCTTTGCTGTGGGTTGGCTGGCGTTTCTCTAGGATGTCCATGCCTTGGGTCATCATTTCTCTCATGATGGCAATGACTTTGAATATGCAAACGATTTCTGCTCTCTTTGCGAGAGCTGTAACTTCTTGAATCTGTCTTGCGTTCTGTCGATCTATGCTGTCGTCGTCGGTCTGTGTGTTCAGAGTTTCTTGTCCGTTTGCGTGATAATGGTTGTCGTGAAGTGGGCCATGAAGATGATGACAATGAAGATGATAGTGGGCGAGGTTTTGCTTTGTTGCGAATGGAAGGTGTTGTAATGGTGGGTGGAAGGTCGATGATATAAAGTATGACATGGGAGACGTAAATAAAAGAAATCCTTTAATTACCTGGCAAGTCACATATTTCTCGGCCATTGTATAGTTCCCGAGAAATATCTGTCCTCTTTGAAAACAGAGCGTGTAATGTCTCCACCGGTAATGGGAATGATATGACTTGCAAAAGGGATGAAATTTGTTTTGTTGTTTTTTGGTATTTTTTTGAAAAGAGTGAAATTAACAAGTGATGTTAGAACAGTCGGATGACTGAAAGATTTAGTACTGTCATTGAACTATCCCTGTATTGAAAATATGCTATCGTTTTCATTTGGTCTTGTTTACTCTAGGTTCTGCAAGAAATATTGCTTACTGCTTGTAATTCGAAACATACACGTAACAAATACAATGGTGAAATGCTGGCTTGTTGCAAATAGAAGTTTTCTAATAAGTTGACTTTGTTAATATTTGCGAGGCGTTCCCAACAGAATAAAAAATTTTTACAGAGACAGGTGAAGCTTTTTATTTGTGAATATGAAGGTTGGTTATAGGTGCTTTGAAACCAAAAGTACTGTTTTGTGCATTTAATATATTTTTTGACTCTTCGTCTGGGTTGTGTGCACTCTCTTTTGAGGTGGCCAACCAGCCCACAGTTAAACACCTCTTTGGTCTTCTTCCCTGATTTACATTTTCTCGGTGTCTTTGCTGTGGGTTGGCTGGCGTTTCTCTAGGATGTCCATGCCTTGGGTCATCATTTCTCTCATGATGGCAATGACTTTGAATATGCAAACGATTTCTGCTCTCTTTGCGAGAGCTGTAACTTCTTGAATCTGTCTTGCGTTCTGTCGATCTATGCTGTCGTCGTCGGTCTGTGTGTTCAGAGTTTCTTGTCCGTTTGCGTGATAATGGTTGTCGTGAAGTGGGCCATGAAGATGATGACTATAAAGATGATAGTGGGCGAGGTTTTCCTTTGTTGCGAGTGGAAGGTGTTGTAATGGTGGGTGGAAGGTCGATGATATGAAGTATGACATGGGAAACGTAATTAAAATAAAACCTATGATTACCTTGGAAGTCTCGTATCTCTCGACCATTGTATAGTTCCCGGTAAATATCCGTCCTCTTTGAAAACGGAGCGTGTAATCTCTCCACCGGGAATGGGAATGATATGACTTGCAAAAGGGATGAAATTTGGTTTGTTGTTTTTTGGTATTTTTTCGAAAAGAGTGAAAGTAACAAGTGATGTTAGAACGGTTAGATGACTGAAAGATTTAGTACTGTCATTGAACTATCCCTGTATTGAAAATATGCTATCGTTTTCATTTGGTCTTGTTTACTCAAGATTCTCCAAGAAAGATTGCTTACTGCTTAAAATTCAGAAACATACACGTAACAAATACAATGGTGAAATGCTAGCTTGTTGGAAATAGAAGTTTTCTAATAAGTTGACTTTGTTAATATTTGCGAGGCGTTCCCGACAGAATAAATTCTTACAGGGACAGGTGAAGCTTTTTATTTCTGAATATGAAGGTTGGTTATAGGTGCTTTGAAAACAAAAGTACTGTTTTGTGCATTTAATATTTTTTTTGACTCTTCGTCTGGGTTGTGTGCACTCTCTTTTGAGGTGGTCAACTGGCCCGCAGTTAAACACTTCTTTGGTGTTCTTGCCTGATTTACATTTTGTTGGTGTCTTTGCTGTGGGTTGGCTGGCGTTTCTCTAAGATGTCCATGGCTTGGGTCATCGTTTCTCTCCTGATGGCATTGCCTTTGAATATGCAAACGATTTCTGCTCTCTTTGCGTGAGCTGTAACTTCTTGAATCTGTCCTGCGTTCTGTCGATCTATGCTGTGGTTGTCCGTCTGTGTGTTTAGAGTGTCTTGTCCAAATCCATAGCTCTCATTTGAAACCAAGCTAAGTGAAATTTCCTTTATCCGGTTTCCCCCATTTAATCAAGTAAAAATCAAACGTTATATCTGTAACGAGCAAACGATCGATGGCAATGCTTGACATCATGATATATCACCGAAAAACAAGCAAACTCAGAACTTGTGCTGTATTTATTTAGACAGTCAATTTGTTGGCTGTGCGGACCGAGCGATGGCACGGCAAGAAGGCGGAAGTTTGAATTACTAAGGGAAACTTTAAAATGTATTTTGATTTGCGAAGTCAAGCTGTTAGAATCAGCTATGAACGGGAAAACTTGAAGCATACACGCCAATATTCAAGAAACGAAATTTTAATACATTTACATGTCGTATTTTTGACATTTGCTGTGTGTAAATGCATGCTATTTTGAATTCTGGTCCTGCGATTGTTTTTGCGTTTTTAATAACGCAATTGGTGAAAAGTAATACAGTATAGACTGACTTAGTTTTCTGCCGATTTTAGGCTGAAAATATTCTTGTATTATTCTTAAATTATAGCTCATGACATTTCCGTTTTAGAATTTATTGGAGTACCAATTACAAATGTTTGGTATCTAGATCTGTATCGCGTTACACGTTCTCCATCTCATCGCTGGAGTTTGTTCGTTTTGTTGGCTAGTTTCGCCGTTCAGGGAAAGGAATAATTTTATATGGTTAAGTTAAAAAACATAAAATTGTACATGTATTGTATTTACTGATGTTTCTACACATAAAATTATATCTATCCTTTTCAAAATCTCAGCCTCGGCTTTATTCTTAAAATATTCTTAAAATTCCTGGTTCCTGGGTGTTCTTAAACTCGCGAAAGTAACAAATTTAAAACACGTCTTCCTCTGGTTAAACAGAAAAATTGAGCATATTGCGTCGTTTTTCGATGGTGAAATTGTATGCTGCGTAGAATTAAGTGTTTAAAATTAATTACAGCTCGGCGAATGTTTCAAACCGCCACTCGGTTCATTTATTGATTCCCGAAAGATATTTCCTTTTTGGCGGGCGGACTAACTTTCTATGAACCAAAACATTGATTAATCCTGTAATAAGCCGTTAAAGCAAAATTATTTCGGTCTTATTCTCAGATCAGATCAAATGGGCGGTTTAAAAAGGTAAACATTGGTATTATTCTAAAATAGATCGGCGATGCGCTCATTCACCGGCGGTGAGCGGTGAAAGGAAACTGAAATGGAACATCATCGTGGTATATCATTACTTTTACTTGTAATTTATAACATATTCGCCTTAGCAGCTGTGATTTATCACCCGACTCGCAGCCTTTTCATTTTAGGAATGATTTCACCCAGTGAAACGGTCCTCGAAATGAGACAAACGCAAACATGCGGTGTGCATCCAAACACACGGTGATATTCAGACGATGACCACAGCAAAACAGGTCAAGTCAATTTTTGACTATTCAAATAAAGTGGACACTTGTTGCGAAAATGTTGAAATGCAAAACTGAATAAATTCTTCGGAAACCAGTAGTGCTTTTAGACATGCAACATTGTTCTTCGTGAAAAAGCCGCTACAAATTGATGTACAACTTTAATACTCTGCCCTCTTTCACACGAAACTCTGGGTGTAAAATTTTACACCCACTGTAAAGAATCTGCGTGTAATTTTTTTACTCACAACTTCGTGTATTTTTTTACTCGCGTGTAAAATGCGCGCAATATGGCGGACTTACACGCATGATACGTGCGTGTAATGCTGCTATTCCTGCGGCCAGTACTGTATCCCTGTATTGAAAATATGCTATCGTTTTCATTTGGTCTTGTTTACTCAAGATTCTGGAAGAAAGATTGCTTACTGCTTGAAATTCAGAAACATACACGTAACAAATACAATGGTAAAATGCTAGCTTGTTGGAAATAGAAGTTTTCTAATAAGTTGACTTTCTTAATATTCTCGAGGCGTTCCCGAGAGAATAAATTCTTACAGGTACAGGTGAAGCTTTTTATTTGTGAATATGAAGGTTGGTTATAGGTGCTTTGAAAACAAAAGTACTGTTTTGTGCACTAAATATTTTTTTTGACTCTTCGTCTGGGTTGTGTGCACTCTCTTTTGAGGTGGCCAACCAGCCCACAGTTAAACACCTCTTTGGTCTTCTTCCCTGATTTACATTTTCTCGGTGTCTTTGCTGTGGGTTGGCTGGCGTTTCTCTAGGATGTCCATGCCTTGGGTCATCATTTCTCTCATGATGGCAATGACTTTGAATATGCAAACGATTTCTGCTCTCTTTGCGAGAGCTGTAACTTCTTGAATCTGTCTTGCGTTCTGTCGATCTATGCTGTCGTCGTCGGTCTGTGTGTTCAGAGTTTCTTGTCCGTTTGCGTGATAATG
This sequence comes from Montipora foliosa, assembly GCF_036669935.1. Lineage (NCBI taxonomy): Eukaryota > Metazoa > Cnidaria > Anthozoa > Scleractinia > Acroporidae > Montipora > Montipora foliosa. The sequence goes on along the minus strand of NC_090870.1, from coordinate 28,215,676 downwards.
GTTGTCGTGAAGTGGGCCATGAAGATGATGACAATGAAGATGATAGTGGGCGAGGTTTTGCTTTGTTGCGAATGGAAGGTGTTGTAATGGTGGGTGGAAGGTCGATGATATAAAGTATGACATGGGAGACGTAAATAAAAGAAATCCTTTAATTACCTGGCAAGTCACATATTTCTCGGCCATTGTATAGTTCCCGAGAAATATCTGTCCTCTTTGAAAACAGAGCGTGTAATGTCTCCACCGGTAATGGGAATGATATGACTTGCAAAAGGGATGAAATTTGTTTTGTTGTTTTTTGGTATTTTTTTGAAAAGAGTGAAATTAACAAGTGATGTTAGAACAGTCGGATGACTGAAAGATTTAGTACTGTCATTGAACTATCCCTGTATTGAAAATATGCTATCGTTTTCATTTGGTCTTGTTTACTCTAGGTTCTGCAAGAAATATTGCTTACTGCTTGTAATTCGAAACATACACGTAACAAATACAATGGTGAAATGCTGGCTTGTTGCAAATAGAAGTTTTCTAATAAGTTGACTTTGTTAATATTTGCGAGGCGTTCCCAACAGAATAAAAAATTTTACAGAGACAGGTGAAGCTTTTTATTTGTGAATATGAAGGTTGGTTATAGGTGCTTTGAAACCAAAAGTACTGTTTTGTGCATTTAATATATTTTTTGACTCTTCGTCTGGGTTGTGTGCACTCTCTTTTGAGGTGGCCAACCAGCCCACAGTTAAACACCTCTTTGGTCTTCTTCCCTGATTTACATTTTCTCGGTGTCTTTGCTGTGGGTTGGCTGGCGTTTCTCTAGGATGTCCATGCCTTGGGTCATCATTTCTCTCATGATGGCAATGACTTTGAATATGCAAACGATTTCTGCTCTCTTTGCGAGAGCTGTAACTTCTTGAATCTGTCTTGCGTTCTGTCGATCTATGCTGTCGTCGTCGGTCTGTGTGTTCAGAGTTTCTTGTCCGTTTGCGTGATAATGGTTGTCGTGAAGTGGGCCATGAAGATGATGACTATAAAGATGATAGTGGGCGAGGTTTTCCTTTGTTGCGAGTGGAAGGTGTTGTAATGGTGGGTGGAAGGTCGATGATATGAAGTATGACATGGGAAACGTAATTAAAATAAAACCTATGATTACCTTGGAAGTCTCGTATCTCTCGACCATTGTATAGTTCCCGGTAAATATCCGTCCTCTTTGAAAACGGAGCGTGTAATCTCTCCACCGGGAATGGGAATGATATGACTTGCAAAAGGGATGAAATTTGGTTTGTTGTTTTTTGGTATTTTTTCGAAAAGAGTGAAAGTAACAAGTGATGTTAGAACGGTTAGATGACTGAAAGATTTAGTACTGTCATTGAACTATCCCTGTATTGAAAATATGCTATCGTTTTCATTTGGTCTTGTTTACTCAAGATTCTCCAAGAAAGATTGCTTACTGCTTAAAATTTAGAAACATACACGTAACAAATACAATGGTGAAATGCTAGCTTGTTGGAAATAGAAGTTTTCTAATAAGTTGACTTTGTTAATATTTGCGAGGCGTTCCCGACAGAATAAATTCTTACAGGGACAGGTGAAGCTTTTTATTTCTGAAAATGAAGGTTGGTTATAGGTGCTTTGAAAACAAAAGTACTGTTTTGTGCATTTAATATTTTTTTTGACTCTTCGTCTGGGTTGTGTGCACTCTCTTTTGAGGTGGCCAACCGGCCCACAGTTAAACACTTCTTTGGTGTTCTTGCCTGATTTACATTTTGTTGGTGTCTTTGCTGTGGGTTGGCTGGCGTTTCTCTAAGATGTCCATGGCTTGGGTCATCATTTCTCTCCTGATGGCATTGCCTTTGAATATGCAAGCGATTTGTGCTCTCTTCGCGTGAGCTGTAACTTCTTGAATCTGTCCTGCGTTCTGTCGATCTATGCTGTGGTTGTCCGTCTGTGTGTTCAGAGTGTCTTGTCCGTTTGCGTGATAATGGTTGTCGCGAAGTGGACCATGAAGATGATGACAATGAAGATGATAGTGGGCGAGGTTTTGCTTTGTTGCGAATGGAAGGTGTTGTAATGGTGGGTGGAAGGTCGATGATATAAAGTATGACATGGGAAACGTAAATAAAAGAAATCCTTTAATTACCTGGCAAGTCACATATTTCTCGGCCATTGTATAGTTCCCGAGAAATATCGGTCCTCTTTGAAAACGGAGCGTGTAATGTCTCCACCGGTAATGGGAATGATATGACTTGCAAAAGGGATGAAATTTGTTTTGTTGTTTTTTGGTATTTTTTTGAAAAGAGTAAAATTAACAAGTGATGTTAGAACAGTCGGATGACTGAAAGATTTAGTACTGTCATTGAACTATCCCTGTATTGAAAATATGCTATCGTTTTCATTTGGTCTTGTTTACTCTAGGTTCTGCAAGAAATATTGCTTACTGCTTGTAATTCGAAACATACACGTAACAAATACAATGGTGAAATGCTGGCTTGTTGCAAATAGAAGTTTTCTAATAAGTTGACTTTGTTAATATTTGCGAGGCGTTCCCAACAGAATAAAAAATTTTTACAGAGACAGGTGAAGCTTTTTATTTGTGAATATGAAGGTTGGTTATAGGTGCTTTGAAACCAAAAGTACTGTTTTGTGCATTTAATATATTTTTTGACTCTTCGTCTGGGTTGTGTGCACTCTCTTTTGAGGTGGCCAACCAGCCCACAGTTAAACACCTCTTTGGTCTTCTTCCCTGATTTACATTTTCTCGGTGTCTTTGCTGTGGGTTGGCTGGCGTTTCTCTAGGATGTCCATGCCTTGGGTCATCATTTCTCTCATGATGGCAATGACTTTGAATATGCAAACGATTTCTGCTCTCTTTGCGAGAGCTGTAACTTCTTGAATCTGTCTTGCGTTCTGTCGATCTATGCTGTCGTCGTCGGTCTGTGTGTTCAGAGTTTCTTGTCCGTTTGCGTGATAATGGTTGTCGTGAAGTGGGCCATGAAGATGATGACTATAAAGATGATAGTGGGCGAGGTTTTGCTTTGTTGCGAGTGGAAGGTGTTGTAATGGTGGGTGGAAGGTCGATGATATGAAGTATGACATAGGAAACGTAATTAAAATGAAACCTTTAATTACCTGGCAAGTCACGTATCTCTTGACCATTGTATAGTTCCCGGTAAATATCCGTCCTCTTTCAAAACGGAGCGTGTAATGTCTCCACCGGGAATGGGAATGAGATGACTTGGAAAAGGGATGAAATTTGTTTTGTTGTGTTTTGGTATTTTTTCGAAAAGAGTGAATTCAAAGTAACAAGTGATGTTAGAACGGTTACATGACTGAAAGATTTAGTACTGTCATTGAACTATCCCTGTATTGAAAATATGCTATCGTTTTCATTTGGT
>NC_090870.1:28197290-28199790 GCF_036669935.1 Montipora foliosa | reverse complement strand
AATGCCACCACTTTACCACTGTTGTCGTCCATAAGCGTGTAAGTGCCATACTTGGCACTGTGTCCAGGGCTGTCACAACGCCCATCACCATTTAAATTAATGGCACCCTTGTTAACCAGCTCCTGCCTTACCATTTGTTGTTCGTTTTTCCATGCCTGGTTTAAAACTGGAAAAAGAAACCGCTGCTGGGTGTCGTAGAAAACACTCTCACTGATAAATTGCAAGTTCAGGCATGATGCCAACCGGTTAACACTTGCAAAAGTGTTGCCTGTAAACAAAATTGAGGCTGCCAAGAGTAGGTTTCCCACTGGTTTTCTTTTAATGATTGGTTGAGAGTCCCAGTGGGTGGTGTGGCCATCAAGGCAAGTCATTTCAACAGAGAGCATACTCCCAGTTGTTTTCTTTTTTCGGTCTGTTACTACTACACCACATTTGGGGCAACGTTTAAGCAACTGCTCTAAACAGTTGCTAAAAACAAGATACTTTTTATCTGTGTCAGAAGGTTCTAGTTCACCTTCTGATTCTCCCTCAGAGGACTCGTTTCCATCAGAGAGCAGGATTTTCTTGCCTTTTGGTAAGTTCCAGTTTGGGTCCTTATACTCATCATCAAAGTCATCATCATAGACTTCCTTATCATTAAAGTCATTGTCAATGTTATTTTCAACAGGGGGGTCAACTTCAATTTCTGTATAAGGGGTAAATGAATCTTCATTAATACCATAGGTAGGGTACACCATGGGGACAGACATTGAATAGTTATGATCATGGGATATCTGCCATTCTTCAGCAGGAACAGTGAAACTTGCTTGAGTTTTTACTTGAGAACTTCCATTACTTGAATTATCTGAAGCCACTGTAGTGGGTCCATCATCAGTTTGTGTTGCAACACTGACAAGTATGATGGGATCAAAACAGCATTGAGTTGCTGTGTCAGACAGCGATCGGCACTCCTCAAACCTTGAAACTGAAGGTGGAGCATTGTGAGGGGCAATGTATTCCAGTAATTCCATGTTTGATTCAGACTCTTGTGCCGGAGTGAGTGTACTTTGGGCAGGAGTACTCTGACCATTATCAGGTTTCAACAGTTCTGTAACTGCCTGTAGTAGAGCGAAAGGATTCCTCAATGAGTATAAATAAGTGCTTGTGATGCATTCAATATACCCAGATACAACAAGCAGTTAATTGCGTGTAATTCACACTTCGGGTGTATGTGGGAAACGAAATAATAATAATACCTCCAACTTAATTTCGGCATTTTGATCGATTTATTTGTTCAAACAAAATATACATAGAAATACAGTCCATCGATGTATTTCTATTTTTCTTTCGTCTCTGCATCAACATAATAACAGTTAAGGCGCATGTTTCATGCCCCGTTTTTACTTCAATTGTCACACGTCTTAAAGTAATGTGGAAGCCAGCTTGCTATAACTTAATTATGAGCTCGAACGTGTGCAAAAGATAGCAGAAGATAGTGTTATTTTAGTAGCGGTAAGTCGCATACGAATGCTTTACTTTGTACTGAATGATTGAAATAACTATTCTTGAAGAAAAACGATAAACAAAATACACTAACTTCTTTGTGGCTTCGACGTCGAAGACGATTTTCGCTAGACTCCCTCGGCCTCTTCGCCGGAGGACGAAAGCAGAACTCCGTTGGTATAGCATCCTCCTTCAGTCTCCGTTTGCACTTTACTCCAGTGATCTGCGCACGTAAATTGACTTCAAAACTTTCTGCTGAAAAATGATCGCTACAAACATAGCAGTTCTCAAGTGGAGGCATATTAGTCCTTCTTATCCGTTCCAGCCATGCTTTCCGCCGCTGAGTATCTCGCGGCAACTTATGGTAACTAATGCCGTTGCTTTTGGCTGAGTAATTAATACATCCAGGAACACAGCAGTTTACCATATTGAGCTAGGATGTAAATGTAACTAGACAGTTGTTAGAAAATTAGCGCCTTAAAAATTTTAAAGTACACGAACGTACGAAGACAAGGTGCCGCAGAGAAGAAAACATCAGAACTCCCGCTAAACTTTGACGATATGACGTCACAGCCAACTGCTGGTCAATACAACGCGGCTCAAAAAGCGTCCAAGATGGCGGAAATCTAAACTGGATTTTCTGCTCCTCTTTAGCCAAAATATATACGGGAGGAAGGACAAGAAGACTAAACAGGTGGTCAAAATGGAACCCTCCCTAACTGCCCTTTTCTCTGAAAAAAGTTCATTTTTACACCGGAGTTCCCCTTTAAATAAAACCTATAATTACCTTGCAAGTCTCGTACATGTATCTCTCGACCATTGTATAGTTCCGGGTAAATATCCGTCCTCTTTGAAAACGGAGCGTGTAATCTCTCCACCGGGAATGGGAATGAGATGACTTGGAAAAGGGACGAAATTTGTTTTGTTGTTTTTTGGTATTTTTTCGAAAAGAGTGAAAGTAACAAGTGATGTTAGAACAGTTAGATGACTGAAAGATTTAGTACTGTCATTGAACTAT
>NC_090870.1:28184790-28187290 GCF_036669935.1 Montipora foliosa | reverse complement strand
CCACATTAATTTATCTCATGAATGGTTCTTGTCGTTAAAGCGGAGCTCCGCGTGTGCCAAAGGTATGCGCGCATGAAGAACCATAATTAAGAAAATATGGTAACCCATTGATGAGAGAAATTTTGGTTTGTGAGCCATGACGTCATCGATCGTCTGTACGTACATACGTCTACCCCTCCATGTATGCCAACGTGACCAGTATCCTGCTAGTTTACAGCATACATCTTTGATATCGGACATCCATGTTTTGAGCAATTTATACCTTTGAAAACAAGGTATCTGCTGACCAGTACCACTTTGACCATATCACAGGCTCAAGCTTAGAGCTCATCAAGGTCAGCTGTTTTTTGGAAGTTGACCGCTAACAAGTACTGGTTTTTGATTGGATTGCAGGCTCAACTCAGGTTAACTCACCTAAACTTAAAAGAGACTTCATTTTTTGCGTGCTTTCTGTGGCTTGATGTGGATACACGGCCATACTACATCAACTACAATTCTTACACAGTCAAGGCTTTTCGTGTTCAGCACAATCACCATACCCAATTGGGGGTGACTCAGAAACATTTCCTGATTTATTCAGTTTAACGTCTTCCATAAAGCTATATTTTTGCTGAATGCTAAGGTTATCCTTGTTGATTAGCATACAGGGTGTAAAAAGGGTGAGCGACTTTCTTTTCTTGAGAAAACAAAGGAAAAGGATAGAAAAATAGGAAAATTTTGAGTGTAATGCATAACACAATTTTCAAATTGAAAGTCTTCAAAACCATTTTTCATAAGAGAGAACACTTATGTGGTTTAACGGACAATAACCAGTGATAACACGCAGTAAATACTACATATGAGCCAAATTTCAACAGTTCAAGTTTATTAAAACATTAAAATGATTCAAAATTCCGTAGTTTTTTTTACTGTAATGCTGTGTTTTGGAATTCTGGCGCTCACTAGGTTATTGTTTGAAACAAGTCTTCAATAATTTATATCTGTGGGTTCAAAACCATCTCAACTAAATGCTCATACCTAGTGCTTTAACTTACAGAAAAATTAGTTTGAGGGATCCACTACGAATGGAGAATATTTATGTTTATCATTCTATTTTTAATGGTTGCTTCTTTAAATGCCCTTGTAAAAAACAAGTTATACTGCACCTAGGGATCAAGCAGGGTTCTGAAAAAAAAATTAAATTCCAGCATGTCATATGGGCAATCACCTTTTTATTTTGCTCACTGGCGCCACTTATTACTGGAGGGTAATCGCCCGGAAAGTACGGTAAATATGAATATTTATAGCAAGGAAATTTGCAAATTTACTACAAAGTCATATTCCGGCAATTCATTCCTTTTTGCTCCCATTGCAAAAGAGAGTAAATAAAATGCAAATGTACGTATTTTGATCCTTTGAAAATCAGTTCAAACGATAATGCAAACTATTGGTTTTGCGACATATTTGCTTGCATTTGCGGTTGAGGTCAAACTGCTATCTTTGGGGTGAAGCAAATTTGAGCAAATCTGTGGAAACATTAAAGATTTGCATACCACGCAAACTCGAAGCAAATAATTACATTTCCTTAACACAAATTCCTACAAAACAAACATTCAAGTTTGCGCAAGCTTTACCTGTCAAACCAAAGTTAAAGCAAATTTAGAGCCCTAAATTTGCCACATATTTGCTCAATTCGCAAACTCGAGTAAATCCATTTTTTCGTCCAGTGAAAGTAACAGTGATTACGATAAAGAGGATCATCCTCTTCAAACTTTGACATTTCCATAGCTGTTACAAATTCTACCTCTTCTATATCCCCAAACACATCCGTGAGCACAGTGAGAATCTGTTGGGCAGTGTCATTATTAAATATTGCAGAGTTTTCCATCAGGTAGGAAGTAGTGAAGATGTATTCACAGACAGCTGTTCACAAGTTCTTTTGTTTTGTTATCTATCTGTGCCAAACAATTGTTTGACCCAAATGTTGAGCCAGAGGCATTTGTGGAGTCTTTCAATTCTTGCAAAATTTCTCAGGAAAGCTGCCTTTCATCATTCTCTACAGTTCCCATTTCAGCATTGCAGTCAGTTACAGCAGATGAGGCCATGTAAGGACCTTCTTTGCAAGAAGAAAGGGAACAATCACATTTTTCTGTGTATACGTCACAACAGTCATGTAATGGGGAAACATTTGCATGCTTAATTTTGAAGTGCATCGCCACCATCTCATGTTTGCATTTTTGATGAATGGTTTCATGCTATCATCACAATGAGCCAAATGGTAGGACCTGAAATACAATATACCATAGCTTTTCCTCCCATCTCGTCCTGCCCGCCCAATTTCCTCAACATATTCTTCTACAGCATCAGGTATGCCAAAATGACACACCCTTTCCACATTTGAGATATTTACTCCGTTCCTAGGGATGTGGTAGCAACCACTACTCTCAGTGCAGCATCCATGGGAACAAAATTGTCTAAGACCTTCGTTTTCAAAGCTTCTGTTGTCTTACTGTGAAACATG
>NC_090870.1:28167290-28174790 GCF_036669935.1 Montipora foliosa | reverse complement strand
TTAATGATCATGGTATATGGTGTATGGTATATTGAGCGATAAAGCTTTTATATATTTAGGCATGAGTTCGTTTGCCAGACACGCAATGCCAGTCTCAGGAGGTCTGTAAACTACACAAACCAGAAGTGATCAGAGATTCTTGTTTTCTACTTGGAGCCACAATTGACTTAAGCCAGATTCTCCAATTTCTGTAAGGTCCTTCAGAACCTTTACCTTTAGGCCATGTTTAACATAAGCGCATACCCCAGCACCAATTTTCCGTAAGCGATCCAGCCTATAGATGCTATAGCCATCGATTTCTACGCTTGCGTTAGTCGTCGTAGAATTAAACCATGTTTCCGAGAATGTTAAGATGTCAAAGCTTTTCTGCAGGGCCATTTCTTTGATTTCATGAAAGTGATGCCTACATTTCAAGGATTCAGCATTTAGATGAGCAATCTCAAGCTGTTTTATGTTGTTTCAATGCTTAAAAGTAATCAAAGAGAATAATGATTAGTATAACCCCTCATTCCACAATATTCTAACAAAATAGGAAGAGAGCACAAATCTAATACATCCCTAATCCTGAGAAACAAAAGACACCAGCCACCCAGTTTGGTGTACCAAATAAATGGAACCACATGTAATACCGGTACTTACATGAGATTATATCTGTAACATTTTTCTTGATTCATTAAGTAACTCCGTTTACTATCAAATTAATTTTGTCATAACGATAAAAGTACACATATAGTGGTGGAACTCATGGATGCTTTCTTTGTCTTCAACACTTTTCCAAAAAAAATTATGTGTGATGAGGTATTTAGAATTATCTCATATAACAGTATTTCAAATTTGAAACTGGAAGCAGATCTTGGCTGAGACAATGGATAAATAAAACTGCAGCATCATCTTCCGCTAATCGCTAGGCATTATTAGTCTATACGTACACAGGCCTGTAACTCAGACAGTGCTTTATAATTATATTATTGCACTGACTGTCAAGAATTAGTTTTTAAAGTGTAATTTATGTGGGTTATTTGCAAATATCTGTATGCATTGATCACTTGTTTAAAAGCAACAATCAGCTTCTAAGTCTTTCAGACTTTCAGCTGTTTGACTGCATTACAGCTTTTTACTCAAGTTGAAGTAAATGAAGTTAAGTTGACTTGCGTGTTTACTTGCGAAACAAAGGATACATCTGTGTCAAAATGATTGCAAGACATCGGATTTTTGTTCCTATTCACAAATAAAAAGCTTCACCTGTCCCTGTAAGAATTTATTCTGTCACGAACGCCTCGCAAATATTAACAAAGTCAACTTATTAGAAAACTTCTATTTGCAACAAGCCACCATTTCACCATGGTATTTGTTACGTGTATGTTTCTGAATTTCAAGCACTCACTGTAAGCAATATTTCTTGCAGGACCTTGAGTAAACAAGACCAAATGCAAACGATAGCATATTTTCAATACGGGGATAGTTCAATGACAGTACTAAATCTTTCAGTCATCTAACTGTTCTAACATCACTTGTTACTTTCACTCTTTTCGAAAAAATACCAAAAAACAACAAAACAAATTTCATCCCTTTTGCAAGTCATATCATTCCCATTACCGGTGGAGTCATTACACGCTCCGTTTTCAAAGAGGACAGATATTTCTCGGGAACTATACAATGGCCGAGAAATATGTGACTTGCCAGGTAATTAAAGCATTTCTTTTATTTACGTTTCCCATGTCATACTGAATTTCAAGCACTCACTGTAAGCAACATTTCTTGCAGGACCTTGAGTAAACAAGACCAAATAAAAACGATACCATATTTTCAGTACGGGATAGTTCAATGACAGTACTAAATCTTTCAGTCATCTAACCGTTCTAACATCACTTGTTACTTTCACTCTTTTCGAAAAAATACCAAAAAAACAACAAAACAAATTTCATCCCTTTTCCAAGTCATCTCATTCCCATTCCCATTCCCAGTGGAGAGATTACACGCTCCGTTTTCAAAGAGGACGGATATTTACCGGGAACTATACAATGGTCCAGAGATACGTGACTTGCCAGGTAATTATAGGTTTTATTTTAATTACGTTTACCATGTCATACTTTATATCATCGACCTTCCACCCACCATTACAACACCTTCCACTCGCAACAATGGAAAACCTTGCCTACGATCATCTTCGTAGTCATCATCTTCATGGTCCACTTCACGACAACCATTATCACGCAAACAGACAAGACACTCTGAACACACAGACGGACAACCACAGCATAGATCGACAGAACGCAGGACAGATTCAAGAAGTTACAGCTCACGCGAAGAGAGCAGAAATCGTTTGCATATTCAAAGGCAATGCCATCAGGAGAGAAATGATGACCCAAGCCATGGACATCTTAGAGAAACGCCAGCCAACCCACAGCAAAGACACCAACAAAATGTAAATCGTGTATGTTTCGGAATTTCAAGCAGTAAGCAATATTTCTTGCAGAACCTTGAGTACACAAGACCAAATGAAAACGATAGCATATTTTCAATACAGGGATAGTTCAATGACAGTACTAAATCTTTCAGTCATCTAACCGTTCTAACATCACTTGTTACTTTTACCGTTTTCCAAAAAATACCAAAAACAACAAAACAAATTTCATGCCTTTTGCAAGTCATACGATTCCCATTCCCGGTGGAGACATTACACGCTCCATTTAACTACAGTCTCAGACATAATTAGTTGAGACACTTCATGCGAACTTCCTCTATTCCCTTCTCGTGCCTCCCCTGCCCCTCTCAATGTTGTTTATCGCAGTTGAGTCACCGAATCTTTCACAGCAACATTGAGAGGGAAGGAAGAGGCATAAGTGTCCCAACAATTATGTCTGGGACTGTGTAAAAGAGGAATTCTTGGTATGTGAGTACTCGGTAGCTGTATTGGCGGGAAATCGTATCATACTTGTGTGCGTACACGTATCAGAGCGACATTAAATGCTGGGAGTAATGGACGATTTTAATCTGAAGAAGAAATCATTACATGAAATAAGTGTTCCCTTATTTTCTTAAAGAGTGTAACATTAACATTTCATAGACAAAACGATAAAGATATCAGCGTTCACGTTTGGGTTGAAGTAGCGATTGCGTGATACCTGAACAGTTTTTCACATGGTAAACAAAGATCTCTGGGTTAATTGAAAACAAATAACATGCGCTATAGTAGAAGGTGGTTGTAGGTTGTTACTATTCCCAAAAGAGGGGCGGCGTTTATTGCACAGATACGTCGTACTACGTTTATGATGGAGTTTATCAATAGAGAGGCTGAAGCATCTAGCGTCTATGATGAGCATGATGGCCGTTGCAGTACAAGTGAGAGTTTGAGCGCACGAGATGTGAGGCGAGTTTACCTCATTACTTATAGTCAAGCAAACAGAGACATTGTTATTCTGTCAGCAATGCCTCGCAAATATTAACAAAGTAAACTTATTAGAAAACTTCTATTTGCAACAAGCCACCATTTCACCATGGTATTTGTTATGTGTATGTTTCTGAATTTCAAGCACTCACTGTAAGCAACATTTCTTGCAGGACCTTGAGTAAACAAGACCAAATAAAAACGATAGCATATTTTCAGTACGGGATAGTTCAATGACAGTACTAAATCTTTCAGTCATCTAACCGTTCTAACATCACTTGTTACTTTCACTCTTTTCGAAAAAATACCAAAAAAACAACAAAACAAATTTCATCCCTTTTCCAAGTCATCTCATTCCCATTCCCAGTGGAGAGATTACACGCTCCGTTTTCAAAGAGGACGGATATTTACCGGGAACTATACAATGGTCGAGAGATACGTGACTTGCCAGGTAATTATAGGTTTTATTTTAATTACGTTTACCATGTCATACTTTATATCATCGACCTTCCACCCACCATTACAACACCTTCCACTCGCAACAATGGAAAACCTTGCCTACGATCATCTTCGTAGTCATCATCTTCATGGTCCACTTCACGACAACCATTATCACGCAAACAGACAAGACACTCTGAACACACAGACGGAGGACAACAGCATAGATCCACAGAAGGCAAGAAGGATTCAAGAAGTTACAGCTCACGCAAAGAGAGCAGAAATCGTTTGCATATTCAAAGGCATCGCCATCATGAGAGAAATGATGACCCAAGGCATGGACATCCTAGAGAAACGCCAGCCAACCCACAGCAATGACACTGACAAAATGTAAATCGTGTATGTTTCGGAATTTCAAGCAGTAAGCAATATTTCTTGCAGAACCGTGAGTACACAAGACCAAATGAAAACAATAGCATATTTTCAATACAGGGATAGTTCAATGACAGTACTAAATCTTTCAGTCATCTAACCGTTCTAACATCACTTGTTACTTTTACCGTTTTCCAAAAAATACCAAAAACAACAAAACAAATTTCATGCCTTTTGCAAGCCATACGATTCCCATTCCCGGTGGAGACATTACACGCTCCATTTAACTACAGTCTCAGACATAATTAGTTGGGACACTTCATGCGAACGTCCTCTATTCCCTTCTCGTGCCTCCCCTGCCCCTCTCAATGTTGTTTATCGCAGTTGAGTCACCGAATCTTTCACAGCAACATTGAGAGGGAAGGAAGAGGCATAAGTGTCCCAACAATTATGTCTGGGACTGTGTGAAAGAGGAATTCTTGGTATGTGAGTACTCGGTAGCTGTATTGGCGGGAAATCGTATCATACTTGTGTGCCTACACGTATCAGAGCGACATTAAATGCTGGGAGTAATGGACGATTTTAATCTGAAGAAGAAATCATTACACGAAATAAGTGTTCCCTTATTTTCTTAAAGAGTGTAACATTAACATTTCATAGACAAAACGATAAAGATATCAGCGGTCACGTTTGGGTTGAAGTAGCGATTGCGTGATACCTGAACAGTTTTTCACATGGTAAACAAAGATCTCTGGGTTAATTGAAAACAAATAACACGCGCTATAGTAGAAGGTGGTTGTAGGTTGTTACTATTCCCAAAAGAGGGGCAGCGTGTATTGCACAGATACGTCGTACTACGTTTATGATGGAGTTTATCTATAGAGAGGCTGAAGCATCTAGCGTCTGTGATGAGCATGATGGCCGTTGCAGTACAAGTGAGAGTTTGAGCGCACGAGATGTGAGGCGAGTTTACCTCATTACTTATAGTCAAGCAAACAGAGACATTGTCATTCTGTCAGGAATGCCTCGCAAATATTAACAAAGTCAACTTATTAGAAAACTTCTATTTGCAACAAGCCACCATCTCACCATGGTATTTGTTACGTGTATCTTTCTGAATTTCAAGCACTCACTGTAAGCAACATTTCTTGCAGGACCTTGAGTAAACAAGACCAAATGAAAACGATAGCATATTTTCAGTACGGGATAGTTCAATGACAGTACTAAATCTTTTAGTCATCTAACCGTTCTAACATCACTTATTACTTTCACTCTTTTCGAAAAAATACCAAAAAACAAGAAAACAAATTTCATCCCTTTTCCAAGTGATCTCATTCCCATTCCCAGTGGAGAGATTACACGCTCCGTTTTCAAAGAGAACGGATATTTACCGGGAACTATACAATGGTCAAGAGATACGTGACTTGCCAGGTAATTATAGGTTTTATTTTAATTACGTTTACCATGTCATACTTTATATCATCGACCTTCCACCCACCATTACAACACCTTCCACTCGCAACAATGAAAAACCTCGCCTACGATCATCTTCATAGTCATCATCTTCATGGTCCACTTCACGACAACCATTATCACGCAAACAGAGAAGACACTCTGAACACACAGACGGAGGACGACAGCATAGATCCACAGAACGCAAGAAGGATTCAAGAAGTTACAGCTCACGCAAAGAGAGCAGAAATCGTTTGCATATTCAAAGGCATCGCCATCATGAGAGAAATGATGACCCAAGGCATGGACATCCTAGAGAAACGCCAGCCAACCCACAGCAATGACACTGACAAAATGTAAATCGTGTATGTTTCGGAATTTCAAGCAGTAAGCAATATTTGTTGCAGAACCTTGAGTACACAAGACCAAATGAAAACGATAGCATATTTTCAATACAGGGATAGTTCAATGACAGTACTAAATCTTTCAGTCATCTAACCGTTCTAACATCACTTGTTACTTTTACCGTTTTCGAAAAAATACCAAAAACAACAAAACAAATTTCATGCCTTTTGCAAGTCATACGATTCCCATTCCCGGTGGAGACATTACACGCTCCATTTAACTACAGTCTCAGACATAATTAGTTGGGACACTTCATGCGAACGTCCTCTATTCCCTTCTCGTGCCTCCCCTGCCCCTCTCAATGTTGTTTATCGCAGTTGAGTCACCGAATCTTTCACAGCAACATTGAGAGGGAAGGAAGAGGCATAAGTGTCCCAACAATTATGTCTGGGACTGTGTAAAAGAGGAATTCTTGGTATGTGAGTACTCGGTAGCTGTATTGGCGGGAAATCGTATCATACTTGTGTGCGCACACATATCAGAGCGACATTAAATGCTGGGAGTAATGAACGACTTTAATCTGAAGAAGAAATCATTACACGAAATAAGTGTTTCCTTATTTTCTTAAAGAGTGTAACATTAACATTTCATAGACAAAACGATAAAGACATCAGCGGTCACGTTTGGGTTGAAGTAGCGATTGCGTGATACCTGAACAGTTTTTCACATGGTAAACAAAGATCTCTGGGTTAATTGAAAACAAATAACACGCGCTATAGTAGAAGGTGGTTGTAGGTTGTTACTATTCCCAAAAGAGGGGCGGCGTTTATTGCACAGATACGTCGTACTACGTTTATGATGGAGTTTATCAATAGAGAGGCTGATGCATCTATCGTCTATGATGAGCATGATGGCCGTTGCAGTACAAGTGAGAGTTTGAGCGCACGAGATGTGAGGCGAGTTTACCTCATTACTTATAGTCAAGCAAACAGAGACATTGTCATTCTGTCAGGAATGCCTCGCAAATATTAACAAAGTCAACTTATTAGAAAACTTCTATTTGCAACAAGCCACCATTTCACCATGGTATTTGTTACGTGTATGTTTCTGAATTTCAAGCACTCACTGTAAGCAACATTTCTTGCAGGACCTTGAGTAAACAAGACCAAATGAAAACGATAGCATATTTTCAGTACGGGATAGTTCAATGACAGTACTAAATCTTTCAGTCATCTAACCGTTCTAACATCACTTGTTACTTTCACTCTTTTCGAAAAAATACCAAAAAAACAACAAAACAAATTTCATCCCTTTTCCAAGTTATGTCATTCCCATTCCCAGTGGAGAGATTACACCCTCCGTTTTCAAAGAGGACGTATATTTACCGGGAACTATACAATGGTCGAGAGATACGTGACTTGCCAGGTAATTATAGGTTTTATTTTAATTACGTTTACCATGTCATACTTTATATCATCAACCTTCCACCCACCATTACAACACCT
>NC_090870.1:28149790-28157290 GCF_036669935.1 Montipora foliosa | reverse complement strand
ACATTAAACAATCTAAATATAGAAAGACTACAAAACACACCGATTTAGAAATGCTTACACACGAGCCTGAAATAAACAAACTACGAACTCTCACAAAGCTTCTAGAAAGTAACACTAGTCACGCAATTTTCGTAACAATGACTAAAATCACTAGTACCCTAGAAGTGGTTGTTGGAATGTTATTGTTGACGTACAGCAATGATCATTCTCAGTCTAACCAGAGTTATAAACCAGGCGCCGGGTCCTGAAGGGTATAATAACTCTATTCCAGGGATAAATATGCCTGGAATAAAGCACATTTATCCCTGGATTAGAGTTATTACACCTTTCAGGAACCTGGCCCAGAGTTATAAAAAAATCCTTCAGCTACCCACTGGTCACCAAAAAATGACACATTCTGTCTGTTATATCTTAAATTTTTGCTGGATAAATTTGGCTGGATTTTAAAGTACCTGGTGCTTCCTCAGCGATATTATGTTGCACCCACCAGAGAAGAGTTGTCACATCTACACTTTCATCAGAAACTGTTGGGAGATGGATAATTCACACATGAGAATCGTCTTTGCAAGCTTCATTTAAAGACAGATAGAAGACTTTACATCATGCATGTTTGGGGCATCTTGGAACAGAGATGTTTCTGCTTGATTTCAGTACAATTTTGACAATTTTTAGTGACTTGATCCCTCTGAATCCTTGTAATGGGCTATGCAGTATGTTATTTTACAAGGCTTGATTCCAAGCAGACTTTTGTGGCAGGAACTGGACCCTCAAGGGTAAATAACCTCGCACTTGAAGGTGTGTTGTGACTTGTCAACGTGGCTTCACACACCAAGCACATTGACAGTGGAGGTGCCAAACTTAACTCCCAAAGCTGTTCCTTGCCTCCAACACTGTATTCCATGAAACGAGAACAGTGATCCTTGAGAAATTTTATGAAATCCTCTGTCTCGTGATAAGAACCTAAACCTTGAACATCTTCACACATCTTTTGCTTTTTTCTCTGTATTGCAATTTTTGGGATATCTTTAGAAGCTCTAATAAGGTTACATGATGCCTCAAGGACCTATGACAAGAACGGAAACAAGAGGAGAGCAAAAGAGAACGACAACGACAGTGACAAGAAAATTTTGCCCTTATGTTATAAACACATAATCGCAATCAGTTCTCGTAAAATTAGAGGGAAATTTCACTAGCTTGTGTTTTCAGAAGTTTGTTTAAAGCCCCTAAACGTTATTTAAGTGTTGGAGAGGACGTTGTTTGAAATTCATCACATTTATAATTCTTTTGTCCATGTGCAAATTAGCCTACCAAGCCTCATTTTAAAGCAAGAATTCTTTTCAATTCACTGTATGGTATGGAGGCTTGGTAGGCTAATTTGCACTTCGACAACAGAATTGTAAATTGACCGCCATTTATGAATAAGGTCTATAGTGAGTTATTTTCGAAAATAGTATCCAAAGATATCAAAGTGCTAATTTTTTTCTGAAATCCACTAGTTCCAAAAACGCCATTTTAGCAGCCAGTCACTTCTGAAAATAGAGTAAAATGGTGCATTTATGCCTTTTCCTCCCCTGTAAATTATAAGCACAACCCAAAAAATGCCGCCTTGCCTGAGCTAATGCTATGGGCAAATTCCTGTAGCCACATTTATTTAAAAATGCTCTTCAAACAAATCCTTTATACAAAGTTTGGCCCAGTAAAAGTGAGGGCACCGAAAACGCCACTGCATTTGACCGTACTCGTGCTGCCCCACCCCAGGCAAGAGCAGCACAGAAACAAATTCAACTGAAAAAAGAGACTTTCTGACTTAATGTCGATACTACTGGCCCAGAGCAAGGGTTGCCCATGCTAGCCAATGACCTGGACCAACACTGGGATAAGGAAAGAAATAAATATGCTGAGGATTAGGCCTTGAAAAGAGACTTACTGAATGTAATCTAGTTAATGATGACCAAAGGCAAGCGCTGCCCATGCTGGATAATGCCCCAGGGCAACAATGCATAGTCCTGTAGTAATGAGCAATTATTGACATAAACAGTCCATATTCAAGTAATAACCAAGAATAGCTTCATGTACACCAAAAGAAACAAAAATATTGATGGAAAAGCTTCCAAGCACGCCAATAAGTTGGTATGGATGAGGGCTGAAGGCTGGATCGAAGTAAAAAGGAAGCAATGGAACCCAACTCAGTGGCTGCAGATGAGGAGGTATCATTGTGGGAGCTTGGTGCATGTAAGCTGGTGCCAGTTGTTTGAAAGTCTGCAACTGTAATCGAGACAGAGAATCAGCCAACTTATTCTGTAAGCCCGGGACATGCTAACATTTAAAACAAATATTGTAATTAAGACAAACCAGGACCAGCTTACGCACAAAAAACATTAAGTCCTTGTCACGACAAGTCTGTCTGTTAATAACATGGACCAAGGCTTCATTGTCAGTAAAAAGCAGAACATGCTGATTCTTAACAGTATGTCCCCAGAGATAAAGACTAAGGACAATGGGATAAGAAATGCTATGTTGCGGTGGCGCCAGCTCAAGGGCCATTCACCTTAACACCAATGCCTGCCAAAAACTACCCCAAAGCCTATGGCACCAGATGCATCTGTACACAGTTATAGGTGGTGTGAGTTAGCCCAATCGACAGAGAGAAAAAATGAACGACTGTTGAAACCAGACAGAAACTGCTGCCAGACTTTAAGATCCTCCTTAACATCTCGAGTCAAGCTGATAAGGAAATGAGGACGGTGAATACCTATTGTCAAATCAATGAGATGCCAAAGAAATGCACGACCAGGAACAACTACTGTACAGGCAAAGTTCAATAAGCCTGGCAACGACTCTATGTTACGTAAAGTAACTTTGCGAGGTCTGAGAAAACCAGCAATTAAGTTACCACATTTAACTAGCTTATCAGGACTGAGTCCAGCTCAATACCTGCAAATGAAATGGTTGATGAAGGGCCAATTGTCTTTTCTGGTGCCATAGGAATGCCCAGATATTGACAGAGCATTAAAAATAAATCAAGCTGTTTTTTACATAAATCATGAGAGGGGGAAACCATGAGAAAATCATCCAGCATGTGCAAAATGTGATCGATATGCAATTTCTCCCGGGCATTCCATTCCACGTCAGAAGAAAAAGTTTCAAAAGTTTTGCAAGAGCTCGAGCAACCCACCAGCATACAGCGATCATAGTAATGTAATCCCCAAAAGGTGGTAATCTTAGGAATGATTCGAAAAGCATTCGTAATATCTGTGTTGGCCATAAAACAGCCATGCCCAACAGTTCGGATGGTATGAATGGCATATTCAACTGTAGCATAGGATGCACCAGTAAATTCTGAAGAAATGCCATCATTCAAGGACGAGCCTTTAGGGAAAGAAAGGTGGTGAATCAAACGGAATTCACCCTCTGTCTTTTTACGAACAAAACCAAGTGGAGATATACGAAATTGGGGAAAGAGTGGCGAGGGATAAGGGCCTGCAATACGGTGTACAGCAATTTCTTTGTCAAGTTTGGCATCAACTGCCACAGGATTTTGGATTGCAGAAAGTAGGTTTTTTGCACGTAATGAGTCTTGGGGCCTCTCATAATGCAAGGGAAACCCATAATTGAAGCTCTACCACAGAAGGGATATACCTAGAAAGAAAAAATGGCAAATGATCACTGTTTACTGGAAGCTCCAGCGGAAGGAGGTTGGGCGATGATCTGGTTGCTAGGGACTTTATTGCTGTGTTGATTGGACAAGTGGGAAGCACTTCTTTTGCTAAAGGCACGAAAATTACAATTTATAGCCCGATGTGGGCAATCACATTTAGAACATGAGTGCTTAAAAGAGCATCCTGCACAATAACCTCCCTGTGAAACTTGAAACAATGACCTCAAGGAATATCAAGGATCTTAGCAACGCCCGGAGCTGAAATAGATTTTTAGGATTGATCTGAGACTTTAACCACAACTCTCAATGTATAGTTCCCCAGGGAAGAGATGTGACCTGAGACTGGTGTAAGAAATGGAAGTTTTCATCATAATAGCCCTTCGTCAGAGCGACGAAGGGCTAACGCTCAAAACGTCAGCTTTTAGAATCTCTGTACTGTGGCCAATTTACATTATCAACTCCGTTAATAAAACCAAATTTTCGTATACAACTCAAAAGAAACAACCCAATCGAACATGCACAGAAGCACAGGGGATTTCCAAAGACAAAGAAGGCCAAAAAGGAACTGTTTAGATCAATAAAACTCACTTCTAATGATGAATGAAAATGTAAAATGCAAGATGCAAAATAAACACGTCTTTAACCACCATCCAGATGAAACGAAGTGACGCTCACGTGAAAGCCTGGTCACATAGTAAGCACAACTATGCTAAGGGGGTATTGAGTACAATCCCAATAAGTGCCACCGGGCTCCCACAGAAATAAAAGTACACAATGGGATGAAGAAGCATAAAAATACTATTTGCAAGCAAATATTTTCTTTGTTAATTTGGGTGTATCGTAACACATTTCTTGGTCTTTCCAAAGCATAAATTTATTTTGGAAAAGCTGCTAGTAAATATCTGTTTTTGGCTGTTACAAATACCCTAGTACAAACCCACTGGTACATGTAATTTGACGTTAAGACTAGTATTTCATTGAAGTGCATTCTTTGTGCTTTGCTGTGTTAAAATTTCTTCTGCAGCCTGACAAAAGTGTCCTGTCGAGAGACAGAAACAATTTTTGCACTGTGAACATTCTTAAAATTAACACGGGACTTACTTTCTCCTGAGCATGGCCTCGTCAAGAATCGAAGCTCTACCAAGGAAAATACTTTTTTCACTATTCTAAACGCCCAAAGATTACCGTACTATGATAAGCTTGCTGGAGAGTGATAACCTTCAACTTTAGTTTTGGCAAGGTTAAAGTAGGTTATGAAGTATTGTTTTTTTATGTAACTCTATGCTGATCGGTATGGTGATTTCCAAACGAATTTACACTCGTTGTAAACTGCTTCTTTCCACCAGCTATCACCTTAAAAAATATTACTGATATTGATTCCGACTTAGCTACCATTTAAGACTGCAGAAACATTTCTGTGTCTTGCCCCTTAGGGAAATTTGTTAGATTTGTTGCGTGATGTGACGTTGACCACACCATTGACGAAAACAAATCTGGTTCAATAACTTAATTTTTCAACAGTGTTGAAGTCGATTAAAACAAATATGTTACCTTCAAAGTTCAGTAAGCATGTCCAGTAAGGAAACCGAAGAGACCTGTAATAATCAGTTATTGAATTCAATTCCATGGACATTGCTAATCGCTCAAACGTTAAGGAAACTGTGACAAATTCCATGATATTACTCCAGCGATTCTAATTTGATAATTGCCATTTTTTCGTACCAAGCAAACGATAAGTTGATTTAACATCTTGCTAAAACTTCATCGGATGTTTCATCATGTACAAGCTCATGGGCGATACTCACTTAAATCGCTCATCCGCGATACTCATTTCACAAGTTGTTTACAACATTTACAACATGTTCTATGGGCCCCTACAACCTCTCACCGATACAACACTGTCACTCACGTTGCAAACATTATGTATACTAGGGGACCAGCCTGCCCATTGCTTCCATATCTCATGAAATTCTCAAATGGTGGCAGCAAAGATTCCTTAACAGAGGATTTTATTAACCCTCTGAGTTGTTTTTTTCTGGAACCCCACATACTGAACCAACAAGAATTACCAATCATTCGTCTACACTGATTGATAATATATTCTTTAACTCTATCGAATATCAAACAGTCAGTGGAAACTTTTTATATGATATAACAGACCATTTGCCTAATTTTCTCATCATTGAGAGGTTTGCTTTTTCAAAACAGAAAGAGAAAAGCTTTAGACGAGATTATTCTAATTTATAATGAAGAAGCTTTTTTGAATGAATTTAGATCCATTGACTGGTCAAATTTACTTCATGGACCATCAGATACTACTGAAATGTTTGATAAGTTTTATGCAAAAGTAAGCAATATCATTAATAGTCATTTACCCTTTAAGCCACTCACGCGATAGGAATCCAAATTCCAAACAAAGGCCTGGATTACTCTGGGATTAAAGGTATCTATTGCTGATAAAAATAGGTTGTACAGGCACTATCTGAAAACACGTACATGTTACAGCCATACCAAATTTAAGTATTTGTTACGAGTTCGATCTTTTGAGGATGGGTAGCTTGCAAACTAAACTGAACGCTGGGTTTTCGGAACAGCAACAAGATTTATTCCAAAATGAACGTAGTTTCCACGAAGTAAAACTCTAAACAGCATGTAACTTGATAAACCAAGAATGGAAGCTCTACCAAGGATAATACTTTTTTCACTATTCTAAACGCCCAAAGATTACCGTACTATGATAAGCTTGCTGGAGAGTGATAACCTTCAACTTAAGTTTTGGCAGGGTTAAAGTAGGTGATGAAGTTTTGTTTGTTATGTAACTCTATGCTGATCGGTATGGTGATTTCCAAACGGAAGTTACACTCGTTGTAAACTGCTTCTTTCCACCAGCTATCACCTGATATTGATTCCGATTTAGCTACCATTTAAGACTGCAGGGTGAACGAAGTTTCCACGAAGTAAAACTCTAAACAGCACACAACTTTAATAAACACTGCTTCTGTCACACTTGACTAAACATGGCTAATGCCAACTCTCTTCGCTTCTGCAAAACTAGTTAAAACTCATAGCTCAGACTCACTTACTTGTATACTTTCACAATGAGATTCTAGAACTTTCTGAAACAGTAAACAATCTAATTATAGAAAGATTACAAAACACCCATTTAGAAACTCTTACGCACGAACGTAAAAATAAACAAACTACGAACTCTCGGGAAGCTTCTAGAAAGTAACGCTGGTCACGCAATGCTTTTTTTCGTAACACAACCCCTTTCAGAAGAAATTTTCTGAATTTATCCTAAACAAGAAAAATTGCCAAATAAGGGGTAGTTCAATGCCAATAAACTTATTCCTCAGCACGACTTAAGTAATCTGCTCCAACGTTCTCTGACCCCTTAATGGCTTCAACTGTGAATGAATAACTTTGCAAAAACATAGCCCAAAGCATAAGACGTCCATTGGCGAACTTAGCACTGTTCATGTACTTTAAGGGTTCATGGTCCATCTGAAGAACAAAAGAATTTTTGTACAAATAACGATGAAATGTCTTGATACTCCATACAATCGCTAGGCATTCTTTCTCAATTGTAGAGTAGTTCCTTTCTGCACTTGTCAATTTCTTGCTTGCGCAGCGAACAGAAAGCAACTTCTCATCATGTTTCTGCATTAATACTGCACCTATTCCACTGTTGGAGGCGTCGGTCCGTAAGAAATGGGTTTTAGCTGGATTGGGGAGCCGTAGAATAGGCTCACTTTTTGGTAAGACTTGATTGTTCGGTAGGCTTTCTCTTGTGCTTCACCCCACTCAACTTTACTGGGTTGGCCTTTCCGTGTGAGACCAGA
>NC_090870.1:28137290-28139790 GCF_036669935.1 Montipora foliosa | reverse complement strand
AAAGTATCGTATAAGGACAAGTGACAGTACCCGTCCTAGCCAAAAGAACTGAAGAACCATCCCTATATACGTCAGTCTTACTACTGGCAATAGTAATCTTAACATAATCCGAATTTTGGAAATTTACATCACAACAGCGCAACTTAGCTAGCTCGTCAAAGCGTAAAAATGCACAATAAGCAGTGACAAATAAAGCTGCAATTCGGAGACTAGACAGGTTAGCAGATGGCGAGGCATACTTTAAACAAATTGACGAAATCATCTCAGGAGTAATTTGCTCCTTTTTAACTACTGGTTTAGCTGAAATCCGAATATCAGCCTCGAGAATGTTCTTCACCAGAGGATCTTGACAAGGATCGGGAAAACCATAGAGCTTATTAGCCCACGAAATACCACAAGATGCAGACTGAAGTACGGAAGAGCTTGTATCACCTCGAATAAGATGCTCTAGGTAAAGAGCGACGTCTAACGGCCTTGTAGGCAAAGCCGTGATCTCGGGGAAGCAAGATGCCCAGACTCTGAATTTCTGAAAAGACCTGGAATACTGATCAATGGTGCGTGGAGCCTTGGACTGCAATGCACGAGCCGGAAGAGAACTGGCAAGTCTTCGGAGTTCAAGATTCTGTAGGGTGGAACTAATCTGCGCAAAAGCAATATCACCTTGTGCAGGAAGAAACAAAAATAGAACAAGAATTTTTAGTCTAACACGGGCTACTACCAGCGGCGTCCAGAGTAAATCAAATGTGCAAAAAACCCAGTGGCAAAACAAATAAACACACAAAGCCAAGTGGCAAACACTTAAAATTCCAATAACTGATAAAACAAAAAATACAATCTAATTGCTTAGATTTAATTAGCCCCATTAATACATCCAGAGTAAAAACAAGTGTGTAAATGCCCAGTGGCAAAACAAATAAACACACAAAGCCAAGTGGCAAACACTTAAATTCCAATAGCTGATAAAACAAAAAATACAATCTAATTGCTTAGATTTATTTAGCCCCATTAATACATCCAGAGTAAATCAAGTGTGCAAAAGCCTAGTGGCGAAACAAATAAAACACACAAAGCCAAGTGGCAAACAGTTTAATTCCAACAGATGAAAATCACAAAAAATACAATCTAATTGCTTAGATTTAATTGGCGCCATTAATACGCAAGAAAAGGACAGACGAACTAAAATTATCAGAACCAAAAATACAATTCTTATTAACGCCGTGAACAAAAACTCGCTTCCCTTCAGCGACGTAAAGGAAGTCAACAATATAACTACGGAAAGAACAACCTTCATTAATGATGGATGGCCAAAAAATGGCAGACGGCCAATAAGGGACCACAAGGGCGCCTACGCACTTACATAATTTGACATGCTCAATAACTTGAGTGACAAGGCAAACAGGAGGGACCAACCAACAGTTCTCACTTTGCCAGCTATGACTAAGAGCATCTACACCCAAAGTGTTGGGACTGTAAAAGCGCGAATAGAACCTAGGCAACTTGGTATTTGCATAACTAGCAAAACAATCTACGGTGAAAGGACCCCATCGAGAATCTATTGCACGAAAATAATCGTTGGAAACACACCAGTTGTCAAAATCAACGATCTTACTGTAATAATCAGCTTTCTGATTAAGCGTACGAGGAATCCATTCCACTGACAACCTAATACCATGAGCAGAAGACAAACAGAAAATATCCTTAGCAATAGTATTTAAATGTGGCTTATTGCTCCCGGAATCTGTAATGAACGCTACAGCTTTATTATCAGTATAAAGCTTAACAGAGGAATTATGCAAAATGGGAGCAAAACTTCTCAACGCAAAACTAACAGACTTCAATTCCCTCCAAGTGGAGCTTTGCTTCATTTCAAGATCATCAAAATTCTTGTGGGCAACAAGAAACCCGTCGACCTCAACATAAATGTAAGAAGCGCAAGCAACGTCACTAGCATCGGAATAGACAATGTGATGAGGAACATTAACTGGATAGACAAAAGGTCTAGAATTAAGTGCCCGAGCATTGGCACACCAATAATTTAACTCAGAAATAGCTTCATCAGTAAGAAAAACCCCGGCATTCCAAGATGCTCTATCTACAATAACAGAATGCAATGCTTTCGTCATAATCTTGCAAATATGGCCAAAAACAAGCATACAGGAAATGATACGCCCGGTAACCTGAGCCAGCATCCTGGCAGTTACTACACGAGAACTAAAAACCTCCCCTATGGACACAAGCAGAACTGATATCTTATCTTCAGGAATAGACAACAAGCCCCGAGCAAAATCCCAGTGAAAACCAAGCCAGCGAAGCAACTGACTAGGGATCCACATACACTTATCCTCATTTGGGACGAACCCCGAGCTAATTAAATCAGAATGCACCAACAAAGATTGTCGAAGACAAGTATCCTTCGTCCCACATACTCCCAGACCGTCATCTAAATAAACTACAATGCGGAGGGCCTGAGAACGCCAATGCTTGACGAGGGGACGCATAA
>NC_090870.1:28112290-28114790 GCF_036669935.1 Montipora foliosa | reverse complement strand
GTCCCTTGTCGTTCCGTGATAACCCAACATGAAATTAGAGTCGTTCGTACACTGGGAATGTCTCACCTTTGCTAAAACAAGAAATTTGTTGGCGATGATGTGGCCTTGTACGCTGGCAATAAAACCAGAGACCATTTGGTTATATGCTTCAAGACTTTGGAAAGCTTTAAACTGTTGCTGAGTATAGAAACTTGTCTCCAAGACAACATAACACAAAATATCTGTGGATTCAACAGGAGGCAAGCAGTCCGGCTTAAAGTCCTTCCCTTCGACTAACACCGGATCAATTCCAATTGCCGCTATTTTCTGTAAATATCGATCTCTGACTGGCAAATCCAGCTTTAATTCTTTGTGTATTCGGATATCGGAAATGAATAGTCAACCCCGCTATTTTTCTGGCACTTTGTTTCTTTCTCTTTTGAATCCACCATGACATCACATGCAAACCAGAATTAAAATAAAACAGTTGTGCCTGATGAAACGTGAAACTAGTTTCCAAGTACTAAGTCCTGTGGTTAAATTCATGACAATTTTAAGAGCGGCTTTCCACAAATATCGACCAAGTTGTGGGACAAGTCAAAAAATCGATTTTGTTTATATTTTGCTCATAGGTAGTCCCTAGTGAGAAACAAACTGAGCTGTAGTTAGTTTTTCCAAATACCGCTTCCTTTCATGTAAATTTGCGAAAAACGATTTTGTCTCAGTTGAGCTCAAAGTCCCGCTTCCAGTAGGATGAAATTTTCCTTAACTTTTGATGGCTCGCGTATCAATCCACAGACCATTACTAACCTTCAAATGACATAACCTAAGTTACTTTTCCGTCCGACATAGGTTAAGAAGAGTGCTATAAATGCAAATTTTCAGCAACCACATTTTAGCACAAAAACATTGCCAATGGTACTTCTAGACAATAACTGAGATTTCCCTATAATGACTTTCTATGGCTTCACTGTATACCTATTGATCATAATATAAAAACAAAGCTCTGGGTAAATGAAAATAAATGACCCGCTGGGCTTCAGGTCTGATAAGTGTAGTATTTCAGCTACACTACACAACAGACAACCAATACATTGAACCATTAGGTTTATTTTGCATTTTTTGGCCAAGCACCAGCGTACAATAATGAAGAAACCGAGCACCAGCGTACAATACTGTTGCTTTCACAGAAATCGCCTTCACAGCACATGACAATGAGACATACCTAGAGCTTAGCAACCACTAACAAACATGGTGGTTAGAACGGCGGCCAGAACGTACTGACAAAAAACAAACAAACTTAGTAATAACTGAGATGGTGTCGGCCTATACTGATTGCCCACGTGCAATCACAAGCTTAAATACCCATATCACTTTACCCATAATGCGTCTATACTCAAGGGCCCAGGCCCTTAGCCTGCTGCTCTCGTGCCGCAGAAATATTTAATTTCTGGCTTATTCGTTGGCACTCAATGGCCAGAAATTCCATATTTCAGCTACACTACACAACAGACAACCAATACATTGAACCATTAGGTTTATTTTGCATGTTTCGGCCGAGCACCGGCGTACAATAATGAAGAAACACGTATAGAGGCCTAAGAAAAGGGCTTGAAGAAGTAGACAACTGCCTAGAAGCTAAAAGCCTAAGGATTTAGATACTGAAATCCTAGATGCAATATCATCTTTAACATAGCCGTCCTTGGCTGAAACACTCTTCCATCGCCCATACCTCTGAAAGACGTGATCGCCCACTCCACTATTGGCAGCCGTGGAAGCCCCACCTGACCTAAACAAGTGGGTGCCATAAACAGAAGGGTCCGGTACTACACAACGCAAACTTTTTGATAAATGATCTCTAAAAGTGGAATAACTAATTGGCTTGTCTTTGCTAACCATCTTATAAGACGACTTGGTCTTAACCAACTGCCTGAAAATTAACTCATCCGAGTGAGGATCAATGTTCAACCTACTCAAATACTGTTGAAGAATGGAAACTGGACAAGCACTACCCCCCGAACGCACTATAACTTTCGGAGATATCAATCAGACTGAAGTGTTTATGATCTTGTGTTTATTCCATTCAGTGAAGGCTTTTTGTACCTGATTAGTGACGTACATAATGTGACTAATTATACGTACATAATTTACCTTTAATGTACTGATTTCATCACACTTTCCCGGGCCATCAATATAATGTCGATTATAGAGATTTGCAAAATTGTAAGGTAGTAGTATTTAAAGTTCATTAAGTCTAGAGAGTTCCTTTATTTTCAGTGCAGCTCGTTGAGCACTAGCTCGTTGTGTTCGTTTTTCGCTCGTCGACCTTATTTCTTCAGGGTTCTTAAATTTCTCTTTAGAGTCTTGCAAGTGATCTTCCTCGGATAACACTTCAAGAGGGTAAAGCTTCTCAATAGGTCTCCGAAAAGTACTTGACAGAATCTGTAGACGACCAAATTGTCTGGATTATTCGCAGATTTGGCCACATCTTTGAGCCAAAGGAACCTCATAGTATCCCTGT
>NC_090870.1:28077290-28104790 GCF_036669935.1 Montipora foliosa | reverse complement strand
CATCATGAATACAAAAAATGTAAACTTTGGCCATATAAATCTATAATTGAAAAAAAAAATTCGATTAAAAACGTTATTACACCTTTTGCCTTTCGTTAACAGAAAACAGAAATTCATTTTATTTTGCCTGAATTCAATAACATCTTAGGTAGTACATATTCACCAATAAGTGTTTTCGTTAACTCTTGAATCATCCGTTGGTCCATTTGCGCAATTGTCATACTAATGCATCCTTAATAACACCATTGGAATGTTATCAAAAAAAAAAAAAAAACAAATTAGTCAGTCCTGTCTGACACTACTGAAGGACCAGGCAAGAAAATGGTTGCTCCTTAAAATGTAGGCAGGCGGAAAATCTTACAATCTGCCTAATACACACCCTTGAGATTTTTTAACTTCATGTACAAAATCAATTCATTTTAGCTGTCTCTTGCAGTCAGTTCGCTTTTTATCACAACTTGTTCGTAGTTATCTAGCATAACCAATCTGTTGGAAGGAAGCAAGCGCACTTTTCGTTTTTATGAGACCGACGTCTACATGTATCTTTATTGCAAAGAATGGGACGAGTTGCTTAACAGTGAAAATTGGGAGCCTGAAGAAGTAATAAGAAAGCTTCCTGATTTCTTTCACTTTGTGAAGAAAGTCCAAAGTTCTATCATGCACAAAATGAAACATGAAGGCGCCACAGGTTTGTAATATAATTACTGTAAATTAATCATGTTAATCTGGTTGTGGAGTGAAGATAGCTACGGAGATAGCTACAGTTTAGAGATAGTTACGGTTTGGATTCAACAGACTGACTGTTCCAAGGGTGTAACCACTGCATTAAAGAATTGTTGGCCGTGTGTTTTTCATGAAACGAATATTGTTAGAGGCCAAAATACTACCATAACAACGTTCTTATTAAGGATTTCTTTGGCCGAGTTTTTATTTCGCTCTCACCCACAGGTGCTGTACACTTTGCAATTTTTCTTGCAGCTTGTCTCGCAACGCCATTTCTACAAACGTTCTGACATTACGAAACAAGTTGTTTTACGGGTGTTACACTAAGCAACATTTTATGCAACTTGTCTCATTTCGATGATCACATGATCACGCCTATTTTATGAGTTAACTGGGATGGCGCAGTGGTGAGAGCACTCGCTTCCCACCAATGTGGCCCGGGTTCGATTTCCAGACTCGGCGTCATATGTGGGTTGAGTTTTTTGGTTCTCTACTCTGCACCGAGAGGGTTTCTCCGGGTACTCCGGCTTCCCCTTACCTCAAAAACCAACATTTGACTTGATTTGCTTTCATTGTTAATTTCAGTTTACAGTGTCCCCAATTAGCGCTCCAGCGCTAGAACGACTAGACACTTACCGGTAAATAAAGTTCCTTAAAGTTCCTGTTCGAAGCGGTTATTTGGTAGTGAAGTGGTTGTGTTTTCTCTTCAGCTATTGAACCGAGACCGATATCGTTCATTCAAGTTTTTTTTTTCTAAGGTCCTTTTTTAAATTCTAAGTGATATACGCTGCTAATCTAGTCATAGGTAAAGCATATTTTTCCTCATTTTCTCCTGCTTACTGGACTGAAAAGATTCCTGAATCCTATTATAGCCACCTACTGTGTGAAACACAAAGAGGAAAGGGCGGACTTTGTAGATGTGCCCGAAGATTTAAAGGATCATGTCATTGGAACGGGAGGCAATACATTCAGATCAATTCAAAAGAGATCTGGAGCAAAAGTGCTTAGCCTTTCAAGAGCCGAGGAAGGATTTTGGGTCAAAGGAACTAGAGAGCAAAGGGAATACACGCAGAATCTTATCTTGGAAAAGGTGGTAAGTGGTAGGTTAAGGACTACAGTGGCATGCTCGCCTATTTTATGAGTTAACAATCTCGTCTTTTTTAATTTACATGTAGATTTACACTTCAAATGTCTTCGGCTTCCCTGGAGTCAGCCTTCTCAACTTTTGTTGGCATTTACGTGGGACTTTCTATATAGTTGTACCGTTTTACTTCTTATAGCCTGCATGACCTTCGCATTCGTCGCTTTCGTTACGTTCCGGAATGTGAAATTTGTGTTAATCTGGACAGCTTTTAAGTTACATCATTGGCCTCTGTTGTGCATAAATTCTGACATCTGAACTTTGAGCTATGTCATCGTTTTGTGCAATTTCGCTTGCGTAGTAGAATTTTAAAGGAATTATTATCAGCATTACAAAGAAATCGTCGTTATTAGAACTATTACAAAACTGAAATGAGTTTCGTAAAACGTGTTTTTTTTTTCAAATGTGCTGCTATTCTTCCTGCGGAGTGAGCGAAGCAAGCGATCATTAACATAGTGATCCTGCTTTCGATGATAGACGTGCACGTGACTGGTGATAATTAGAAAAAGTACGATGAAACCGTTAAACACTTTATTTTTAAATGTTGTGCGACTCATGCAATTGAAACTGACTTCAGTTAAGCTTGCCATGTGCTTCAAGCTGTAGCGCTGATTATAGTATCAATTTCGTTTCTTTCTGCATACAGCTTAGACTGCATGTGATGGATCTTTCGATTCCCGCGATCTGGGACGAGGGTAGTTTGTAGTGTCTTGCTTTCTCATTTTTACCTTATGCATGAATTTCAGATGAATGGTAGCTTATTAGCCAGGGTTTTGTATTTTCTTTTCGTCTACATTTCCCCCACTCCATCACGGTCTGGAAAGGGGAAGGTCTGTCTGGGTAAAGGTCGGCACATTGACGGTACTTCCATTCCCTCAACAAACTAAAATAAGTCCCACTGACTACAAGACGCTGTTGCTGCCATTATCAATGATAAATGGTGTCACTATGTCCTTTCATGGGGCTATTTATGTTTGATTGTTTCCTCAGAAACAATGCGTAGTTATCTTGACCACAACTTACCATTTTAAATCAAGGAGATCGCACTTACTTAAATGATTCAGAGTCTACTCAATGGCAAGGTATATATTTCAATCAGTGACATGAAATGTATTAAGAAGTACATGCTTGTATCCTCAAACTTTTGTTTCCTTTCTTTTTTCGAGTGGGGTCCAGATGGGGGTCCACACTTTGTACCATCCCTGCTCAAGGCCTATTAAAATCTCCTTTCAATTCCACGCACGGTCCGTTCTTAAATTACCGCAAGCATTCTTTAACATCTCCCCCTTAACATCATTTACTCTAAGATAATTAATTTAAGATTATACTCTTTTGTAAAATCTCTTAATGCAGTGGTGATTCGTTATTGTTCTTCTAATCATACTGGTTAATTCTTCCGTTTTTCTGACTCTTTTTTTTTCTTCTTTTTTCTCCCCCTTTTCCCAACTTTTGCAATGCCTGTTCATTTTTTTTAATTTTGTGATTTTAATGAGCTACTAATTCATTTTACCGGGTGGCCAGTACGGCAAACCCAGTCGGAAGCTGCATTGGTTTTTTTTTCCGTGTCGGTGTCGGTAGAAGTCTTGCCTTTCACTCCCCTGCTAAGTGGTGTCTTTGAAAATAGAGCCTTCTGTGCGTATTTTCTTAGGATTGAGAGGGTAGTGGGAAATGTGTAGATTTCTCTAGTGGACAGAGTAGAATGATTAACTAAACCGGCAATGGCGTTTTACCACGTGGATCTTTAAACAAAATATACCCTTATGGAGCTCAATAATGGAAAGTCAATTGGATACTGAACAAGACAGACGCTGAAAAAAAAAACTGGAATCTTAAAAGGAACGAGCAATGGACTTCGACAACAATCTGTCGGTAGTAGCCAAAACGCGGGGCCGGGGCCAGGGCCGGGGCCGGGGCCAGGGCCGGGGTCGGGGTCGGGGGCCGGGGGCCGGGGGCCGGGGGCCGGGGTCGGGGTCGGGGTGTCCTTTTTTTTAAAATGTCGTTTCAATTTTTGTAGTTATTCTCCCGTACTGTTATTTTCTATTTTATTTACCACAGCAAGTTTGCATGAGTTGAAAGGTGACTTTTTATTAGAAATTCAGAAATATATAAATCAAAACTGCAAACGCGCAAATTACTTTTTTCACTTTCCTCCAATCAAGAATGTTATAACTAAAGACAATCAATAGAAGAAATCAAACCATAAGATCGTGTAGATTAGAAAACACAAATTGTACTATATTCAAGAAATCAGTTGCATTCTTCTTTTAGCCTATGGCCGGCATTCCAAAACAATAATCTATTTCTGTAATATTTTCATTTCAGGCGTCTAGTTCAACGACATATCGATCGAGCAACTAGTACGAATAAAAATCTGAAAATCTACAGGATAATCAGTGGCGTGATCTTGCCTTAAAGTAGTGCCTCGTACGTCGGTGCGAATCACCTAGAGACACTGAAGACTCGCTGAGCTCCAGATTTTAAAACCACATTTTAATGTTTACTTCGTAAGAAACTTCTCCGCAATACAATTAAAACGAAACAGAACATAGCCATAATTCCACTATGGTCGTCACGCAAACGTTCTCAGTTGCTTGTTTTCGCAAAATTGTTCTAAGTGTGGTAGTGCTTTTTCTCGTAAAATTGGATTCGATCCCTTGAAGTCCGAATAGAATTGGCTAGCAAGTTCCTGTGCGACTGACTTTACTACAAACCGTTTGTGGTAAATCAGACAACAACATTGACAACAACACGAACAAACAAGCAAAAAGAACGTTGCATGACTGCGTGACGATCATCGTGGAACTGTGATTCTGTTGTTGTTTTTTTTTTTAACGAAGTGAATATTACGATGGGACTCTGGCAGTTAACAAACTTCGATTTTCGGAAGACGAAAAAACAAAGTACGATTTTAAGAAAAACTAAAATGCCCCTTAAGAGCTTTCATAGCTTCTGTAGGTTCCTCAGTTGCCACCATAAATGACAGTCATTCGAGAATGGCGACAAAATGAAACAAAATTTTGGAAAAAGACACCCCGACCCCGACTCCGGCCCCGCGTTTTGGCTACTACCCAATCTGTTGCCCGTCGAGCCATAATCAAAGTGAGCTGTAGTTCTAATATTGTACAAGTGTGGTGTTGTGTACAACACTGAAATCAAATGGAAAATTCTCTAGTAACTTATGGGTTTAACAAAGACAGAGACTTGGATCTGTGATTTGTTGTTTGTACGCAATTATGCACAGTCTTCTGGTAACAATTAGAAATTTCACTAATTCTTGTTAATCAAAAATTATTTGAAAGAAAGCTTTTTGCTCATTTTTGCTTGATAATTCAAGTAAAGGGTTTTTCAGTAAAGGGTTTGATGCTGAACACTGGTGGGAAATTTATTTAGTTGCCTTTTGACACGGAGTGTAATTTGACACGATTGAGTTTCTTGTCTTCACGCACGTAATGAAATAGGAAGGGGTAGGGGTTTTTGCCTCTAATAGCAAATATGTTGTTTGTTTCAAAAAATATTTCGCTGGAAAAGGGGGCCCTTATGAATTCATCATGTTGTGTAATATGCAAGCTTAACTGGATAGTTGTTATGGCAATAGTAAAGAATTTTCGTGTCAACATAAGGTAAGCGTCTTTCTGTTGTGTTAACTTAATTAAATAGAAATATACGTAACCATGTTATTCAACTTGATTTCCAATCTCAAAATTAACTCGAGAACCTACCTTTTGCGTAGAATAAGCTTTTAGAATGATGTCCTTGTCTTCAGTGGTGATACTTGACGATTCGGGAATATTTTATGAAAAACTATTTATAGCGGGCCACACGCTCAACTTGATCGCCCGAACTTGCCCTATGATGCATATTATCCACTGGGCCGTTTGACATCCCATTGAAAAAAAAACATTCAGATAGTAACAAACTTCATATTTATTAACCATTTCTTCTGCTTTTGTGCTTGTCAGCATTGTGATTTGCGATAATTCACAAGTCTGTTTTCGTATCTCGTGGATGTTCACATTTTCAATTACATGGCCACTCAACCTCGCGATTGTGTAAATAGTTTACCCTGAAGTCAAAATAGATACGTTTCACAGGAACCCGACAAAGAAGGCTTCCTGACCCGACAGATGAAATCTAAATATTCAGTTAAATATTACAACACAATGAAAAAACCAAAGACGTTGTTTTGCTCTGAAAACGACGAACGATTGACATGCTTTCCCGTAGTACATTCAGTTGACACAAGGTGATCACGTGCACCTTTATGGTTGCCTAGCACGTGATCAATTTCTTCCTTTTGACAAAACATCATCAAGTCAGAAACTGCAGAAATCTTCGTCTTTTTTACGATCGATTGTCATTAATCTTTCGATGAGAATTCGATTCAGAGCTCTAAGTTATTTAAAAACTATGTTATTTTTTTTTCTTCATCTGAGAAGAAATGAGTGAATTTTACTCAAGAGCGTGTTTTGTTATCGTTAAACTGAATTTATTACCAAAGCTTAAAAAACTAAAAGACGTCAAAATGGGACAGGATATTACAAAATAATTAAAGGTGTGAACGTGTGAGCCAAAGGGCCTCTGCTGGTGCGACATGTGGGTGTCCCTCAAGTGGTCTTTATGACCCCCCACTTGAAAAAATTAACTGGAACCCTGCTGTTACAAAACATGGACCCCAGGTCCATGGACCACCCGTGTCGACCTTGGTCCATGGACCACCCCTGTGGACCACCCCTTATTTTGTAAAGTTACAAGCAGAGAAATCTTGGGACGAAAGAGAGAAGCCATACTCGCACTTATCTGGACAATTTAAGTTGGAGCCCATGACTACTACCTATGACTACAGACTACCTTTTCCGCACAAAAACAAAAAAAACAAAAAAAAACACCCGGTTATGACTTCAAGTTGCTGCTCTCACTCTTAATAGGAATAAAGGGCTGTTGTTCGCTTATAGTTATGGACTGCTGATTTAAGCAATTGTCTCTTATAGACACCTATATACCATCCATTTCAAATTGGTGGCTCCAAGGGGATTCGTCTATAACCCGCACTTCAAATATACATTCATTTAAGGACGTTCGCCTGAAAATTTTCTAACATTGATTTTTTTCTGGAAATCTGACCATTGAAAGATGACGAGTTAGTGATGTCAGAAATGTAAAAAAAGTGGAGGGTCACCGACTTCGTTTTGGAGAGAACTTGCCCAGAAGAACACCCTAAATCTGAAAAAATCCGGCTCCTTTAGCGAATAAGGCCACAGTGTCTGTAAGCCCAAAAATATTGCAAGTACATCTTTGAAGTGAAATGTTCTCTACTAAACGTTGTTTAAGTGGACCCATCAAGTGAATTAAGTTAACTGTTGAGGTTCCTTAAAGGAGAAGTTCTCATTTAGCGACCATAGTTTCATGCACCTTGCAGCCGCAAGATGGCAGGATTCCATGTCCCAAGGACAGAAATCGTAGGGGTCACCGAACATCCAAGATCGTTAAATCCAAGCAAAGCTATAGCAATGGCCATCTGTTCTATCATTAGGCTGATTTAGCAACAGAACGGGAACGTCAGTGGCGACGTCGCGCGCAGCAAAACTACCAATGAGAATTTAGAATAGAGAAGAAAAGAGTGGAGTCTACTCTATTCTGACTTCTCATTGGTGTTTTTTCTGTGCGCGCCGTCGCCACTGACGTTCCTGTTCTGTTGCTAAATCAGCCTATTGGTCATTTTGGTACTTGGCGCGCGCGCTCGATGCATGACGTGGCATGCGAATTTGCTTGCGCTGTAAGGATGCGCAGTAGCCATGGGCGCGAACGTCCTTAATTCATCGAGACTTTCACCGAAACAAACGAGCCCAACAAA
This sequence comes from Montipora foliosa, assembly GCF_036669935.1. Lineage (NCBI taxonomy): Eukaryota > Metazoa > Cnidaria > Anthozoa > Scleractinia > Acroporidae > Montipora > Montipora foliosa. Next base: position 28,097,075 of record NC_090870.1, on the reverse strand, counting down.
TTGACCAGTGCGCCCAACCGTCCTCACATCGCAGGGGTCATGGTTTCCCCCTGAATTTTTCAGGTGTCTATAAGAGACAATTGCTTAAATTGTCCAGATAAGTGCAAGGACCACTTCTCTCTCTCTCTCTTAAATAATTTTCTCACAAAATGAGGGCTGGTCCACAGGGGTGGTCCATGGACCCGTGGTCCATGTTTTGTATACGTCCGTTCAATAGTCCTTTTCACTGTTAGTTTTTCTCATTTGCATTATAATGTAATCTAACGTGGGTGCGAGGCAATTTCGGGTTAAAACTACAAAGTAGCCCGAAATTGCCTTACATGCATGCTAGATTACATTGTAATGCAAATAAGAAAAACAAACCGTGGGCTATTGTGTAACACATACCACAGGCAACCCAGTGTACGCTTTTATGGAGCGTCTTGTTTAAACAAAAAAGCAATAATTATTATTGCTTTGAAATAAGCCCACAAACGAGGACTGCAGACTGCTTTTAAAGCAGATTTCATATAGTAGGAGATAAGGACTATCTCATGATTCATGTAATTTTTACATTTTTTTTAATGTACTGAAATAGGTTAGGCGACAAAAGTCGAGGATTATTACTGTAGGGAAGCCAGCAAGATTTTTCCAGGGTTACCCTTTTTAAGTATATTGAAAAGAAATTTAACTTTTAACTTCATAAAAAAATTGAGCTTGAAGTGTTCCTTATCTATATTTTATTTTTAAAGTGTATTCTGAGATAACACAAGCATAAAAGAAAAAAATAATGAAATAAATTTGAAATACAAAAAAAGGTGCCACAAATAACATTCTAAATAAGGTTTACAAGCACGTGCACACAGCTAAAATGTCGTGACCTAAGATGAGGTAAATTGATTTACACGAACTGTGTTAAGGCAATGAATGGTAGTGAGAATTGCAATCTTATTGCTTAAGGTGATTCCCTTGTTTTGCATCACGCATATCCCACTGCCCATATCATTGCGAAGAGGTATCCAAGGTATGCATATAGATATTGCTTTCCAGATTGAATTTCCTTCTGACTGAATTTCTACAACTGCAGTAACTTAAACGTAAGTAAAATTGTCCCCCTCTTTAATTGCTGCGTTAATTTCGGAGAAGCAACCTCGTGTTCTAGAAGTGCTTGCTGTGGAGAGCTTTTCCAAAGCCTTCCCTGTACTGTCATCCAGCAGTTTTGCTTGAGAGAAACCATTGGTTGGGGTGCTAGTCTGCAGAACCTCAGGGCATTGTCTTGATTTACTTATTGACTACCTTTCAGGGTCTTATATAACCGGGAAAACTGCTGCTCTTGTCCTGACAACTGCCCATAGAAATGCAACTTTCTAGTCTTCTCAGATAAGAATGATAAACTATAGATTCCTGCTCACAACCCTTGTTCTTAAATATCACAGTAGGGTTTTAAATAACCCTCAGTGTCTGAAAAGAGTAGAGCATGGAGTTCACGATGTTGTGGCCTCTGTTAAAATTTTTACACAACATAGTTTAAAACATATTGAAAACGGTACAGGATGAGATGGCTATCTGGAAAAAATGACGGAAAAGGAAAATGAAGTTAAAGGGATTCAAAAGACTTGAGGTAATTTTTTAGTCAGACTTTTAAACGTAATAGCAATATGCCTTCTTCTCTTTAGCAGATTTTGGCAGCACGGGTACATCCAAATGTTGGCAATTCGCCTGATAATGTATATTATTTGGCTTTGCTTTCAGGAAGAAGGAAAAGTAAAGCGTGAGCAAAAATATTCAAACAGAATTCATTGCTACATTGACGATTTTAATATGCCTGCAAATACTAACCTCAGATTGGATAAAGAAGATGGCACCCAAGCAGGGTACCGGTTAAGATCAATCCAAAGTTATGAACTAGAGGTATATGTCTCTTGTCAGGACTCATACATATTCCTTTGAAATGCCCCCAAGTAATTAAAGCAATCATCATCCTGACAATCCTCATCATCGTCATCATCACCATTCACTTCAGGTGATCAGTCATTCGTCCCCGTCTTATCCTCCTTTGTTATGACAATGCATTCTGCTGTCACTTTTCCTCTGGACCCTCGTTTTACTCTTTCCTTTGCTACACGTAATACAGCCCGAATCCTGGGAGTTAGGCTAGCGTAATGCTCAGACTGAAAGAGTCGGACTGAAGTCAGTCTGAGTTTCGGTTGACCTCAACCTGACTCATGGTTTTTCTCCGGGTACTATGATTTTGCTGCCTCATCAAATTGCCTCAGAGCGAAATATATATGTACATCTGACTGTGGTACGGCACCCTGGGATCAAACATGGACCATTTTAGCAGCTGCCAAAGGCGACTTGTATACACTTTCTCGCGAATCTTGTCGGAGATGTGCCCTTCGTAATTTGGTCCCCAAGGCTGGTAGTAAGGCTCTTCATTTAATTAATTAATCGATTAATTAAGTAAATGAATGGCTGGTTAGTTAATTAACCTTTTGAAGTAATTAATTAACAGTTATCGTTATCATGAAGATTCTCTGAAAGCACTTTTTCTTTCGCTTTTTCAGGAATTTCTCAGTCCTGGGAATGACCCGATTTATTTTCAGGACTTAGCGGTAGAATTGTTGCACTCGCTTCAAAGGCTTAAACGTGAAATGGAAACAAAACATCATCTGAAAGCCGATATATGGTGTCACTTTGGAACCGTTTTTATTGACCAGCCGGATGAAGGTATTATTTTCATTTTTGCAGCAAATACGTGCAAAGGAATCGGCAAACACCGTGCAGATACATGGATGTGACTGAAATATTGTAACCAACTAAGAGCAAAATGGTGGTTGTATCCGGTGGAAAAGGAAACCCTTCGTGTGCCCTTTTAGTACGTAATTTATACAAATGTTTAACAAGGTAAATTTGGTAATGCTTGCTCTTGGGTGCAATGTACATGTACATGTATACGCCAAAGTTTTGGCTGGAATTTCCAAACATTTCAGATGTCAGATGCGTGAAATGGATTATTTCTGCTTTTTAATGTTTTTTTCATTCCATTCTTGCGGTGAACAATGATCCAAGGATTTTTACCAACTGCATTGAGCCCCATGCATGCATGGTCTTTGTTGTAGTGGATCAGTCAATGTCTCAGCTTCTTCCTCGGATAAACTTCGTGATTCCCCAGCCTAGCCGCCACAGAGCATCTTTTTCCTTTTCCCTTTCTATGTGAAGAGACGTTGTGAAGCTTTTATTGTTGAAATATTCAGAACTTTTTCCACTTCCCATTCTGTTGGTTTTTACTCACAGGGCGACTGGTGAATTCATGATCATCAACATGGATGCCAATAGCTCTGTTTCACTTTAATAGGCATGCATGCATTCAATGTTGAATACCGTGGCCAAATACATTCAATATTGTTGTTGACGCCTAAGAATAAAATACAGTAATGAAATGTTGGATGATGATGGTGATGATGATGATGATGAAGACCATGTTCGATGTTTGATGGAAATCAGTCTTCCTTCAACATCATCCATTATCTCTCAAAATCGTCCAACATGGTGCCCAAACAAGTGCAGCATGCTGGATTATGTTGAACCGGTACCAACAAGTTGGATCTGTTTGGCATGGCCTGTATGTTTCTTTTTCGCTTCTTATTTGTGTGTTTGTTAGACACTGATCGTGAGTGGAGTATTGAAAACGCTGTCCACAAGCTCTTGGAGGGAACGAAGGGGAAAACTGTATTTAAAGGAGGGATCAACTTCGATGAGAAATTTGTGGAACAACACTTGGGCAATGAGTTGCATCCTGAATATGACGACTATCTATCAAGATATGATTTAGAATTTAAAATGCCAAATGGAGGTGAATTAAAATTCAAGGTAAGGCCATGAGCATATTACCCGCACCCTACTACCCCATACAACGTATGTGACACCGCATTTTCACAGATCTTTATGGAGGTGTTTTTCCCTAAAGAAATAATTTGTATCACACACATTCATGCATTCGTCTCATCCAAGATTGATCACTGTAAGTCTTTTTTGTTTGGTGTCCCTAAATACAGTAGAACCCCGCCTTACGACTTCCTCGATAATACGACAACCCTTTTATTACCACCACTTTATTGTTGCCCGAACGAAAGTTCAGTTCTTTTCTTATCTGAAGGCTCAGTCTCCAGCCGTGGGTGTCTCAGTGCGCCCGTGACCTACGGCTGGAGACTGAACCTATCTTATCTGGGAACCTTATTAATCCGACCACTCCGACCACCAATGATCACTTTTGGAAGTCCCCAGTCGTTATTTTCTTTATAAAATTACTTCGTTAATCCGACCACTTTATTGAAATGCCTGGTAAGGCTGCTCAATATTATAGATAACCATCTTAGAAACAATAACGCACTATAGTTTTATTAATTATTTCTAAGCAAAGGTGTTCATGGTTAGCTTGTTTAATTGATAAACCATATCTATGTTTTGACGGAAGACATAGTAGTTCAATTACGCACCCTCGGACTTTGGAAATGACTTTGCCCCGGTACATCTGGTACCCGTAATTCTTGAGGCCACCTGAGCAGTATTCAAAGATGTAATCCCTGGCGTTGATATACATATATACACACATACTTTATTGAACCTCCCCAAAGGGGCTTTTCAGGAACAATATCGTCTTTGGAATCGGAAAGAGGCGCCCCGCGCTGGGAGCAAGGGTAGATCGTTGCGTCAATGGTCGTAGACGACCGAGTGCGTGTCAGAATCGCGTTCGTCGACGTTAAGCAAGGCCTGGTAGAGGCAGACCCGGGCGTGACAGGTGGTGAATGCGGTGACCTTATTAAAAATTGCGGATTTGATGCAAATGAGGCTAGAACTTCATTAACTTCCGCCATTTTGTTTTGGCGTGCCAAATAAGGTCTATCAGCTAATTATGAAAAATCTGTCTGTTTTAATGATATAACAGTTGTTAAAAGTACTTTATTTTTATTATTTTAAGTAAGCAAATGCTGCAACAAACTAATGAGAAAATTTTGCATAAATGAGAAATAATCATCCTTTAGGCCCTGAGGGTATGCCAATCCCTTATACTGAGATAAAGAACATTTTGGACAAAGTTGACTTTCATGACCCATTTACGAGTTCTCGATGCCGTGGATGGTTAATTTTACAACCTCAAAACTATCTGCGGGCAAACATCTTATTTCCTGGCTGCAAATTTGATTGCAGACTCACTATGCGAGTACTAGCAGGTATGTTAACTAAAATGATGAATCTTTCTAATGCGCGTACATTACTGTCAAGCGTCGACAACATATGCATGCAAAAAACATTAGTGTGGACCTAAATAAAAGCGTTGTATTTAAAGGCTTTTGCATCATCATTATCAAGTGTCGGATTAATACCTTTCTAGGAAGTTTCCAGCGGTACGCGAAGAGAAATAACTGGTCAGATTTGAAAGAAAACCGAGTAAAATTGCTGCTGAGCAAATTCCTTCTTCTTCCTTTGCCATCGATAGGGAAAGCAGACATTTTTTCAAATTTTTTCGTTTCAATGCTGATAATGTGTTCACCCTGGTTTACATAGTTGCTTCTCTCCCTTTATTTTAGACAATGCTCGTGACATGGACTTAGTGCCCAAAGAGGACACAAGAAACGCTTTGCTGAGTTATCTCTCCAAAGTGACTTTTTCAGCTGTCCTATATGCGCTGTTCAAAACGAGCTAAGTATCGTTTCTCAGAAGACTTCTCAATTATTCTCTCTAAGGAGAGTACACACAAGGGAATTGGCGTCAAAAAGGTGTGACTAAGACCACCTTCTTTTAACCTTGATTCCTTGCTTTCTGTCCAGAGTTTCTGTGTTTCTGTGTAACTTTTAACTTTATAGGGGATGCCAGGTGGGGGCCTCGGTTAAGGGCAAGTTATACAAGCCAAACACTTCAAAGAGGTGGAATTAAAAAACAGCCTACAACTGCAAAATACATAACTTTGTCATGGGAGAAGTACAAGGAAGGGTTACGTTTTTGCAAACGTTGGCCATGTAACACTTCTATTGCAACAGACTTAACTATTAAAGGGTAACCTAGCACTTCACATTACTCTTTAATAGATAAGTCTTTGTCATAGGAGAATGTTTTAGGCCATAAATATAAATAATTGAAAAAAATAGACATTAAATAATATTTAGTCAATACAGTGTTTTCACGTGGCGTCACTGCGGCCATGTTGGTGTCCCTAAAAATTGGAACGGCGGCCATAATGGTGTTCTTAACTAATCCTCCGGGAATTGAGCTCTATTGTCACGCAAACGTTTTCTTTTGCTTCGGTGGAAAAACAAGGTTACTAATCACATGAGCAATAAGACTCTATAAACCGCTTTTCTCAGGGGTTTTTCAGAGCCAATGAAAAAAAAATAGTGAATTCATAACATAACATTTTTCAATCTCAATTGTGAGGGACACCAGTTGGCTATTCCACTATCGTAGTTGAGAAGTTCAACAGCGTACTACCCAAAACAAACTCACCAGGAAGCCACGCTTCCGGCTGTACAAAAACAACAAACCCTCAGCTAATACCGTTCGATGTCAGAGACATTGAAATATTCTTGCCCCTGCTCAAAAGCCTACATCATTCAATGCAACACACTTTATTAATTCTCCACAAGGGGCTTTTCAGAATTAATTGACATGGAGTAAGGAAACCAAAAAAAGCACAATCCAAAATATACCTACAATACTCGTCAAAAATCTTGAAACACTTGTGGCTGTTTCCCCTTCCCCAATGTTGATTTGGGTATCACAGTGGTCTCAGTGCTTCACAACACGCGTGGCTCAACATTGGGGAGGGAGAAGGCACATTTCAGTTGGGAAAACAGTGTGAAGTAGAAATCTCAGGATTTTTCCAGAAAATTCGAGAGAAACGGTGTCTGTTTCAACGATTTGTGACGAGTATTGTCACGGTATTTAGTCTGAACAGAGGAAAAAATAACAGTTTCTGTTGAAGACGAATTTTTCGATCATTGATGGAATATACCTGCTTGGTTCGCGCACAGATGAGAAAGAGAAATTTAGGATGTCAGATTATTGTTCAGTTATATTTGAAAATAAAAGGAAAAGATAAAAATAAGGGAATTTAAAGCAATGTGTGACACATACAGGCAGTAATTACGTCATGCAGGAAAATGTGAGGTCGCTGGTGAAACTTCACTGTCTGAAGACATATATTCCAACTTTTGAAAAGGGGAAATAATATTTACCTAAGCTAATTAGATGTTCTCAGCGCGATAAATGAGGGCATGTCTGTTGCTAAATGTTGTTGATGACAGGGAGACTCAGATGATGAAGGTTAGGTGGCGGGTCTTCAATCTCGTCCATCAAGTACCCGGGGAACAGCAGAATTCAGTCCCCCCGTGTGGGAAGTGTTTTAGTCGACTTATTTTCCCACAAGACGACTAATTCAATTACGACTGATCTTATGTAATTTTTGCTATGGCTCAAGTGTTACATGATTCACGATTCACCCCCTTGTGTTTTGAAATAGGCAACACCACCCCTCCCCCCTTATTTTTGGCGAATAGTGCGATAGTTAATATTGTCTCTGAAAGTTTACATTTTGCGAGAAGAAATCTCACGCAGTTATCCACAGAATGGAAATAGTGGTATTTCTTTAATAGTTTTATACGCTTCCCCGTATTTCTAATCACCATATCAGTTCGTTTTGGCATAGAGCGTATTAAATTGTTCACAGTCTCAAAAGATATAGAGTAAAATGTATTGATAACACGATTCTTAAACTGTTCAAATGTTTCTCGGCGTAGTTGTTGCTGCACTGCTTGTCTTTTTAACATCCTACTCACCCTGGGAAACACATTTTCAATGACCGCCATATCCAGAGATCTTGGACACAGTTTGATTAAGGTACTGTTTGTGCGTTGCATCGCTGCCCGTGCTAATGGCGAATTTTGAGAGGGATCCCCATCTTGTAAAAACGTTCGGCTACATCCTTTGTCAGCAGCTGCGAATAGGCGATCAAAATGGTTATGTATAAACGCAGCGAAATAATGACCAGTCATTTTCTCGTATGCTTCACAGCAGGTAACTCCTTTATTGTAAGAAATTGCCACCATCAGTCTTAGTACTTTGCCCCCAGTTCCCTCTTTGTGGCCCTTTGCTATGCATCCTGGAGCCAAACCCTCTGATTTCTTTCTCCAGACACGAGCTTTTGGTGCACAAGCCTGATCTAATGGATTTCTTTTGTACGTAAATCCTGTTCCATCCAGATAAAAGGAAACTCCTTTTGGCCGTAGTTGGCTTTCATGTACTTTGCAAACTTAACTCTTTTGCTGTGGTCTTCCGCTGTCATGAGCCCCTTTCTGCGAGTCTGCAAATAGTAGTAATGTTGTGAATTGAGAGAACGAGAAACTGTTCTTACAGATACGTCCCTTTGTTGAATTCTGGCTTCCTCCATCAGTGCTTTCAGGAAAAGTTTCCCTCTCTTTTCCTCAAAACTGTAATGCATCGTATCAGTCGTCTTTTGTCGCGGTCACTTAACCTGTTCTTGCGACCTCTTTTACACGTCTCCTCAGAAGTGCGCTTCTTATAAGTTTTCTCATGTGCAATTCTATAAACACTCGCCGCAGAAATTTTGCACATGCTGGCAACTGTTCGCACAGATAGGCTTTTAACCCGACATAGATAATACGCACGTGCACGAGTCACGCTATCGATTATACCTTTAAACACCATCGCAATATGCTAATAGGCAGAGCCGTTCCACTAAACTGTTTTACCACAAAAGTACCTTTAAATCGCTATACGCAAAAGTCTGCATAGCTTCTTTATGTAACTCCTACTTCATATCTAGAACAGTCAGGACGAGAACACTCCTCACGTAAACCCAGCAGGCAACAATAATTACTCTTCCAACGTTTACGTTACCCGCAAAGACTGTAGTTCCATTCTTGCTTAAAACAAATAACTTATGTAAATTCAAAATCCAACTTATCTCCATGATTTGTTCGCCACATTTCACTTTTCACGCTCTTCTTGAACTGCGAAACTGAATGCGAGTTCCGCGTAGCGATAGAGAGGTTAATCCAAGCTGTAAGTGCTCCAAACTAGAAGCCACGTTGTGCTACACCTGGGTAAACTGAGTTTGCTTTTTGTGTCCAGTGTTACATGAGTGCGTGTCAGAACGTTTAAAAAGTTTTATTTAGAACTTAAATAGGTTGGAGCTAAGCTGTTAATGCATTTATAAATCATAGCTATGTTGCACAAGTTCAGAAGTTCTTCAATGGTGAGCCATCTAAGTGCGTTCAATATTGAAATGTGATCAAGTTTTCTAGTGTTCATTCAAATACAAGCGGCAAAACTTTGCATCAGCTGTAGTTTGTAAATATATCCACACGTGGTCCCGGACCATACTGTTGAGCAATAGATTACAGTTTACTGAAAACTATTGAGTTCAAAAATTATGTACAAAAAACCTCTAGAAAATAAGCTGTAAGTGCCGGACCCCATTAATTTGGCATAGGTAGGTAAAAGGGAAGAATTAAGTGACAAGGCGTGATCATTAAAAGTCAGATTTGAGTCAAGTATAACGCCCAGATCCTTGGCAGGAAGGGCACAGTATTATTACGCATCTTAGATAGGAACTGTCTCACTCTAAACAGCAACAGCTTAGTCTTGTCAGGATTAATCAGTAGATGATGTGCACGGCACCACTCAGCCACATGTTGAAGGTCTTGAGCAACTTAGCGTAAACATGTATCCAAACCCTTCGTTGAGGGCGACAGATATATTTTCGTTTCATCAAGATAGGACTCAATGTTACTTGACTTGATAACTTCAGGAAGATCATTCATGTAGAGGCCAAAAAGCATGAGACCCAAAATTTGAGCCCTGTGGGACACTGTGGGTTAGTGGTAGTGGTTCCGACAATGATATTGCAATGCGTGAGCACTGTTGTCTGTTAGAAAGGCAGCTTTGGAACAAAAAAAAGAGCATTGTTCGAGGCTCCTAATCTGGTGAGTTTATAAAGCAAGGTCGAGTGATGTAAGCTATCAAAAGCCTTACTTATGCTCAAGGCATTCTTAACAATTAACTAGAAATACCTATTGGTAGAGTGCCAACGAGTAAACACTGGCACAGCTGTGTGCCGAGGGAAAATTAAGAAGTAACCGTAGGATAGATCATTTTTAAAATTGAATCCTTGTTTAAAAAAGCAGTGCAATCTTTGGCTTTTAAAATGTCTAAAAGGATTCAACTTGTGGGGTAGATTACAGGTGAAATATGTAAGCTCGGAACCCTGAAATTTTGCAAAAAGAACACTATCCAAATTGATTTGCTAAGTTCCCTTAAGCTTGACAGATAGTGGCTTCCTGGTAAACAGAGCTTAGACTGTTTTTCACTTTTGTGAACGCTAATGGATAATCAGCACAAACTAACAGCGACACGTCGTGTGACCCGTCACTCGTATGATTTCGAGCACACTAGGTCGATTGGAAAGAGGCTTTATATTCCCTCTGATTTATGTTTATACTTAGTGAATATATTTGAATATATTTACGTATTTTTCCTTAATTATGGCACACTGGCCGATTTTGTCAAGACAATTGACAAGATAGTTGTTTGGCACGCCCGCCGTGACTGTCAAATTTGTAATTTGAACACACCGGCTCGATAAAAAAGAGGCGCCCTCTGATTGAGTTTATAGTGATTCTGTCCAAGTGGTTTCGTTTTTCTGTTTCTTAAATGGCACGCTGACCGACCTTGTCAACGCAATTGACTGTTTTGGCAAGCTAGCCGACACTGTGGCACCACCGCTCGCCGTTTTCGAGCTGATCTCGATACTTCGCTGGGCGATGTTTTCAGCCTGCTAGCTGCTAGATTTGTAACACTCTGGTTCCCAAAAACACTAAACTAAAGTACGTGCAAGAAGACTACGCTCACGAGTGTATAATATCAATATTTCCACTCACCTTTTCCTGCCTGCTTCACACCTTCACAAGCCAACAAGAGTACGCCAGAATACGCCAGAAAATGATCGACCATGTGGTCATCTTGTCACGGATCATGATACTCCTGATGTGATTGGTTTAGATTACAAGATCCCGCAATCCCATTGGCTAACTCGAAAGCAATCACCGATGATGTCACTCTTACATTACCTTATATTACCTTATGCTGAATTTTAATTCGAGAAATCTTTTCCCTGTACGTACCAAAATCAACTCGCGCACACGGCTTTATAATGCTGCCGCCTCGTCACCCTCGCGTCCTCGCGAGGGTGACTCGTTGGCAATTAACTACCTAATTCGCAAACTTTTAAGTAGTTCTCTTTTTTTAAGACCACTACTGGTCAAAGGACCTTTTTTATCGAACAGTGTTATTATGGGATAGTCTAGAAAGTAATGTTAAGGAAGGCGAAAAGAACATTACAAGGTAAACTCTCACGTGAATTTTCATCTTCATAGCACAATTTCGTCGCATAATTTTACACTCTTCCATATCAATTTTGCAATTTCTCGGCATGCCTTTTATCTTACCTTTCTACTAGTTTTCATTGACCATTTTAATTGATTTTGATTTTAATGTAACTTACAGTAGTAATATTAGTTTTAAAAGCCCTCTTGGGGAGTGCTAATAAAATTTGTATTGTATTGTGTTGTAACTACTAGTCTGGGCATAGCTAAATCACCTTCTGTACATCCGCACAGGTCACTGACTGGAACTTAAACAAATTACTGATCATCATCGGGATGGGGCACGTTAGTAGTGATTGAGGAGATCATATGATCTTGCAAGTTCTTCTGATTTATTTGCCGAGTTTTCCTCTACAGAAATGAATAAATCATTGAACTCATTTGCCAGTACACTGATCTCCTTTGTGTACTGACGATTTCTAGTATTTTCTTCCATATGCAGCCACTATTGCCTTTGTTATAAAAGTCGCGTTCCGCTTGTCTAATAGACTGCTTTATTCCTTGCCTTAGACGCATAAATGCTTCCCAGCCCAGTACGGAGTTCCAATTTCACTTTTCCAAGCCTTCTTGTGGAGTTGGTTCTTTGCCGTTATAAGCTCCCTAATTTCTGCGGTGATGACTGGATTTGGTTTGCGCCTTAACTTTTACTGTTTTCATTGCTGCATGAGCATTGAAAGATATGAGAAACAATTAAATCATTGAAAGCCTCCAATTTTTCGTCGACTGACTCCTTTTGAAGGTGTGCGATGTCTCGAGGGATGTGTCCAATATCATTAGAAAACTGATCAGCTTTATAGTTCTTAAAACTTTGCGTGGTAATGAAGTTCGGAGCTAGTTTAGGAGCGTTCAGGTCAAAAACGGCATAGACTAAGTAATGGTCACTAATAGTCAATTCAAGCGCTCTACTCGATTTTTTAACTTGATCGTGATTTGATACTATCACAACTAGCATCGATGAAGTAGCACGATGATTTAATGACACTAGTAATGTTATCTATCAGCTGGTTAGCGTTCACAGAGGTAAAAAATGGGAGTAGCGCATCTTCTCTAGGGTGCTTGACCAGTAAATCGCAATTTACATCTCCTGTCGGCGCGATCTCCTTTTTGAGTGATAGAGCTTTCCCCATAACAAAAGAAAACTAACAGAAGGAAAAATAAGACAGATATATGTATCAAGGAACAAAAAAGAAGTAAAACACCCGTCATTTTACGGTTGATCCACGTTTATTTTTGTGCTAAAAAATGCTGAAAGTAGCATTTCCGAGTTTCAAGATTTCAAAATGTTCTGGCGGAGAATTCTCGCTTGTTTGTTAGCCCCCCCTAAGCAAAATAAGCTCAGCTTTCCCTGCTATCCATTGGTTGGATTTATTGTTTGCTCACCTTGTTGCCCAAATAAGTCACCTCTGGTTGCATAAACACACAAGTGCCTCTTTTCAATCACAATCTAGCATTTGTAAGAGACTTCAGAAGTTCTTCCAGATTTCGTAGATGGTCGGCATCATGTCCATTGTCAGGAGTGTGAAGATGAAGATGCTGGGAGCTGATGAAATGCCATGCAGACATTTATTGCAGTTATCTTTGTATGTGGTTATAGGGGTGAACAATTTTCACTCGTCTTCTAGTAGGAGCTGCAGATCTAGTTTAATCAATTTTTCTCCACCTCTCAGAGACGCCAACAGATCCTCCACCTTTGGCCTGGGCTCATTACCTAAATTTAAATTTGAATGACAGTAGTCTTGTAATCACGACAGAATGGCTTCATCAGTTTTAAGGATAGGTACAATGCGTGCTACTCATTATGAAAATTAAAAAGGTTCAATTGTTCTTTGCTTGATGCAATATTGTCACTTTCCATTTGTGGCATCTGGCGCAAGCGTCGCTTAAAAGAACTTTGCTTGGGCTTCTGCTTTGAATAGCAAATGATCACCTTCTCAAGCTTAACTTCCACAGAATTTTCGTTCTCACTATCAGCGTTAGTCTTGATTACTGAATTTCTTCCAGTCCAGTATCACTTTGTTCAACCAATCTCAAACTCGGTCTGGACCCCTGCACAACACGTGCTGACAACTCGTCTGGTTGTCTTTCATATTACCCTTCAGTGTTCACGTTTCCTAATATGTAGGCAGGCTATCCATTTCACTTGAGCGCATTTGACTTCCAGATTCCCTTTGCTGATTTCATTGAAGGTTCCTACATTTAGTAATTGTGGCTGCCAATCCAGTGTCAACTTTCTTATTTGGTTTCATTCCTCTCCACTGTCAATTTCCATAGATGTTTCCTGGGAAACCATTGTAACATGCCCTTTCCCGCAGTCATTCCTGGCTTTTTGCTGCTTTGCTGACAAGGTTTCAATTTCACGCAGCACTTACTGGCTTTGTGGCCTTACTTATGGCGTTAAACAAAATTCTCATCTTTGTACTTGCATCTATTATTATATAAAGAAGCTTACCATATCAAGCGTTCAGCACCATCTTTGAACAATGGTTTAAAAGTCAGTAGAGAACTATGCGTATTCTCTTGACAGTTCCGTTCTTTGCTTTGTATTTCACGCGCCTATGCTGATGTACCATCTCGCAGTATTTAAATTTCTGCTACCTGTATTTCACCTCAGTCTGAAGATGATATAGAATTATATCGAAATGTTACAAGTATACATCAACGATTCCTTGCATTTGTTGCCTGACACGATGCACTTACTCGGTATCACATTTATTCAATACCTATTAAAACTATCAGCAGGTAATGTCGGATTTTAGAAAATCGGATTTCCTGTGGCATAAAGTAATTTTTTGTGTGAGGGGAGTTTCTCTTTCCTGTAAATATTTTTTTTAACGATATGAAGTAGTCCAGAGAAGGTTTTACAAGTTTCATTTCCTTGTGACACTAAATATCTAGTAAGCTAAGCACAATATCCTGGTCGGCAATGTAATATTCTGAGCTAGCACACGCTGCAATTTCACCTACTCAACTGTTAATAGTACATAAAGAGACGTGTTTGTCGGCCCTGATTAAAACTACCGCAGGAGTAGTTACTAAGGATACCATATTTGATTAGATTCCTGAGTCATTAGAGATAACTTTGTATGAAACATTGGTACGAAAAAATGCTATCCAAGGACCTGTAGGGCCTGATAATTCATGCTAGTAATAATTCGGCGATCTCAGGTTTAAGACCTGTGCTGATAGATGAAGTTGTTCCTTGTAGTCCCTGGCTCAGCTTCTTGGCGGCGCTTGCAAATAGCAACCTGGTTTTCCTCTGTAGGGAATAGTCAATTCAGTGTTTTAATTTATTTTACTTATTTTATTCTATTAAGATATAGCGAAGGTCTGCGTGCAAAGGCGCACGCGCGGAGAACCATTGGTAAGAAAATATGGTAACCCATGAGTTGCTTTTCTCATGGTAATCCTGGCTAGCGGTATTGCTCGTGGGCGCGTAAGCACGAAGTTGCCCAATAATTTAATAATATCTTAAATATAATAATAATAATAAGGCCAATATTTACAGCGTACATCTTTGATATTGGACATCCATGTTATGGTCAATTGACATCTGTCAAGACAAGTTATCCGCTGACCAGTATCACGTGAAAATATCCCGCGCTCACGCTTAAAGCTCAATGAGGTCAGCTTTTTTTTTAAGTTGACTGCTGTCCAGGTACTAGTTTTCGATTTTAATCAGGACACCTAAATATAAACGAGGCTTAATTTTTCACGCGCTTTCTGTAGCTCGACGCGGCTACACGGGCATACTACGTCAACTAAAGCTCTTAACAGAGGACACTTTTCGTGTTCAGGTGGAAAACGGTTGGACAAAAAAAAAATTCTGCATTTTTCACCGGTTTCAATCCAAAAAGATGATTCCAAATATTCGATTCCGGTCTGAAGTTTATTTGGCACTCTCGTTTTTAAAGGAAAATGAACAACTGTGCTGGTATTTGGTATACTCAGTATAGCGGTACACTCTAATTGCAAACTTCCTATATGTTAGGGAATATTTATTATTTTTCCACCTCTTCTTGTTTTAACTCATTTAGATTGTTTTGTTTTTGGTTTTCTTTATTTCATTGCTTTTCGTCAAGGCTAAAGTCAAAATTGTTTTATCCCGTAAATAATTCGTTTTTTAAGTAAGGCCACTAAGAATTAGGCTTGGCTAAATCTATATATTATAAGGAAACCGTGAAAATACCCAGCCAATCGTAAGAACAGCAGATGCTTGTTATGGTTCTGTCACGTCTATGTTACATGTTTAAGCGAAAAAGGCATACATAACACATCCAATGGGAGAAGCCAGTTTTACACCAACACATTGCAGCAAGTTCGATTATTCCTTTTTGTTTAGCAATTTTTTCATTTTAATGCTTTAAGCTTCACTAAATATGCTCGTTACTATTCTTAAGAGTACTACAGTATCTGTGCGTTCATGTCCTTTGAATTCAATCTTTGCTAAGTTAACTAACGTACTTTGGAGACAATTTACGATAATTCAACAAATGATTGCTCGCCCCAAATTTTCACAGGCAGAGAACCTTACAATCTGCCAACTACACACCCTTGAGAGATTTTAACTTCATGTACAAAATTAAATAATTTAGGATTTGAAATGTAGTTAATTCCCTTTTTTTGCTTTTTATCACAGCGTGTTTGTATTCATCTAGCCATAACCAGACATCTCTTTTATTTCTCGTTCTGTTGGAAGGAGACAAACATACGAGTTCCATTTTATTTTTCGTTTTTAGGAGACCGACTTCCATCTTCATTGCAATGAATGGGACGAGTTGCTTGACAGTGGAAATTGGGAACCTGCAGAAATAACAAAAAAGCTTCCTGATTTCTTCGGCTTTGTAAAGAAAGTCCAAAGTTCTATCATTCACGAAATTAAACATGAAGGTGCCTCAGGTTTGTAATGTAAATATTGTACTGAAATTTATCATGTTGATCTAGTATTGAAACAAAGATAGCTACGGTTTGGATTCAACAAACTGACTCTTCTGAAGGCGTAACCACTGCATTAAAGAATTGTTGGCTGTGTGTTTTTCATGAAACGAAAATTGTTAGAGGCCAAAATACTGTCATAACAACGTTTTTAGTAAGAATTACTTTTGCCGAGTATTTATTTCGCTCTCTCCTTCTTACTGGAAGAGATCCTGAATCCTCTTCGATTTGTTGATTTTCAAAAGATTTGTGGACAGGTTGATTTGGCGTTTAAAACATAAATACCCGGGCGTAACCAAATATTGTGCGCGCGTTTGGTATAATAATTATTTTTCCCTGAAGGATGCCACTTTTAAAATCAGAAACTAAGTGGACTAAGGTCTCAAAGAAAGTGGTCATCGCAGTTATAAAAACTTGCCAAATCGTCTAGAACTACTCCGCAGATCAAATACTTCTTTCTATCCGTATATTCACCACCTACGGGATGCAATACGAACTTGCAAGTGACTAGCTCTCAGTTGGCGTGATAAGTGACTAACTCCCAGTTGGCTTGATAGCTCAGTTGATAGAGCAGTGCAACGTAATCGCACTGTCATGGGTTCGGATCCCGTTCACTAAGCTTGTTCTTTTGCATGCTTCTACTAACTAGTGACCAGCTTCCAATACTGGCTTGATAGCTCAGTTGTTAAAGCAAGTGCCGTGCAATCGGACGGTCATGGGTTCGAATCCCGTTCACTGAGCATGGATTTATTTTCAACATGATGTCCTCTCTAGATTAATGATTATCATTAATTTGTAATTTGCTACGAATTTAATATTATCGTTAATTTAGGACACTGTGACTTAGGACTTGTGGTAGCAGAAAAAATAAGGAAAAAATCATATCCGTGGATTGGATTTTGAACCCGGACTTTCTACTTACAAGTGATCAATTCCCAGTTGGTAAAGCAATTGCAGTGCCATCGCATGGTCATGGGTTTGAATCCCGTTCACTGAGTATGGATTTTTTCTGGCTTCTCTCACATAATTATATCTATGCTTAAGTTTTACTTCTATCAATTATTATTTATTTCATCGTTATACCACAGTTATTTATTACCTTAGTTACAGATATTTATTTACTCATTTTATCTTTGCACTTTGCACTTCCAAGGTTTCCTTGTAGGATTTTGCAAATTAATTATGTAGATGTAGATGTAGACAGCTGCTCATTTTCCTTCATAACTGCGATGATCCCTTTCACTGAGCCCTCAACACTCCGAATTTCAAATACATAAAAATGTTTTCCTTCCATATAAGGGAATTGAGACCCATTTCGTCCCCAGGTTTTGGGTGCGCTTTTCCAAATGTCCTTACACTTCAAGCTGTCCTCAAGGACATTTCCAAAGTCCTCATTTGTAATTGGCAAAAGCAGGCGTCATTTTTCAGATTTAATGTTTAATTTGTTCTTTCGAATTTTAGTTCCTCCTGCAATTCGTGCACTGGGTTTATCAGCCGTGGAATCCTATTTAAAGGCCCTCGCTGACGGTAGAACTTCCCTCAAGAGAGTTCCAATAATGCTGATTGGACAAGATAGAGCCGGAAAGACGAGCTTAAAAAAGTCGTTGAAAGGGATCTGTTTTGACCCGGAAGAAGATAGCACCGTGGGAATAGATGTGGATCCTTCGTATTTCAAGGTGACCACTGACGCGTTCAGGACAGGGACTGTAGCTGAACAGCAAGATGGTGAAAGAGATATTTCGTTTGACCGACATGCAGCAATGAAAATTGTGCACGACTTAAGGAAGGAAAATGAAATCCCCTTGTCTAAAACAAGCACAGAGGAAACAAAAACTCCCTCGGACGATGAATGGGAAAGACCGACAATAACGGATACCATTCAACCAGAAAGGCATACTGGACACAGTGAAACATACGAACGAATGCCCAAGAAAGGTTCGCCTGAAATCTCACCCTTCCCATCATTGCACAATCAAGAAGCTTGTACTGATTTCACCCGTATCCTTCCAGAGGAAATAGCAGTGGAAACTGAAACATTACTTAAAGGTGACATGGACGACAACAGAGAACATGTTTTTTTAACTCTGTGGGATTTTGCTGGACAATCAGTTTACTATGACACGCATCCGATCTTCCTAACAGAGCAAGCAATCTACTGTTTGGTGTATGATCTCAGCTTAAATCCTCACGACTTGGCCAAACCCGTTGTAAAACAAGGTGTATACAAGAAATTTCAAGAGAGCGTTAATCTAAAGACTAATTTAGATTACCTGGATTTTTGGATGTGGTCTGTGGCATCTCTGGCGGGAGGTACCCCGGAGTGTGCAGATAGAACTGCTGCTAAGGATGAGTTGTTGCCACAAAACCTACCCCCTGTTCTTTTAGTGTGCACTCATGCCGATACACCTTATGATACGACGCGCGACCCTATAGAGATAGTCCATGAGATCCTTGATAGTCTAAAGAGTAAACCATACGGAATTCACTTGTCTGACGTTTTCGTTGTGGATAACACAAAATCTGGTACAGAGTCTGAGTGTCCGGAAGTGGTACGTTTGAGAGAAGAAGTGTATGACGTTGCTAAAAGACTACCAAGTATTAGCGAAACCATTCCAATCAAATGGCTCAAATTTGACAAGGCCCTAGGAGCATTAAAAGAAGAGGAAAAGCACTTTGTTTCCCTGGAAACGGCAAAGGACATCGCAGAATCGTGCGATATTGTTGATGACGTAGAGTTTGAAACAGTGATGAATTATTTGCATGACCTGCGAATTTTGATTCATTTTGATGACACTCCAGCTTTGAACGAATTGGTGGTATTAGATATACAGTGGTTAATTGATGTGTTTAAAAGTGTAATAACCGTCAAACGCTATCACACAAAGGAAAAGAAATTACCCCTCTGGTCCAAGCTTGAAAAGGAAGGAGTCTTGCACGAGGAACTGTTGAGTCATGTTTGGGGAACATTATGCAAAAAGGAAGGATTGTACGAGGGTCTTATTACAATCATGGAGAAATTCAGTTTGCTGTGTCCTTTGTCTTTGGAAAAGCCAAGGAGCTACCTGGTACCAGCTATGTTGAAAACCCGTCCATCTAGTGAAATTGTCAAGTTGGTTTCTTCAGCACAAATCCCGTCAATGTTTGTAGGATTTAAACCTGAGAAAGTCCCCGCAGGTATTTTTCATCGACTAGTCTTACTTAGTTCTTTCGGTGGGGGAGAGGAAACTTTTTAAGCGCAAATATACCTCAGTTGTTCCAGAACGTTGTTCGATTCATTACCCGCGGAGACAAAATCTGTTCTGTGATCTTCGTATGCCACACTTCAAGTGTTGAAGTAGCTATTTGCGCACACGTCGAGCAAAAGGCAACTGCATATACTTGTGCCAGTCAGTGTGCCACTGCTATTTGCCAG
>NC_090870.1:28059790-28072290 GCF_036669935.1 Montipora foliosa | reverse complement strand
CGAGTTAGTATCATCATGCAGGCACCGAGCGAAGGCGCTACAACAGAACAATTAGCTTAGCACCCTAACACCAACATGTATGTAAATTTACGTAGTGTTTGTGATATAAAAATAAGTGCGCAGCAGCGTGAATAAAACTCCTGAAGAGTGAGGCTTCAAGCCTTACGAAACAGGCCTGTAGGGCAATTACCATGTAGCCATGTTTTAATTCTCACAGCCCTCTATATATATATATATATATGTGACCGTCCACGGGAAAACCAACAAAAAGGTGATGACACGGGCACGCTATTTTAGCACGCTAGACAAAAGAAATTTTCTTTAACACGGGAGTGCCGTGTCGTAATGCACGCCTCATTAAAATTTTCTTGTGTCTGATACTACAAGTTGTAAACAATAGAGCGTGTTATACCAAACAAAAGAGCGTGTCAGCAAAAGTAAAATCGAGCACCACGTAAAAAGACACGGAGTGAGTGAAATTGCACGACAGCTGCGCCAAAACGAAAATTCCCTCGGAACGAAAATTGACTTCGAATTTTCGTGCGAAAAATCGCTCTGTTCGATAAATGACCTCAAAAAATTGAGCGAAATTTCGCTCTTTATTTGCTGTTCTCGAACATTCCCACGTATTTTCTGGACAAAAATTTGCCAAGTTCGAATTTGCCGTGATGATTGTTTTCTGCCGTCATTTCACAATGTGTAAGCTCTACAACAAACTCTTGTTCGTGAAGCAATCACAGTTTTTGTTGTGTGAGCCAATCTTTTTTTTTTTTCGTTGGAAATAGCAGATTAAACTGTCGGATCATTGAATCTATTTTCGATACGACTTTATTTACGCTAACCTTAACGCGTTTATTTACGCGTATACATACGCTTGTTCAGCGATGTTGTTGATGGCGGCCGCCGATTCATGTCACAAAAATTCGCTGCTTCAAATTTTGTTATCTCGAATTTTCGTTTGGTTACCTCCAAAATTTGCTACTTCGAATTTCGCTATCTCGAATTTTTCGAGAAAGATCGTGAATTTTTCGCTTCAAACCCTACGAAAAATCGTTCGAAAATTCGATGACCTTTCGTGGAAAATTCGCGAGAACAAAGGACGAATTTCGACGAATTTCGTTTGCATTACTTTTGCAATTTTACGGTGCCTGTTTTGGCACGCATCTGACACGCCACGCTAAACAAAAGGTTTGGAGTGTCTCAGTGTGCACAACAAAAGCCACCGTGACATCTATTGTGCTACTCATTAAATATGCGCATATGGCGTGTTGAATGTCACGCTCAGTGTACCGTGTCATGCACGCGTGCCCGTGTCATCACCTTTTTGTTGGTTTTCCCGTGGATGGTCACATATATATATAGGCCCATTCCCTGAGGGGTCCCTCCTTGTGTCTCCTCCTTGTGTGAGGGTAGCTTGAGACCTATGCTTTGGTGGAGATACAGGGACGATATTTTTGACCTCTGGACTCAGGGTTTACCTAAATTATTTGAATTCACTAATTATATCAATGATTTGTACCCTACTATTAAATTCGAATTGGTTTACTCCGAAAGTCATTTGAATGTCCTTGATCTCACGTTGCATTTTTGTAACGGGTTTATTAGCACTGATGTTTATGCTAAACCCACCGATAGCCACCTCTATCTACCTTTTTCGAGTTCACATCCCTCACATTGCAAAAGAGCAGTCCCCTTTGGGGTAGCTTTAAGAATCAAACGCAATTGTTCTACCAACGACTTTCTTCAAAATAGGTGTAAGGAATACAAAGGATATGTGAAATCTCAAAATTATCCGGCGGAGCTTGTCGATAAACAGTTCGACAAAGCTCTCAGTATATCAAGATCTGAACTTTTGAGCAAAAAGGTCAAACCAGATAAGAAAGTTTTTCCACTGGTGCTCGACTACAATCCAATTTTGCCAGATATCCAAAAAGTCATTAAAAATCACTTTCATCTATTGCAATCTTCACCAGAAGTCAAAGAAATTTTTCCGTCCAAGTCAATTTTTCCCGCTTATCGTAGAACAAAAAATCTTAAGGAGTTGTTAGCGCCATCCAAATTTCAAGTAACCTCTTGTAGAAATCAGAGAGAAGAAAATGGGGGTTGTTCAAAATGCAATAAGAAATGCGATCTTTGTAAAAATTATTTAATTCAAGCTTCAAAATTTCAAAGTTCAGCTACTGGTCGTCATTATTCCATTGAACAAAAACTGTCTTGTTCATCGCAAAATGTTATTTATTTGGCCACTTGTGCCAAATGCAACCTGCAATATGTGGGCTCCACCTCGACTGAATTTAAAGTAAGATTCCGTAACCACAAGTCGAACATGCTGAAGAACAAAAGAACTTGTGAATTGGCTATCCACTATAATAACTCTGAACATGAAATTTCACAAATCAATTTCATCATTATCAAACAAATTAGGTCTTTTGAAAATTCTTTACATCTTGAACAATTGTTACTCACTAGGAAGGCCTATCGGACTGCGCAATTATTTACCCTTAATCCTCATGGTCTTAATAAAAGGCGGGAATCTAGATCGAAACACCGCATTAATTACTACAATTGAGTAGTTGTGAGTTGACATTTTTCCAATACGATGCATTTTTATCGATATGCCACCTATAGTTCTTTATTTGTTTTTCATTGTTAAATCTATATCACCTTGGAGTTTAGACCTTTGTTATAGTTCTTTATTTGTCTTTGACTGTCGAATCCATGTCACCTTGTAGCTTTGACCTTTGTTTTGTTTCGTTTCCTTAATTTCAATATTTCTGCTCTGTATATATAAGCTGCTGTTTTTGTGATTTGCACTCATTGTAAATAGTTTTTTAGTTTTTAATTCTTAACCTGAAGAAGGCCGAACGGCCGAAACGTCGTATTAAACTTCGTCCAGAACAGTCAAGAGTTTGTCTCTTCGTCGCTTTTCCTTACGTACACTTAACTACAAATTCGCGTCGAGACATTGTATCCTGTGGATCCTCTTACTGGGAGTTCATCGTTAGGTCAACCAACCGTACACTGCTCTATATATATATATATATATATATATATTATATATCTAAATTAGTTAAATTAGTTAATGATCAATTCTCCAAAGCCTCCGCCATTTCTAGAAATGATCTACTTAGAACTCGTGGAAAAGAAGCGAGGAAACTATTTCCGTTTGTTGTTACATTCAATCCAAATTTACCCGATGTTGGTAACATAATTAGAAAGCACTTGTTTATTCTACAATCCAACCCCAAATTAAAAGAACTCTTCCCTCGAGGCTCTGTCATACCAGCCTTCCGTCGGTCAAAAAATCTTAAAGAATTGTTAGCACCATCTCGCTTGAAAACCGCCGCAGAGGGACAAACGGATCATCACAACAATGGTTGTTTTAAATGCAATAGAAATAGATGCGATCTTTGTAAGAATTTCTTTGTGGAATCTAAATCTTTCCTTAGCTTTAAGACGGAAAAAAAATACACCATTCATTCCAGTCTTTCCTGCGATTCTAAAAACGTTATTTATTTAGCCTCTTGCAAGAAATGTTGCCTGCAATATGTGGGATCTACCACCACTGATTTTAGAATTAGGTTCCGTAATCACAAGTCTGCTATGCTTACCAACAAAACAACTTGCGAAGTAGCAGTGCATTTTAACAAAATCCCACATACCCTAGATGATTTTTCATTTCAATGCATTGATCAGGTGCAGGCTTCATGCAACTCTGAAGAAATCGATAGGCTTTTCATTACAAAAGAGGCTTATTGGAGTGCTCAGCTGTTCTCTTTAGCACCCCACGGCTTAAATAAAAGGAAGGAATTTCATTCAAAAAACAGAATTTGTTACAATTAGTTTCCTTTCCCATAGTGTACATTCCTACATGATTAACCGTTCTAAGGCCCTTTTCTTGGATTTCGTCAGGCCCTTAGGTTTTAGCTGAACTCAAAGGCCCTGCCCGGGAAGCTCATTATGATTTATACTGTTTAAGGGCCCCTCTAGGGGTTTTGTTAATTTTTTTGCTTCGCTAATTTAGCTTTTTTGTCATGTACAAATTAGCACCACTTTTTGTTCTTCTTTTTTGCAATCTTATATTTTTTTGACAGCTGTCACTTGGTATTGTGTAATTGTTAGCGCCTAAATCTTATTTAAGTTTCGTTTTTATTCAAAAGTTGTCATAACTGAAGAAGGTCTTTGACCGAAACGTTTTAGTAAATTTTTAATTTTTTAACTTTTTAACGTCAGAAGTTGTCCGTCCTCGCTTCCTTTTTACTCACTATATATATATATATGGGGTGGCTTTGTAAGCTTAACCTCCATCCCAGACATCAGCACTGCACTGATGAGGTCCAGAAGGCCGAAACAGTACTGTCTGCAGTTATATATATATAGAGTGCTTTATAATTAATTGCATAGGAAAGGAAAAATTAAAACATTAAAACACTACAAAACTGTTTCGAAAGGGCCTGATGGTCCTCTCTCGTCGGGTGCATGAAACACTGGCTGACTAACATTCCTTTCATAAGTTGATGGTTCAAGCATGCTTTATCAAATATTTGGTTGTGTGCCGGCACGCACTCGCCAGTTCGTTCCTTTTGTTCAGGGTGCTGGCTCCCGGTTTACATATGTAAAATTTTTCTGTTATGCAAAGATTGCATCTCTTTGATACATTTGAATACGGCCTGGCGCGAGCCATTACTTTCCAGGTTACAGCAAATTCCGTTTTGGTGTCCTTTAGGGACCAGATGTGTTTACTCAACTCGGTTGCCTTCCTTTTGAAAACAGGAAACATACATCGGGCTTACCGCGAACCAATCCAAAACAAGATTCCGAAACCACACGGCTTCATTTAGAAATGAGAACAAAAGGAACGTATTCAACCTTGGTAAAATTAGGATCACCAATTTAACCTAGGTAAAAAAGGATTCAACCTGAGACCGGATTTGACCGACTAAATATACAGTATATTTATTTGTATGTAACATGTGGCAAAAAGGCAACCTTTGATTAAGTGACTGAGGGAACAAACGTAACATCAATCACAGGTCACAGACGTCAATTGATCATGTTCAAGTTTCTTTGCTAACTATCGAACTGGATAAATGAAATAAGTAAATAAATAAATTAAGGAATAAATAAGTTACTAATGAATGATGAAATAGGAGAAACGCTGTATAGAAATGCTATGGATGAAAGCAAAATAAACTGTAAAGTTCTTCTGAGGTTTTCAGTGAAAGAATGAGGCGGTTTTTATGTTAAGAGTTGTTTTGTTCCATATGTCACTCTGGATTTGCGATAATTGATCCTTAGTCTTGGTATAAACAAGGGCCTCTATGGCCTCTTTAGCTAGCATGCGCAAAATCCAAAAGAACTTGATATTTGAACGAATGTTTAGTTAACAATAGATTAACATAGATGCAAAAGACTATTAAATCTGTCGCGTTTTGGGAAAGTTGGTTTGTTAAATTTTCCTCGATGCAGTAGTAATTTTACGGACTAAAGAGAGATTTGTTCTTAAGTCCATTCAAGATAATTAGCCCATGTCGCTCTGTTTTCTTATCTGCTTTTTATCAGTCGTTTGTGCCAAAGAATTAAACGTGAACGTAAACGCTGAGATTAAAACTGTTCATCGCGGAGCCTTTGCTGCGGTAGGAACAGGTAGTCAAGTCAACGTTGGAAATCTCCTTGATGCCACGTAAGTCCTATTAGTTCTGTAGTGGACACATTGCACATAGTCCTTGAGGCGTTAATTTAATGGTAGCCATTGACCTCCTTATACATTCCACTTGCAGGGCTGGCGTAGTGGTGAGAGCACTCGCTCAATTGGTACTCCAGCGCTAGAAGGCTAGACACTTAAATCTTTCTGCTCCACAACGCAGTACACATCATGGCCAAAAACCAGTAGCTTTATTTTAGCGGTTTCGGCCGACCAGCAGAAATATAACAATAGGTTATACTACTATCTAGCACAATAAATTGCGCTACAAGACCTGAATATGCTGCATCAAACAACCAAGCAGTCAGACGGAGTTCAGAAATAACGTGCTTCCGAGAGAAAAAAAAAAGATTTTTTTGTTTTGTTTTGTTTTGTTTTTGTTTTTTTTTTTGTAAACTTTAAAAACAAAGTTGATTGTTTACCTACTATCCTGTGGTTTAGACTAGCCAGACATACCATACAGAAATGTTGAAATTTTTCTTCGTGGTGGGAAAGCAACAAATAGGAAAACGATAATCCCCCTGGCATCGCATCAAATCCGCTAAAGACGGAGACGGGGTGACAAAAAAGGTTACTGAACAACATTTCTGCAAAGTACGTGGATTTAGTTGCAAGAGATTTGTGTTTTCTTTCTTTTAAAACAAATCTGTTCCTTTTTCATACAAACCTTTAAAGAACACACCAGCATACGTAATATGTTATTACACGCTTGGGCGGCCTGTGTAATGAAGCAAACGAAAACCAATACTAGCACACGTTCTTATTCCCGCGCTTCAAGGAAGTCACATTTAACTTTAACTCTGATTGGTTCAACGCTCATTTTGCACGTGTGTCAATCAGTCTGAATTATGCAAGTCAACAGAATCAACATTTGATTTCTTTCAGTGTCCGTCCACAACTCACCGCTGGCCAGAGCAGTTATGATATCAGTGTCTCAGGTGGTAATGCCGCCATTGGTGACAACAGTGAAGTTAATGTTGGCACTGGAGGCCCAAGGTGAGCGAAGGGTCCTTTTACAGATGTACAGAACTTTGTCAACATTGCGCCAGCTCCAACCATGCTTGCGCCAACCATATATATGTTGCCGGTAAAATTTGTCCTCAGCTGGAATCTGTTTTTACCTAGGTTGAATACGCATTCAGATGAATTAAAGAAACTTTTTTGGAGCCTAAATTAAGCGTAAAGAGTAATTAGGGTCGGGTTAGGATTAATTTTGGTTATTAGACATGGGTATCAATTGACTTATTTTACTAAAGGAAATAATCAAAAGAACTGTGTTGGGTTGAGCATGTTCGTCGTTGTAGCGTAGTGGTGAAGACTATAGGTCTAGAAGGTCCGAGTTGAGTACCGGTAAGTGCATAGTTTAGTTCTTTGTTCCCTTAATATGATGTAATGTTGAGACTGAATGGACAGGTGTATGAATACATGTATTCATGCAGAAACCGATTAGATGATACGAAACATTAGGAACATATGTCGAGACGCGTAAGACAGAGCTTGATGGAAGGTACAGGTGTTTTCAGTCCTTTTTGGAGGGTTGAGAGCTGCTTAAACTAGAGTGCACGTTCAGTTTAGGTAAAATGAGGATCACCAATTTAACTAAGGTAAAAACGGATTCAACTTGAGACCGGATTTGGCCGACAACATATATACGATCAAGTGAAGGTAGGATCCGCGCAGTTATGAATGCAAATTTTAGCGATTGCGTAGAGAAGCCTAAAGAATTCAGCACTTTAACGGGGTTTGAACCCCTGACCTCGCGATACAGGTGAGACGCTCTCTATAACTGAGCTATGAACTGGCGGTGGGGGCTGGTCATTTGTGGGTTCTAATGTTCCCGTGATGAACAAATCAACGAATGAAATGATATATGAAAGGAATCATAAATTGAACTGCGTATATGAAATCAAGTGAAGCTATGATCCTCGCAGTTATGAACGCAATGTATCATTTCATTCGTTGATTCATTCATCACGGGAACATTAGAACCCACAAATGACCAGCTCCCAACGTCAGTGGCTTCATAACTCAGTTGGTTAGAGCGTCGCACCGGTATCGCGAGGTCAAGGGTTCAAACCCCTGTTGAAGTCCAGGTTTCTCTACGCAATCGCTAAAATTGCATGCGTCCAGAACTGCGAGGGTCATAGCTTCACTTGATTTCACATCCGCAGTTCAATATATGATTCCTTTCATATATCATTTCGTTTCTTGAAACATATGTACGAGTATAGTCGAATCACCAAACCAGAATTAGTGTTTGCGTCTGTTGTGATTATTTAACTTCACTCAGAATAACCATAACCACTTTTTCACTATGATTTATAATTTTTAGCCTTGTATATACTTTATTTCGTCTTTCTAGTGAATTTTATGCCAGTTAGGACTGTTCTAACCTAAATTGTACGATGTCATTAATTACAGTGGATTTCCAAGTGAAAGCAGTGAAGAGCAAGAACACAAGGACAATAGAGATAACAGAGTGGAAGATGTGGACTGATCGAGAAAGTATAGTGGCAGATAAAGGACCAACCACTAACCTAACAATCCCACACTAACTGTCAGCTGCTATTATATCGCATGGTATTACAAAAGAGCGTTTATTTGCCAATGTGATAAGCGGCTATGCCTTTGTAACCAAAAAAATGGTGTTGTAGTGCTGCTCGGGTAGGCAATTCTGGCCTGGCCGGTTTTTAGATTTACACGTGTTTGCTATTTTTGCAATATTAACACAATATTCATAAACAAGGAATGAATATTGCGGCACTTAATAAGCAGACAAATAATATAAATCAAAGAAAAATAAATTTATGCAGTACAGTAAAGTTATTCTCAAAAAGAAAAAAAAAGCCAAAGCTTTGGTGGCTTAGACAGCACAACGTTAAATAGACTGGGAGATGGTGGAGAAAAAGTAATTGCCAAGAACTAAGTGCAAAGTAATTCATAATTCGTATTACGTAATGACATATCGTTAAAAGAAAAGGAAATAAATCATATTAGCGGAAAAGTAGTTACCCTTTCGCGGGCAAACAGTTCGAAACGCAAGTTTCGATGCTTATGTTCATCACGCAACTGAAAGCAGACTTGGTCACGCAGAAAAAAAAAAAGTGGAAATCTTGTCTAGTCTTATCTTTCCAGTCACCTGCACAGTAGTATCAGTTAATAATTAATTTGCCAAATTAAACCATAGAAAACATAACGGCAAAAATTGTGATCAGCCTGATATACAAAATTTGGGTTCAGTAGGTAGGTAGTTTCTTTTTAAAATTCAGATGGGATAATTCTTCATATTCTCCATACAGCACCAGAGATATATTTTTACATCCTGACCCATTTGTTCGAATGGTGGATAACGCTATCCACTGGATAACTCAATTAGTTTTGCTTGTTTTTTCCCGCTGGATAGTGATTTATTCGGTCTGGGTGAATAGGGTTAGCCACCTTTTGAACAACCGAATCCTGGTCTATTAATATGGACGTTTGCAACAAATCTTGTAGTTTTGCTCAGAGACCATCAGATTACATAGAAGGGGTTGCAAAGAATAACGACGGGATGCTCGTTGAATTACGTTTGATTATATGTGTAAAACGTATCAACCCAAATCTTTAAGCGGTTCGCTTTTAGGGAACCTTCACTCTTGCTACAGAAGAACTTTAAATCGAAGGAAACAACGTTTCGAGACAAATTTGTTCGAATTTTGCTTTTAAAAAAGTGTTCAGTTATATCAGGACAGCTGTATTTTAAAATCGCTTATTTTCACTTTCAAATTTCCCGACGCCATCATTTTCAACAATTGTGACTTTTTACGGTTGTTCCAACAACTTAAAGGGACACGGTCATTCTCGTCTCCAGAGCCTCCCTTTCTTTTGGTCACGTGGTCGGAGAAAATCACGGACATCCGGTAGCGCTGCTTAATTTTTGCCAACTAATCTGCTCATCCTCAGAAATTAATCCGTAGGGAGGACCGTGGGGAGGTCCGTAGGGAGGGAAGAGATGGGAAACTACACAATGAAGTCAAAATGGCCTGTTTCGTGTCAGATGGGTTTCAAGAGCGGTCAGTGTAAAACGCAGACTGCAGACTGCACACCAGGAGTAAAATGGAGACTGAGGTTATAATCTAACTGTTGAAAAAGCCCAAACCCATTAGAAATACTAACAGTTAAGCCTGAATATTGCTTTAGGCCTAATTAGGCAGTTCTTTTCGTTTTCTCGACTATCTGAGAGCCTGGAACAGGCTAAAACCCCTTAGAAATGCTAACCTTCGGCCTAAAACAATATTTGAGCTTAACTGGTAGCATTTCTAATGGGTTTGGGCTTTTTCAACAGTTAAATTATAACCTCAGTCTGCATTTTACCCCTGCTCTGCAGTTTGCGTTTTACACTGACCGTTCTAAGAGGCGTTGGGAGAGTCTATGACTGCACTTAAGTTAAGCGGTTTGGTTTTGAAAGAAGAACAGAAAGCTGCCTTGTATGCCGTTACTTTGAAAAGCAAGATTGTTTATGTATTTTACCGACGGGTTTTGGAAAGTCCCTTAAGCTTTTGTTGTGGACCGCCTTGAGAAAGTCAGTCACAGTTGCGTTCTTGTTGTTTCTCCGCTGAATGCCATCATATCGGATCAAATCGAGAAATTAAAAGAAAGAGGTGTCGGTGGCAAAGGCCTGAAGGAAGATGATCAGTTTGTGAATCAGATTATTGATGACACGGTCAAATTTGTGTATGGAATGTCATGCAGAAGTGTTTGTGGAAAATCAATCAGTGCGGACTCTCCTAAGATGGTCTTTTAGAAATAGGGTTAAAGCCGTGGTAATACATGAGGCACATTTCATCGTACAGTGGTAGGAACTGTTTAATTCTGGTTTGTTTATGTAGTTTATGTATGTAAAGACTGACAGAATAAAAACTTGTTTAACTCGGACGGACGTTTTGCAGTCTTTTCTTGCAAGCTCTAAGCTTATCATAAACTGACATAAGAACTTAAAATTATTTCTATGAGTTAAGACTTATTTTAAAATTGCTTACCTTAGTGTGAAATTTGTATTTTCGTATCTTGTTTATGGTAAAGTTTTCCTTGTTCTTTTTTTGAAAAGGGGTCATAACACTCTAGCTTTCCAAAAGACCAATATTAAAATGGACCTCTGGATGCTGTTGCCAGAAGTCGTTTGTTGATGAAATTTTGATTTCTTCACCGTCAATTTATTTGGATTTTTTATTTACGTCTAGGAAAGATTTTCGACCA
Organism: Montipora foliosa; assembly: GCF_036669935.1. Lineage (NCBI taxonomy): Eukaryota > Metazoa > Cnidaria > Anthozoa > Scleractinia > Acroporidae > Montipora > Montipora foliosa. The sequence goes on along the minus strand of NC_090870.1, from coordinate 28,061,351 downwards.
GCTTATACGAAGCTTGTTCTTTTGGGATCTTTTATGCCAAAAACCCCAATTTTGGCATTAACAGCAACTGCAGCAGCATGCTATCAAAAAGAAATTAAATGAAGCCTAGGCATGCAAAATGTCATTAATGTGGAGGCCAACCCAAACAGGGAGAACATCTTCTATAGAGTTTTGCCAAGGGGCAACAGAGGTGATGAGAAGTTGATAGACGTGATGAAACCCTATGCACTAGAGCTCAAAGAAAAGGTAATTTCAAGTCCCTTGACAATTTTCTATAGCAACCTTGAAACCTGTGGTGAGTGCTATAGTTATTTTGAGCAAGAACTTGGGGAACAGCAGTTTTATCCTCCTGGGTCTCCTGCAATTTTCAGTAATCGTCCGGTTGCCCAATACCATGCACAGTACCCAGAGGAATACCGTACTAGTCTAGTTAAGAGTTTAATATCATTCTGGTACTTCTGTTGCAAGAGTGCTATTTGTCACAGTTGCATTTGGTTTTGGGATAGATGTACCTACCGTGGAGAGGGTGATACACATTGGCATACCCTACACTATGGAAGACTTTTTTCAGGAAACAGGACAAGCTGGACGAAATGGAAATAGTGCAATGTCTGTACTATATTGCAATTCGTATGACGTTAGTAAGGGTACTGCAGTGATGGAAAGTATTGTGTATGCCACAAATCATCACTGCGAGACAACATGGTTTCATTTGATTTCATACCCGCAGTGCAATATATGATGTATTTCATATATATCTTTCACTCATAATTACTTATCACGGGAAGTTGTGAACTCAGAAGTGACCAGCTCCCAACGTCAGTGGCTTCATAGCTCAGTTAGTTAGAGCATCGCACCGGTATCGCGAGGTTGCGGGTTCAAATCCCGTTTAAGTCCTGAAAAATTTTTCAGGCTCCTCCACGCAATAGAAATTTGCGCTCATCACTGCGAGACAACATGGTTTCATTTGATTTCATACCCGCAGTGCAATATATGATGTATTTCAGTTCGGATTTCGGAAAAACTATTCAACTTCCCATGCTCTAATTCATTTGATAAATAAAATCTCCTCGGCAATTGACCAACGTGAAACTACTGTAGGTGTTTTCCTAGATCTCTCCAAAGCTTTTGACACTCTTGACCATCAAATTTTATTTACCAAGCTGGAGCACTATGGTATCCGTGATGTGGCTCTGCGGTGGATTAAAAGCTACTTTTCATGCCGCCGGCAATTTGTCCAAATTAATCAAACATGTTCTCCAACGCAGACCATTAAGTGTGGAGTTCCTCAGAGATCCATCCTGGGCCCTTTGTTCTTCATATTATACATAAATGATTTTCCTAGAGCTTCCAAATTAACTGAACCTTTGCTTTTTGCTGACGACACTAGTATCTTTCTTTCACACTCTAATCCTAACTACTTGGAGAATGTGCTTAATAATGAGTTACTAAATATTGATGTTTGGTTAAGATGCAATAAGCTCTCGATTAATGTCCAAAAAACAAATTATGTTATATTTATTCCGAGTCAGAGGAAAGTCAATCACAGTTTTTCTCTCTC
>NC_090870.1:28014790-28017290 GCF_036669935.1 Montipora foliosa | reverse complement strand
GGGGCTCATTTTGTTGAAACTCAAGCACGCTTCCAACAGGCCCGTGAACCCTGCCTGCTGACTTTCCATTATTGAGCTCCATAAGGCTATATTTTGTTTAAGGATCCACTAAAACGCCATTCGCGTTACATGACTTTCGACGCCATTGCAGGCTAAGTTAATGATTCTACTGTGTCCACCAGAGAAATCTACGCAGTTCCACTACCCTCTCGATCCTAAGAAAATACGCGCAGAAGGCTCTATGCACAAAGACACCACTTACCAGGGGAGTGACAGGCAAGACTTTTACCGACACGAAAAAAAAAAGAAAAAAAAGAAAACAAACAAACTAAACGCAGACCTCGACTGGGTTTGCCATAGGCAACCCAGTAAAGAAAGGCAGAGAGAACCTTGGGGTCTGGGTATTAATATGCTACGGTCAGCCATCTTGATTTTTCACGTGTAAACACAGTACAGTGCGAGCCAAAATGAAGTGACCGTTCGTTGTTGGAGAGATGATAGCGAACGCCCAGCAAAGAAAAAAAACGTTTGAGACAAACATCTTTAAGTTTTTTCTCGAAAGGGCATCTATTTCTAATTTTTGTTGTGCTACAAATCAAAATAATCCACGTATGTCTCGTACGATCGATCGCATCTTTTACAACCCTGTGGAAAATTCCTCTCGTGGGCATCCCCCATACCCCTCGGAAATTTCTACCCTTTAGCCCCCCCACCCCTTAGGAATTTCCATTAACCATCCGTGGGGGGGGGGGGGGTATGGATATTTTCTGGAACCACACAATGCCAGACGATGTTACTCGTCAATGGGGAACCCCCTGGAGTCAATGGGTTAATCACTCGCTGAAAAAATGAAGATGTTATCATTATCGTTATCTAATCACATTCCATTTTCTAATGGATATTTTATTCAATAAATAACTTCAAAGCGTCACTTAATGGGTCCTTGCCTCTCACTGGCTTGACAATGGGATACTCATAAAATAGGGACCTTTAAATTAGGGCGAGGACGAGGGCGAGATCAAGATTTTCTCATTAGAGCAACAGTGAGCGTATGCAAACCAGCATTATTTTGGCAGGAAAAATGTGATATTGTCGTCATTTTAGTACGAGGTTTTGCAAAAAATGTTGTCACGTCAAAACAAGTCAACAACAGGGTAGCACTTTTGGTATTTTTCGATCATCAAAAAGGCTTAGTTACCAGCAATAAGACTAAGTGAGCATTCCTACAGTTGCTATACATTAAGTATTTTCGCTAAAAACGGACATTCAAAACTCATTCTTGTCCTTGTCCTTGGCTAGAATCTAAAGGTCCCCAATATCTTCCAATTTTGTTTATTTAATAAATGACTCTGAACAATTTTGTTTGCTCACAGAAAGTTATTAATTTTTGTGTAGAAGCTAGCAAAAAATGTGGTTGCCTTTGGAAAAGATACTTTTCTTTGTGATGAGAATATTTTAGGTGAGTTATGAGTAATAATATCACTGTTCTCTTTGTTTCAGAGTAACAGTTGCATTCTTTGCACTCTCAGGGTTGGATATTTTAAATTCTCTTCATTTAGTTGAAGATAACAAGAAAAGGATTATAGAATGGATTTATTCTAACCAAAAGCTACCAGACACTTCTCAATCAAGTAAGTCTAGCAATATTATTTTCAATATAAAAAACCTTTTATCTAAAAGGCATAAAGTTTGAAAACTGTAAAACAAAATGAACAAAATGTAAGGGTATCTGATTCATTTTATGGTATGGACATTGAATTTGGAACAGAACTGGTCTGCTTTTTTGTGGATGTTATTAAAGTGCTGTGTGGTTCTTGACTGTGGTGATGAAGCTGTGTCTTCATCCCCCTCACCATCAATCAAACTACATTTTTCCTAATTCAAACTTTTTTAAACCCGTTCAATTTTCCCTATCATATAATGAATATCAGGCAAAGAAACATCAAAATTGAACTGGTTTAAAAAATTTTAAAGCAAGAATTTAAACAGTTGAACCACAACATATGTATTGACTAGAGTAAACACTGTACAGGTTGTAATGACTATGAGAATGTCCAGCAGTTACATGTATTTTTGAAAGTAAATTAGTGTACATGTATTACATCGACAATTCAGCTTAATAGCTTCTTACATATTTTAAAAGGTTCTTCATTTGATTCATTTGAGTTGTGGGATAGGTTCTAAGCCATACAGTCTGTATGAATCATTTATGTGTTATCTGAAAACTGAGGTACATGTAACATATGTTGCATGCTCTTATTGGTTTACTCAATCTCTTTTATCAGCTCATATACCTTAGTTTGACCTTATTTAGTTATATGGTAAATGATTGCGCTAAGTGTTGCTAAGGTAAAATCTTTTTCGCCACAAAGCGAAATTTTTCTCTGAATAAAGCAAAAAAAAAAACGTTTTTGTGGAACGTTTGGATCAATTCCAACATTTAGAAGTATGCGAAAAGGTAAGAAATGTTTTTGTGATGAGCCTGCGTCTGTCTGACCAC
>NC_090870.1:28007290-28012290 GCF_036669935.1 Montipora foliosa | reverse complement strand
AATCATTTTGGCAAACACCACACAATTAATTCAACTTGTATTAACAGATCTCATTGACAGTCAACAAACCTAATACATGCACTTTTTCATTACAATAATATTTTATAGGGCACCTTTGATTATGACTGTAGTCACGTGGCCATGACATACACTGCCCTTGCAAGTCTTCTCATATTGGGAGATGATTTATCTCAAGTCAATAAACCAGCTGTTATCAAGTCATTAAAGATATTACAGCTCCCCGATGGAAGGTCAGTGTTGTTGGTATACATGTGACAGCCCATGAATGCTATCATACTGTATAAGTTATTCTGTAGTCTAGTGCCTGTCAGTAAGGAAGCTATTGGGTTTTTTTGTTCTTACAGCTTCCAGCCAACAGTAGATGGCAGTGAGAATGACATGCGGTTTATCTACTGTGCATGTTGTATTAGCTACATTTTAAATGACTGGAATGGAATTGATATACCAAAAGTAGTACAATACATCAAGGAAAGTAGGGTAATTAACGATTTGTCATGCATTTTTACTAATACTTGCTACATGTATACCTAATTGAAATATTATTGGTTGAGGCCTGTAAGTATAATGTACACTGTACATCCATGGATTTCCCATGGCCAAGAGGGCTTATAATGGGATAAGAGAATGATGGAACTAAGAATTGCATTCGAACATGTGTTTGTTTGAAGTATAGTGGTATAATATAATTATTCAGTAGCCTCAGGACATTGCCATAGCTTGCTTCCTAACGGCACTTTGTCCAAAAATACACTTAAGGTGTCATCATATGTTCAATAATAATGAAAGTTCTGAAAATCGTTGTTTTGCAGAAATATTAAGTAGGAAATATTTAAATCTATTGAATTTTTGAAAAGTCCCTTTGGTCTGATTGACTAAATTTTAATAACAGGATTCATGTTGGTGGGAGCTTCTGATCAGTCAGTCGTGACTTGACAATGAAAAGTTAAATGCTTGGCACTTTCTCAGATTTAGAAATTTTGTTGCTTAAGAGTGGCCCCTTTATGGAGCAACAACTCAAAGAGTTTTTGTCAGGTTCAGCTCAAATTTTCAAGACTATAATTGTTTTTAATACAGTTTGGTGCACAAAACGGTGTTTTGATCTTATATCATACTGAATTCCCAGTCAAAAACACCATTTTCAACTTTGATGGATGATAACAGATTGTCGTGATAAGGCCAAGAATTTTCAACCTGTTTCCAAAAATAATATGAGTGTGAGGTTTAGCATTATTTTTCAGTCAGGGTAAATGCAGATGGAGGAGCAGAGTTTAGGGGACCTGTGACTAGCCAGCAAAGCTGGTAGGATTGCCTGGGGGGGATGGGGGATGGGGTACTTGAGTCAATTTTTGCTGGGTATATGCTACCTGGCCTGGTTGGTGAAGGGGAACTGCTCTTACCATGGAATCAAGCCTGATCCCCTCAATTTGTTTGTATCAATTTGCATTTTATTGTTCTATTGTTGGCATGTTCTGGCTCTATAGTTTTTCTGCAAATATTCATTTTTACAGTTGCATTTTTGTTGTTGCTCCTCTTCTATTAGTCTTACGACTCTGGATTTGGCCAAGGACCATGCTTGGAAGCTCATGGTACTGTAAGACGTTTTTTTACTACAATAATACTGATAAGGAAAGTTAAGGCTTACACTGCGACCATGTTGACAATAAGACGTAGTTTGATGCTGCTCTGGTTTGGAGAGTTTTGAATGTAGCTCGAAAAGTACCAATAATTCAAAGACCCAACGTTTTTGACAACCCTGTCAGGGATGAACCAAAGTTACCACAAGGGCCTATTTAAATGCTTGTACTGATTGGCTCAAAAAGGAAAGGGTCCTCATAATTGCGTCCTCCCATACATATATTGCACATGTCTAATAATTATACACAACCTGAGTCGGGTCGTCTTCACTTTCAGCAATTTAGTTTTTATGACGTTATCACCTCTTTACCCCAAACTTTCCATTTTTAGCCACATTCCACAAGCCTCATACTTTCGATATACGTCCTTTACATAAGTGCATCGTCTTCATGGCATCTGGGGTCGTCTAGTGATTCCAACCTCCAAGGGTCTCCCAACGTCAACGCACTTCATAATCAATTATTACTCCTAGTAAAAATTAGCGTCTTTCTTTTTTGCATTCGATATCAGGAGAACGCAAGTTCCCAATCTTGGGTAGCCTGTGCATAGGATGAGCTTTCGCACTTTTTGGTTTTTTGTTTTCTGCTTTTTCAGCGCCATCTTGCATTAAGTCATACCTGCATTGATACGTCATATGCGCAAACGACGATCGCGCACGTCATTATTGTTTGTTCTTATAAGATTGTTTCTTTCCTTACACTTCTCCTTTGCCTCCAAAGCGACTGTCGAACACACTTCAATAATCCCAATAGGATAGGATGCAAATAGGTGTCAAGTAAAAGGTAGCATCAAACTATGTCTGATAATAGTGATACTTGATTTACTGAGGGTGACATATTTACTTGTCACCCAGTTGTTTTCAATATAGCCGTCCTATTGACCGTTACTAATGGCTATGAACAGTTAACAGCCGAAAGTCTGTCTAGCAGGAGGTGACTAGTTTGCTATTGTCTGCACAAGAAAACCAAACGAATCGCTCAAAAGGTCTTTTGCTTAAGCTGCTCAATGGTAACAGCAATTGACACACCCTGTTTAGAGACTGTCATTATGGGTTGCTTTAAAATTATCATTTTGCAGGTGGCTCGACCTTCTGTGCTCTAGCATCACTCGCCTTAATGAATCGTCTGGATTCATCTTTTGCTGCCGAAGAGCTTGAAAAGATAAAAAGGTGGTGTTTGTTTAGACAAAAGTCCGGATTCCAAGGTCGTCCTAACAAACCAGTGGATACGTGTTACTCTTTTTGGGTTGGAGCATCCTTAGAGGTACAAAAAGATCTGATCGGTTTTTCTGTTTTGCTCAAATGCTATTTGTCGACAGGTTTGAAGTAGTATTTCTGTGCTTTAGGATTGGCCACAATCCCTGATCGAATTGAAGGTAAATCTCGTTGCAGTTCTTCCCGGTTATGACGGAAACAGGTGTTTTCGCCCGAAGCCAGTTTGCCCGTATTAAAACGTTTGTTCGCCCAATACGTATTGACTAAACAGAGGGCAAACAAAATTCCTTGAAACTATTTTGATTAGATTATGTGACACATTTAATCCGTGTTTGATAAAGCAGCTCTTCCTATGACCTTGAAATATAAACGTGAAAACAGAACGTGAAGAAAAATGCAAAGCATTTCACTGGTTTATCGAACAAAAAGAAACGAGTGCGCATTTTCATTGGCTTAGCGAACGCGGATGCAAACAACGTCATCTCTCCACGGAACTTTCTGGAAAGCGATCGGCATTTCGCTTTGACATTATTTGAAATGCAGTGATGTGATTGGGCAATTTAACTGTTAGCTGCTCATATTGTTGCAAATATTGGTCCGTGAAACAAATGGCGAACACTTTTTCAAGGTCATACGAAAGTCGCTCTAACAGAACAAAAAACAAGCAAAGTTTAAAGTTCATCCAGTTTCTAAATTATAATCTTAAAGCAGGGTCCGGGCGAATGGACTTTCATTTTGGATGAACGAGGTTTCAGTTCGAGTGAATAGTCTGATGGGCTTTTTCTTTCTAATATCGATAAATACAAAATTTTAAAAATATAATTCCCGTGATAAACCATGTCTTATGGCACCTCCTTACCCCCCACCCTCCCTTTTTACAGACGGATTTTCCAAAATTGGAAGTGAGCGTACTACTACAAGGAAGCACCGCAATATTGGTGTGTGACGTCTTATGATATGCTCCAAGAGAGCTTTCACAATTTCCTTGCTAAGTTTACGTCACTGTCCCACGTCACGTGTTTGCGCGTTCACGGGCAATGTCATTTGTTTTTCTCGAGACGTAGGATCAATACAGCACAGCGGCTTTCCTCTTGCTTATTTCTAGTTACTAGGTGCATTTTCGTGTGTGGACTTCTCTTCAAATCGAGATTACCTCATTTCAACTCAAGCAACCGTGACGGGTGGCTTTAGCAAGTGGCCTGGAAACCACCCAGGTATGATGCCAGACTATGTTTTGTGAAAACTTGTATTGCACTAGGCACAGTTTTGTGTAATTGATCCTGTCATTTCGATGCGACACAGAAAACGCTTGCACAAAAGATGCACCTTGTGTAACGTACTCTAACATAGACGTTCTCGCGATTCTTTTGTTTCAGCAATTCGTTCTACTTTCCACGGCGCTTTCCGCAACGAATTTTTTCGAGTGTTGCTTCCTGTAACATCTCTCATGTAACTTGTTTCGACATTTGTACGCATCAGCCGATTAAAACCTTCCCTCGACCTCGTCTAAGTGTAACGAGTAGCGAGAATGTTTTTAGTGCAACAGTTGTTCAGCAACTCAATTGAATTGAAACAGAACTGCGAGCCAAAGTGACAGCACCTAAAAGGGGAAAATGTTTTACTATTAACCAAGAGACCATCACTCTTGATGAAACAAACTGCTCTGCCCTGTAAATTTGATTTCTCTTACTTGTGTTATTCGGCTTTGTCTACCTACAAACTCCTGTTCGTATCGGACTTAGGCATAGTGAGGCAGCTGAACTGGCGGTCTACTGGATGTTTATGTTTGTTTGTTTTTTTATTTGTCCTCACTCCAACAATCTGCCGCTCATAAGAGTCATTATCCTGGGCCACCCAGATAGTGAAGACCAATCAGAGGGCAGAGCTGAAACAATAGATTCCAACATTTTCAGATCCAGTGAATCAAACGTCCGGGTAAAACAATGAGTCTGTTTATATGGCCCTTGGAAAATTCAATCCTAGTTGAAGCAGCAAGTACGTTTTTTCGGAACGATTTGTCCAATGCGAAGTGCTTGAAGCCTTCTCCCATTATACTGGCACTAAAGGATTATCATTTCAAGTGTTAATTTAAGGTATTTTTCAGATGCACTTCACACATACTTTGGACTGT
>NC_090870.1:27999790-28002290 GCF_036669935.1 Montipora foliosa | reverse complement strand
AAATTGTCTGCGCTAATTATTACGCTATAATCACTTAGCGCTTTTTTCAAAATGGTCGCAAACCGTTTTGTCCAGGTGACAGACGAAGAAATCGATTATTTCAAAGAAAATGCATATTTTTCAAATAATCGCGTATGTAATTATACTAAAACAGTGCCTCACCTCAGGCTTGGTAAATATCGGTGAATAAAAACTTCGACTTCGTCTCGGGTTTTGAGTTGAAGATCATCCAGACGACGCACTATAGCGCGTTTTCACGTGACGTCACCGCAGTCTTGTTGGTGTTCCAAAACAAAGAAACGGCGGCCATGTTGGTGTTCCAGACTAATCCTCTGGGAATTTAACTCTATTTTTATGCAAATGGTTTTTTTTCGTTTCATTAAATTAGCACCATTCTAGTCACGTGACTGAAAACGCTCTATAACCCTTAGCGACGGAAGAGTAAACGAGCGCTTAACTCACCGTTAAAACGGGCCTGACACAAGCATCAGCTCAAGCGCAACAGAGTTAATTAACTCTGAGCGCAAGAATCATAAGTTTCCTTTCCCTTGTGCTTGCGCTTATGCTTTGCGTTCGTTTGCGTTGTGTGAAAACGGGACGTAACTCAAGAACAACAAAGGCTGCGATGTTCGTCCGATGAAAAGAACTTTTCCAGATTCCACTCGCAGCGCCACGTTGTAAGAGAGGGCATGGAAATAGTGATTTGTCACTGCGTCGTATGCTTGTATTTGCGTTATGGTTTGTTTTCACTTGACACGAATCTTGAGCTTTGCGCTTGCGTCGCTGGTTACGGAACAGGTTCGCGGGTGCGTAATTTTGCAAAAGTGCCTAAACCTTTACATCATTTTAAGCTTACAGAACCAAGAATGACGTGGAAATGTTTTTAACTGGTGAAATTGAATATAAAATGTACTGCGATCAGTAAATGGAAAATGAAGTTATTATTATAAATGCGGCAAAGTCGCGTCGGATTTTGGTCTGCCGAAGTAAACAATAACTGCATAACACTTAGCAGATGTTTGCCTTTAAAAGGGTGTCAGGAAGTCGTTAGATCAGCTTACAAAAAAGTTATTATAATTCAAAATTCAGCGACATACATTTCTTGGATTGACTTAACGTTAGGCATTATATCTTTAAAACGAAAAACAAATAAGCTAACCCCGACCCCCTTTTGCAGAGGAGGGTTTCCTGTGGCGTTGAGCGAAAATTCAGGTTTCTACGATGAATTCCGCAAAGTATCCACTCAAAGATGGCAAAATTCATGAAAAATTAAGCCGAGAAACAAGGCTTAGAAAGGTTAAAGTCAACATAACACGCCCCCTGGGAGTGGCACCAATAGGGCTCAATCTCCTGGTGTGTGCCAAAACTGGCGGGAAAAATGGTGGTGGATATTATTTCAAGATCAAAGTTTCCTTTGCCGGCAATTCGAACGAGAAAGAATTTCTTAATGGTTTTGTGCAATGGGGAAAGCGAAAACTGGCCGTGTCAAGTCAAGACGAAACTCCACGGGCAAGGAGAAAACACAAGGGCCAGTGAAGCAGTGGAAAACCCGAGGGAAAGCATGCTCGCCAAAATGCACAAAGCAGTGTACGTAACACACATCTCTATATGTCTTTGCCATGGTTATCTTACCTTCTGATTACTGCAAAATATAACAGAAAAACCATTTGACGCGTTATGTAAACCCAAAGATGGCTTTAAGGATAGGTCTAAATCGATGGTCGGCTAAGCTTTTGGTCGCTTTGCCATCTTTTTCCGCGGACTGCGTATGAAAATTATAACAATCATGCAAAAATGGCATTTAATCCAGCAACAACCACTACTTAACGAAATATTTCAAGATCCCCTGATCGTTTCGCACAAAAGGGGCAGATCCTTAAAAATGACATACTCGTTCGAGCCGAACTCTAAGCTGGCTAAAACACCTGGATGGGAGTTGTGTAGTGCTGTCGCCCCCATTGTTATCACTGTGATTTCTTTTTGCGAGAGCGTCGATCAGCCTTTGGAACCCAAGGGTTTTTGTTTCGCTTTCTTTTCTTTTCTCTCTCCATTCAAAACCACGACTACACACAAGCAAGTGACGCAAGCAATGCAATGTTGTGATGACGCGCTGTTGGAAGTCATTCTCCCGCGCTAAATTCCCAGGTGGTACAGCGGTGTTGACGCCTCACCACCTCAGAACTGTGACGTAATGAGTCACGCAAAAAAGAGATTTCGGGATTTTCTTTTTCTGCATAAGAAATCCTAGACCACATAGTTTGTGTACTCCAAATATCACAATTTTGGAAAAATTTCACCCTCGAACCTGTTTCGTAACAATCTCGGTAAAGGAAAATGAGGTGCTACCGCGGAAAATGAAACTGTCGCACCGCTATTTTTTGTATAGGGTCAAACGAAATGTCATATTAAAGCTAATAGATTGAACTACTTTAATAAAGTTTTAGTTTGTTGGTATTTAATATTGCCTTTTAGTATTGAGTCCTCAAACTCAGGACGACCG
>NC_090870.1:27984790-27994790 GCF_036669935.1 Montipora foliosa | reverse complement strand
TGCAATTATCTTTCTGTCACAGGGACTGCTGAAGTTTCCTCAATATTAGAACAGAGAATTTTAGGATCAGCACCAAAAGCTGAACTAGAAGAAACCGGTCGAGTGTTGTCAATTGGTGATGGAATTGCTCGTGTATATGGACTTAAAAACATTCAGGCAGAAGAAATGGTAGAGTTTTCCAGTGGCCTCAAGGTGAGGTTTGAGCTTGTTGAATCTTGTTCAAGACAAGCCCACTTTAAATCCTGGGTTTGAAAGAATCTGTCTTTTACCCATTTATCCCTGAAGTGCCCCCTTTTGAGTTTCGTAGTCGGGACTGAAAGGTTCACAGAAAAAAGTAACCGGTGCTATTTGTTGGCTATTCTGGCTTACTGAAATCACTGGATGCCAAGCAGAATACTTCATGGTTATCTCATTTGTTTTAGTCAGTCAAAAGGGCAAAAAAACTGATCAAAATAATTGAGATTGTACACACTATGAAACTCTTTGTCTTCACTTAAAAGTTCCCCATGTGAAAACAATAAAATGGAGGTTGCCTATACTTGTACACTGCATATTACTTTAATGGTAGTATAACTTTATTAATGTACAGTTATATTTGAGGCTCATGTTGCTAAATGCAGCAAATTGGCACAACATCAACTCAACATTGTTAGGTCCTTGTGGATGTCAAATGTGATTGATGGCCCATTCTGTCAAAAGTGTGTAGCAACTCAGGCAACATTTCCCAGATTTTTTGTTGGTATGAGGCATTATGCAGAGTTCATGTACTGTACATTGCTTTGTGTTTGCAGGGCATGGCTTTGAACTTGGAGCCTGACAATGTTGGTGTTGTGGTGTTTGGAAATGACAAACTCATTAAAGAAGGTGATGTTGTTAAGAGGACGGGAGCAATTGTGGATGTTCCTGTTGGAGAGGGAATGTTAGGAAGAGTTGTGGATGCCTTGGGTAATCCCATTGATGGTAGGGGACCACTAGGTGATGTTAAGCGTGCCCGTGTGGGTATCAAAGCCCCCGGCATTATACCTCGCACATCTGTGAATGAACCTATGTTGACTGGCATCAAGGCTGTGGATAGCTTGGTTCCTATTGGTCGAGGACAGCGTGAACTCATCATTGGAGACAGACAAACTGGGTGAGTTAAAATAGAGGATATTACATGGCCGCGCGGGGATACGAATTTTATCTTCGAGTGCTGCAAGTATCTCTCACGAGTGAGCGAAGCGAATGAGTGAGAGATACTTTAAGCACAAGAGGATAAAATTCGTATCCCCAAGCGGCCATGTAATGTTCTGTTTATTATATAATTTATATATTGATGAAATGTCTAGATTTAAAACAACTTGTTTTATTCATTTTCGAAATGATGAAAAATTGTTCACCAAACACTAAAACATGCATCTTGTGTAACATGAAACAAGATATGAAAGTTATGAAAAACAAATCATGATAATGTAAAATTTGCAATAAAAATGTTAATGTAGTCTAGAGAAGAATTATATTTAAGCACAAAAGTATCGTACGATAAAGAGGAAGCTCGCGTGTTCGTTACCATGACGACAGCGATATCCTCACATGTGAAAGATAAAAATGATACGTTCACTGTGCGCGGTGAAGATATTATTTTTTAGTAAAGGGAGAAATCCTGGTATTTCATCAATATCTATATAATAAATTAATTTACTATTGCCAATAAGAATTGGTACCATTTAATCATTTTTGTGCTCAAAGTACATTATTACGCAAAGCCTTCCTGTCGTGTGCTACAGTGCCGCTTTGATGTGTGGCTGCAATACAAATGGTATTAGTGTGGCAACCACCCAGATTATGGGTCCAGTTCCTGGCCTGAGTTGAAACCTGAATTTTTAACCAAACCCACAACTTTTGTTTCATTGGTAAATTAAAATTACCTCATGACCTTTTATAAACTATTGCTGAAATATATTTTTAGAAAAACTGCAATTGCTATTGATACGATCATTAACCAGAAGAAATTCAATGAGGGAACAGATGAAAGTAAGTCTTGAAGTTTTTCTCTTCCTTAAAGTACATTGTTTCTCTTTTATATGAGTATACTGAATTTCTTTTTAGTATATTAAATACTCTTTCTTAATTTTTGAAAGTACTTGTATGGTTTTCAATAGGTTAGTTCAATATTCTCAGGAATCTTTTTACATTGTAGATGTAAATTTTAGTTTTTTCTGTGTTAGCCTTTATTTCATACTTGTGGCTCAGTGTCTTTCCACAGGAACAAAGAATTAGCCAATTAGCACACATCTTGTTCACAATTTAAGAAACCAGTAACTTTGCAATGCAGACAAGTTACTGGTTGTGAAGAAAGTTTTGGTAACACTTAAAAAAAGTGTAAGGTGGTCATCCAGGGTCCAAAATTGCACCTGCCTGGTCACCAATGCGACTAAAAATTGAGTGCTGGTGACCAGAATTTCACAACTGGTCATCAGCGGTCAACCTACTATTGCACTGCTATTTTCATTGCTATTGGTAACTTTTATGTCCAGACAAACTGTTTGACAATAAAGTTCAGAGCCATTTGGCAACAGGTGTCTTGCTTTTTATCCTGCCGAAAAAAAAAATGTTTTTTTTAAATAGAAATGAAAGGAGTTTTCCTGTTAATTACCTCCATAACATTCCGCAGTGGCCATGTTTTTTTTTTTTTGGTATTTTCTCTTAAAATACATACCATGGTTATTCAGTGATAAGGCGCACGGTTTTTTCAAGAAAATCTGTCTTTGGGTGGCAAGTTAGTGCTAAAATTGGGGTGCATCTTATAGCCAAGTATTTTTGTGCAACAAAATCTTAAGATCACAATTTGAGAAGAACTTGCAGTTTAAACAACACAAGAAAAGGACACTAGTTGTCAATTAAAAAAGAGAATAGTGCTTTTAGAGACCTTTAAGAACACTAAACGACTTCAAGAGAGAAGCAAACAAACGGAAATTTGCATATATGCTTTTAAGCACATGCTCAGTAACGTGATACCCACGACAACAATACAATCGTCCGAACCTTGTTTCGAATTCCGAGAATTGTGTTTGTCGCTCGCATGAAAAGTTTCTTCTCTGAACAAACAGTGTGGAGATAAAACATACATGTACCTTCTTCGTTCATGCAGCCTTTCTTGTGCACTGAAATTTGCATCCTTGATGGCGTGTTGATATTCAGCTGTCGAAGACCTTTAAATAAGACTTTCGGTGGGAGTTTTTCGCCATTCGCTTTCGCTTTCGCTTGAAGTCTGAAGTCTGAACTCTGACTATTAATTTTTTATTAAGTCGGAAGGTTCAAATAAAAGTGTATGCGTTGTATGTTTATCATTTCAGATGTCAACTTTTAGCTTTTCTTTTTACGTATTTCATATACATGTATCATTAAATGCGTGACATTTTCACTTTGTTTACGTTAACAAAAAGAGTTCGCATGCCAATTGTGTAAGGATAATTGTTCTCAATTTGATAACTCTCAATTTTTGGTGCATCTTATAACCGAGTATTTTCGCGTTATTTTCAGTTTGAGAACTTAGCTTGATTAAATTGCTAAGTTTGGGGTGCGTCTTATAACCAAGTGCGCCTTATAACCGAATAACTACAGTATACACCTCAGTAAAGAGGTTCAAGGGACTGGTGCGAGGAATGTAGCATGGGGCATGATGGCTTGTGTGCGACAGAATGTGACTTGTGTTTCTGTGGCTGAAATTTTCAACAAACTACAGTATAAGGGGCAGATGGATTTCTATATAATTTTGCATTCGAGGTTGGACACATCTTCTCTCCAAAAGGTCCGCTTTCATTAAAATGAAAGTGAAAAATACACTTACAGCTGTACACAAGACCGTGCAGTCGTTTCTTTCTGGTATCCTTAAAAATGCCAAAACATGCATTTTTCAGGCGAAAATTTTTATCTAGTTGCCAGTTGGTGCCCATTTAAAGTGCTACTACCACAAAGTTTGAATCTTTCCTATCAAAACCAATTTAAGGCATCAACATCTACATGTAGTATGTACAAAAAGAATGCTGTTTACTATTTTCAAATATCTCTTTTTGTTCCAGAGATATTCAAGTTTTTAAAATATGTAGATTAGGCAATTTTTGCAATGGACACCCAAATTTTTTATGGAAGGGTCCAGAGGACCCTAAAATTTGAAAACCTAGATACATCTCTGTGTTTGATATGGTACACTAACCTTGCTGTTAAGTGATAGTGTTGTAGTGTCAATCCTTCCAATAAGAACGTTTCTTTCAATTGTTTAAACTGGTTGAGCCACCTTTAATACAAATAACAATGGCCAAATGCGTTGAAAAGATTTACTAGTTTGCAAAAGTGTTGGTTTTACTTTCAAACACATTGACTCTTGTTTCGCTTATCTTTGAGTGGTACTGTATCTCCAATATTTCCAAACGGTAAGCAGCATATTTAATCTGCATAAAAGGGTGAAAAGGAACTGTTACAAATCTTTCCTCAGAAAAGAAGCTCTACTGTATCTATGTTGCCATTGGACAGAAGAGGAGTACAGTTGCCCAGCTTGTTAAAAGATTAACTGATGCTGGTAAGTAGATTCACTTTATACGACTTAAAGTGCCTATAGATCACCTCAACACAGTTTTTGAATTTATTGACTCTTTTTTTTTGCTAACAGTACCAGTGTAGTTGTCTTACCCTAACATTCTTTTCACCTAAGTGTTCTCTGAAATGATTAGACTTGTTCAGTTGGTGACAATATCCCCTTGTACTGCATCATTCAAAGATTGAATGATGCTCTTGAAGGTAGCGTACCTCTCAAGCCGAAA
This sequence comes from Montipora foliosa, assembly GCF_036669935.1. Lineage (NCBI taxonomy): Eukaryota > Metazoa > Cnidaria > Anthozoa > Scleractinia > Acroporidae > Montipora > Montipora foliosa. The sequence goes on along the minus strand of NC_090870.1, from coordinate 27,989,991 downwards.
TACTAGCAGCTTGTTGTTTGAAAATCAGGCTAACACTCACAACAAACTATGTTTTCCATTACCCTGTGGTCATTTTTTTCATTCTTGTTTTGAAAAATAGATGCCATGAAGTACACTATTGTTGTAAGTGCTACTGCATCAGATGCTGCCCCCCTGCAGTACCTTGCACCTTATTCTGGCTGTGCCATGGGAGAATTCTTCAGGGACAATGGAAAACATGCTCTTATTATCTATGATGACTTGTCAAAGCAGGTATCTTCATATGAAATAGCCTTTGAAAAAGTACTAATTCAGGAGCTTGATGAAGGGTTAGGGTTACTTTCCAAAAGGAAAAACAATGACCTGCAACAAGTGACCTGTGTTTTAGACCTGCCGCAATTGAAGACTTCTTTCAAACAATGTAGTGAGCGCCAGAATTTCAAAACGCAGCATTACAGTAAGGAAACTACAAAATTTTGGATCTTTTTAAACCTGTTTTAATAAACTTAGCTCAAATGTAGTGTTTACTACATGTGTTATCTGTGGTTATTGTCTGTTAATCCACATAAGTTTTCTCCCTTATGAAAAAGGGTTTCAAAGACTTTGTTAAGTGTTAATGCTCAAAATTTCTTTTTTTTATCCTTTTCCTTTGTTTTGTCAAGAAAAGAAAGTCATTTACCCTTCCTACACCTTATGTGCTAATCAACAAGGACAACTCTAGCATTCAACAAAAGTATAGGTTTATTGAAGATTTTCAACTGAATAAACAGGGAATGTTTCTGAGTCACCCCCAATTGGGTGTGGTGATTGTGCTACTTGTCACTGTACAGTTCAGCTATCAAACAACAGCATTGATACCTCTTTAATTTCACGAAAATAATTAATACCTCCTTTGTTAGAGGTCACATGTCATCTGACCTGCCTTGTGTTTCTTTGATTCATTTTTCGCATTGAAGTCTAAGTAAAGCACCTATTTCAAATAGTGCTGATCAACAGTATTTCAGTCTGAGCACCCATTTTAAAGCGGTTAGCTTTCAATAACTGCATGGCTGTCATTCATAATCATTCTAAGAAGACTCCCGTATGAATAGCAAACATAGGTCGGTGTACGGAAAGGAACTTGATTTAAGTGTCCAGTTGTTCTAGTGCTGGAGCACTAATTGGGGACACCATGAAATGAAATTAACAATTAGTGCAAGTCAAGTCTAATGTTGGTTTTTGAGGAGAGGGGAAACCAGAGTACCCAGCGAAAACCTCTCGGTGCAGAGTAGAGAACCAGCAAACTCAACCCACACGACACAGTCTCTGAATGGAACCCGGGCCACATGGGAGGGAGGTGAGTACTCTCACCACTGTGCCATCCCTGCAACCCCGTATGAATAGCCACTGCCATTATTATTGATGTCAATCCAGTTCTTTCAATAAGAGTTGACATATGTTGTACATGTACAGAGTACATGTAGCTTTAAGCACTTCCAATCTTAAAATTCATTGTACATACATGTAATTATAGATGATTAAAGATAATGTGGTGTTAGCTGTCTTGAATTGTCCAAATGGTGTGTTTCTAGTAAACAGCCATGCAGCAGCAATCTCTGAAAAACTTGTACAGCATGGTGCAGTGATTATGTGTTAATTTGAACTAAAGCCATATTCTTTTCTGAAGTCCTTGAAACTAGCAGAGGGGTGAGATGGCATCCATTCCTGTCATGATTAGTAGTAAACATAGCACATTAAATTTTAATTGCTAGTTCTGTCTTTGCACAGGCCGTTGCCTACCGTCAGATGTCCCTGTTGTTGCGAAGACCTCCTGGCCGTGAAGCTTACCCTGGTGATGTGTTCTACCTTCACTCTCGTCTCCTAGAGAGGGCAGCCAAGATGAATGATGACAACCTTGGAGGCTCACTTACGGCACTGCCAGTTATTGAAACTCAGGTCAGACAAACAGAAAGTAAAGTAGCACAGTATTACCAAAGTCAGAGTGCCTTATTGGTATTGTGGGCACACTCTGTCTTTTAAATTTTCATTAGTGTATCTGTCAACCATTTGTACATTGCAGGGTAGAATAAGACATTGGTATATTATGTGCGTATTGTTCAGACGAGAACAGATGAAATTCTAAAAGATAATTTGAGGGTGAAAATTTGTTCAAGAATGTCATCATAACGTGATCATACTGTAGTGCAATAATTTAATTTGTGTGTTACTGCTTTTTCCTGCCACTGTAGCTATGACACACGAAAGATGCATGTTTCTCTCCATGAAAAAAGGAAATCCACAGTTTTTGTGTCCTAGAACCATTTACTGTATTTATGAGTGCACTGCAGTTAGTCTGTGTCATCTACCCCAGAAGATTGTTAGGATCAACACCTTGGCCTTACAAAAGCTACAGATGTAGCAATTGTAGTTTTTAGGCCACACAAAAGAAAAAATTCTCAAGTTGTGCATACTCTGATGTATGACAGTATGCAAATTTCAGCCGTGAAACAAACATGCAAATGTGCGTAAAAATATTGAATTCCCTTTGACTGAGGGGCCAAAAGCGATGGGGTTGTTTTGTACACTGTAATACTTGTGGACTCAAAATAATTTTGTTGTGTAAAGATTTTGGATAGACAAAGCCTGTTGGGTTTTCCTGACTTTCCATCATGTGTCGTGTAGTCTGAATTTTAATATGCCGTCTCGAGACAAACGAAAACAAATGTTGATTTAAACGACAACTGTACTGTATCTCTTCCCTTGCCAAACTGCTTACGATTCACATTTCCGTGTTTCCTGAGAGCAAAGTTAAGTCTTTTTTTTAATTGGCACACACCAGCGAGCTGTGTGTGGGCTTTTCAGTCAACAATGACTAGACGCTTTTATGTCTGCTAAAATGCGTGTTTGTTATGCGTCTGGAGCTTTCACAAACACATCCAAATGGCCAATTAAGGAGGCTCGAAAGGGTTTTTCGTTGCTAGTGTTTGTGAAACGATGGAAGATATTTCATAGTGTAGGAAAACTATAAATATCTTTGCAACTCTATTGTTGGGTAATGCTTTATGACGTCATATCGGTTACCATGGCAACACGTCTAAATTTCAGTTTGTGAAAATTATCTGAAAAACAAAGTCGGTGACCTACCTTTTTTTATTTCTTTGTGGGAAATCTCCCTAAGTTCGTTAACTTCTTAGAGAGTATGACAAAAAGTTATCTGGTAGAATTTAAGATACATTGAAAATGATATAATAACCAAATCAATGCGCGCGCTCTGATTGGTCAATCAGCTATAGTTTATTGTGCCAGTAAACTCAAGCAATAGACCACAGGTTTCTATGGTTTATAGGCATGATAAACCACTTGGAATGTTGGAAGGACACTCGAAGAAGTCGTAAATCACGAGCCGCAGGCGAGTGTTTTACGAATTCTTCTCGTGTTCTACCAACATCCCGTGCGATTTATCAGCCTATAAACCATAGAAACTTGTGGTCTATTGCAGAAAATTGTACTAGATAGCTTTCCCCGAAACTTTTTCATTTGAAGTGCCATCGTGAATGATACATGCATGCAAAAAATCAAGGTAGGTCACCAAGCAAAATTTTGAGATAAAGGCAGGCTCTATTTCCGGTTCGCGCGATTTTATGCCTATTTTCACTTCCGGTGTGTTGCTCGCACTAGTTTTGATAGAAATTTGATTCATTCAGCTGAAGCGTGTTTCTAAGTTATGGCGTGTGTAGGTTACGCGCGCACAGCAAAAGACCCTTTCGAGCCTCCTTAAGATCGCGCGCGATTCCCAATTTGATGTGCTTACAGATTTTTTTAACTAGCGCGCAACTCGATTCGCGTCTCGCGCGAGGCTGGTAACTTACATTTGAGCGGCACTGTGATTTCTCTTCCTTGTATTGTCAGGAATGTTGTAGGCATGAGTGTATGTTTTAAGTGTGATCTATGTTCTGGATATTTTTTAGTCAGTTTCGGCCAAAAAAAAAAAAAAAGTGGTATACAGAGTATTTCACGGGTAAAATTTGATACCACCAAGTTAGACAAACACTTGTACAGTCTCAGTAGAATCATTTGAAGTTAAATAATTATTAATCTACCAGCTTATATGGATGTAATTTGGGTGCTGAGGTTAAGTTGGAGGGACAAGAATTTGGTTGCTAAATCATTTTTTCCATACATTTGTCTTAACATTTTTGCTGCTAGGTTACATGTATGTGGGGTTATTGTCACCAGTTTTTACATTCATTCTTTTGTTGTCTTAATTTGTTTGTATACAGGCTGGAGATGTATCAGCATACATTCCCACAAATGTGATTTCCATCACTGACGGTCAAATCTTCTTGGAAACTGAGCTCTTTTACAAGGGTATCCGACCAGCTATCAATGTGGGCTTGTCTGTAAGCAGGGTAGGGTCTGCTGCTCAGACTAAGGCCATGAAGCAGGTAAAGTACATTCTTATGTTGGACTTTATACTTTACATGTAACTTGGCTGTTGAATGATAATTATGTGAAAACATGCTAGATTGTAAGGGAGGGTAGCGTAGAGGAGGCATCTAATTAGATACACATCCAATTTTGAGGCCTTTGTGTGGTTGTACCGTATTCAAATCCATCTCAGACTGCTTTCTGGATTTGTCGTTGAATATCCTTACTTGAACTATTTATTAATAGCAACCTGTTCCCTACTGCCAGTTTAAGTTTTTTAACCATTCTTAACCATTAGTGTGTCAAGAGGTTATGGAAAAGGACCGTTTCTCGAGGGTCTTGAAACTTTGCTGGTGTATTTTAGGGACCAAACCGGGGCGGTCTCGAGAAATGAAACTGTTCTTTTGAGTCTTGTAAATTTGTTTGAAAGGCCAGCTGTCTAAAGTTGGGGGATCTTACTTTCACATTTGCCATTTCAGACCTGGAATGAAAGGGAAAGGAACTTTTGTAGCCTTCTAGTGCTGGAGCACTAATTGGGGACACCGTGAACTTAACGCAAATCAAATCAAATGTTGGTTTTCGAGGAGAGGGGAAAACCGGAGTACCCGGGAAAAAACCTATCAGTGCAGAGTAGAGAACTAACAAACTCAACCCACATATGACCGCATTGGTGTTAAAAAAAAAAAAAAAAAAACAGGCCCCAGGTTACCTGTTACCTGGCGTAACCGTGACAACCTTATGAAAAACATTCACCATTTCAGAATTGTTACGTTTTTTCAATTGTGGTTGGATTGTCCAGTGAAATTGACTTGGTA
>NC_090870.1:27977290-27982290 GCF_036669935.1 Montipora foliosa | reverse complement strand
GCTAGCAGCACTTGATATCTTTCTGCGAGTCAAGGAGACATCTCTAGTTCATTTTTATTCAACGACAGAAGTACCCACATTAAGTCCTGGACTGGCTGGCTAATTTAGTGTTTGTTGTGAAAGGCCATTCCTATCGTAGCCGGTATGGACACAACGCCTATAAACTTAATAAGTTGCAGACAAGGTATTCAGAGAGCACAGGCAAACTTGATAAAATGAACGCAAAGTTAGTTAATGGCACCCGAAGTGAATGCGATGCGTACAAACTTTAAAATTTGCATACAAATTTTATAATAGACAGAGCTTACAAACTTAAAGGAATGCAGGCAAACGCAAAAATAAACTGCTCGAGAATGTAATAAAAGGACCAATACTGTGATAAATTTGAAAGAAATGTAATAAAATTGTTTCTCACTTGACAATATAAACAAGTTACAAACTTGGCAAAAGTGTATTTCTTTAGGGCTGTAACCATTTTGAAACGTTTTTAACTTGTTCATATTGTCAAGTGAGATATAATTTTGTTATATTTGATTCAATGTTATTTAAAGTGTCACCATTTTGTTAACTGAACGAGGAGTTTTATTGTGTTTGACAGCATTTCGCTACGTTTGTAAGCTCTGGTCATTACAAAAATTGAATGCATGTTAAGTTTGTAGATGTCTCATGTCTTACATGTACGTACTGTGTCCATGCCGGCCACGGAACATTCAGCACGTTACAGCGGTTATCAGTCACGCGCCCCTCACGTTTTTTTTTTTTTGGTCACTTTTTAAAACTTAATTTGGGTGGACCTCAATCAAATGTTTCCATGACAATAAAGTCCTGTTCACTTAGCGGCAGTCGAATTCGTCATGGAAACATTTGATTGACGTCCACCCAAATTCAGTTTCGAAGAAATGAAAACGAGATGCTTCCGTGAAGCATACACTGGGTTGCCTGTGGTACATGCTACAGAAAATCAGAAGGCACTGAATTGTGTGGTATTGAAATACAGCATTCCAGTCTCTGAAGAATAACAAATAAAAGAGAAGCGAGAAACCTTGGCTTCTGGGCTGACATGTTGATAATTGTCAAGTTCCGTCACAACTTATTTTCACCACAAGTGTGCCCTCTTGAGCATCTGACAGCTTTGTAAACTAAATTTCACTGAAGTCAAGCCCTGTTCCGCGGGGTTAGTGTTAAGATGGGAGACCAAAACAATAAACCCCTCATAAAAAACAGAAGCATCTGACCGAAAATACTATTAACGGTAACAAATGCGAACTCAGCAAGGTACAGATTTTGTTAGCTTGTTTTATGCAAAACAAATATTGATGAAAAAGCAAATAACTATTGATACACAGTTTTTAGAAAGAGCAGAAGGAAGTTTCCGGGACGGTCGATCGAGAATAACATATTTACGACATGAAAACAACATTAATTTTGAACCGTGAATATAGAATATAAAAAGTTAGGATCAGCGACAAACATTTTGGGAGATTTTTGCTACGTTCAAATAAATCGCCAAATCGAAAGTGACATGGCCGGAATTCAGCGGGCGCCGTGATTAAGTTACCGCGGCCTGTTTACTCGCCAAACAGTGAAGCATCTGTGTCAAATGATGGCAAGATACCGGGTTTTTGTAAGTTTCCTTTTCTGTCAAGTGTTATAAAGTTTGACAATGAAATGAGCGAAGTCAAAACAAAGATCACAATCGCCCAACTCTTGTTTATGCAAAGTCAAAATTTACTCTCCAAGACGCGTTCGACGTTATTTGTCACCAGGTAATTTCATCATTTTGGAAATGGCAGCTACTTTATTATTCATCTGCGTCACAACTTTTCACTGATTTTGGGGCTCATTTTGTTGAAACTCAAGCACGCTTCCAACAGGCCTGTGAACCCTTCCTGCTTACAGAGCAATACTAAAAAACTTCTCACATATCACATTTCAACCTTAAGCTCGTAAATTCAATACACAACATGATATTATAATTCACAAAGGCAGCAAATACCACAGAATCCTCTTCCAGCGAAAAATTTATTGAAACAAACAACATATGTGCTCTTCCTATTTCATTGCGTGCGTGAAGACAATAAACTCAATCGTGTCAAATTACCATGTACTTCAGGTAAATGCAGCTCACTTTGATTTCGTCTCGACGGGCGATAGATTGTTGTCGAAGTCCAGTACTCGTCGATTTTGAGATTCCTGCCTAGTTTATCCAACTGACTTTCTATTATTGAGCTCCATAAGGGTATATTTTGTTTAAGGATCCACTAAAACGACATTCGCGTTAAATGACTTTCGACGTCATTGCAAGCTAAGTTAATGATTCTATTGTGTCCAGAAGGCTCTATGCACAAAGACACCACTTACCAGGGGAGTGACAGGCAAGACTTTTACCGACACGGGAAAAAAAAAACTAAAAAAAAGAAAACAAAGAAAACAAACAAACTAAACGCAGACCTCAACTGGGTTTGCCATAGGCAACCCAGTAAAAAGTCGTTGAGGGGAGCATGTGACTGGTAATCGCTGTAAACTTAAGAAGCACTATTAGCATGGCAATGATGAACATCTGTGGTTTAATTTTGTTTTTGGTTTGAATTTTATCAAACCAGTTCAAATTTTTTAAACCAGTTTAATTTTTTTAAAACCAGTCTAATTTTTACTGGGTTGCTAAAAGGCAATCTAGTCAAAAAATGAGTGGAATTTACCTGTTGTATTATTTTCCTTTTTCTTTTTCCTTTTTTCCGTGGCGGGAAAAGTCTTTCTGTTGCTCCTCTGCTAAGTAATGTCTGTGCGTACAGTGTTCTGCGCATATTTTTGGTAGGTTTCAGGGGATAGTAGAAATGCCTAGATTTTATCCGGTGGACATAAAAGAAATTTAATGTTAACCTCGAAAGTCATCTATAAACAAGACAGGCGTTGACAAAAGAATATCTTGAATCTGAAAAGCGACGAGTAATGGTCTTTGACACCAATTGCATCTTTCGTCGTCGGATATCAAATGCAAAGTGAGCTCTTCGTCGAATTCTCGTTAATATTTTACTAAAGGTGCTGTCATGTACGACATTGAAACCAAACGGCAAATTCTCTGGTAACTTTTACGGGTTGGATGTCAGAGAAGGAATCGAACACCTTGAGTGGATGTGTCTTTACAATTTTCTGGCTATTGATAATTTTATTCAACAATTATTCGCCGAAGGCGAAGTGATTATCGGTGAATATTCAGCGACGGAGATGAAGTCGAGGTGAATATTCACCAATAATCACTGAGCCTGAGGCGAATAATTGTTTTAGTATAAATACACAGGTGATTATTTCAAAAAAGAGGAACAAAAACCATTTCAACGCGAAATCATCTTCACTTATAGTGGCAAAACGACTACTGGCAGCCATTTTGTCCGTCGAGGTGATTATCGGCTGATAATCCGAGATAGCGAGTCAATGAGAGCGAGCGATTTTGTATAATCACCTGTGTATTTTTACTAAATATTTTTACTCAACTCTGCACAGTCTTCAAGTAAAAAAAACAATTTGAAATTTAACTAAATCATGTTAGTCAAGAATTATTTGAAAGAAAGCTTGTTGTCCATTGTTTGCTTCATTGTTGAAAGAAATGGTTATTCAGTGAAGGGTTTGATCAACAGTGTTCCAGATAAGAGTCGGGTCTCCGGTCAATAACCCGACAAAGAAGGTTTCCCGACCCGACAGATGAATATACACGGACGTTTCTTGGCTAAAACGTACGTTGTTTAACTCTGAAAGCGTTACGAACGATTAACATTCTTCCCTGTAGTTCATTCAATGTAAACAACAACCTTGAGATAAGGTGATCACGTGCACCTTTGTGGTTGCCTAGTGTTACTTTCGTTTCTCGTTATATTTTTGGTTCGTTTGCATGACTGTTACTCGTTAACGATTTTGTTTATTTTCAAGTTTTGCTATTCATGCTGTGATTTATTTGTATCAAGTTTCGTTATGCAACCTTTGAAATCGATGTAACCAAACACCAAGTTTTTCGATCAGTTTTGAGTTGCGCCATCTACGTGCTTGCTATTTTCGACGCTATTTTTTCTTTTTTATCGCTACCGGGTTGTTTCTTCTATCGCTACCCTATTAGGAGCAAGATCAAGGTAAGTTTTGTTATTATTTTTCTTTTAGTCGTGATAATTATGTTTACAAGATTTATGTTCCATCAGTATCCTCGATTCATGTTTTGTATCTTAGCTAGTATTAGTTTACGTTATGAAATGAAAGAAGTTAAAAACTTCGTATGCTGCGTGGAACTTGTTACTATAAGAAAATAAAAGTTGAGAATGTTGCTGAGAAGTGCCAAAATCTTAAAAAATGTCCAGACGTTTCGGGACTGTGCCCTTCATCAGTGAAGCCCTTCATTCACAGAAGTCAGATACTACAGAAATTTTAGTGTTTTTACGATCATCATTAATCTTTCGCTGAGAATTCGAAATTCAGAGTTTTATGTAAAATCTGTTGTATTTTTCTTCATCTGTCTTTTGGCTTGTCTTTTACTGTTAAGTCCCGACTTTTGCGATACTTTTGTTGCAAACGTATTAGAGCCACAAAAATGACTTGGCATTAGATTAGACTAAAAAGAAGAGGAATTATAAAGCAGAAACAACATGTTCATTCCTTTCTTTATGTGCGAAATAAACGTTTGCTTAGTGCAACTGCAAGACATGCATGACAAGCAGGAAAACGTCCGTCAGAGCAGTTTGCAGTTGTTTTTCTGCAGACTATTGAACTTAAAGTAGAAACGAGTGAGTTTTATTCAAGAGCGTGTTTTGTTATCTTTGAACTGAATTTATTACAAAGCTTTAAAAAGTAAAAGACCTCAAAACGAAACAGGACATTACAAAATAATCCAACGTGGGAACGTGTGATCCAAAGGGCCACTGCTGGCATGACATCTGGGTGACCTCTTAAATAGTCTACATGACTCACCACTTGAAAAAATTAACTGGAATGCTGCAGTTCAATACCACCCAACTCAG
>NC_090870.1:27949790-27967290 GCF_036669935.1 Montipora foliosa | reverse complement strand
CTTTCTCGCTTAGAGCAAGGAGAATGCTTTAGATTATTAGTGCGCTTTTGGTGATTAAGGCATCTTCGATCTTTTGGCCTTGCAGTATCATAAACGACAAAGACACTCAACAATGAAAGAGTTAAAGTTTACATCAGACGCAATGTATTGAGAGCCTCTTCAAGACACAATGAATCAAATTACATCCTACCTTTTATGCTGTTGCTGAGTAAGGAAGGCAGTTCCTTATTATTCCTTAACAGTGTGCACAGAGAAGCAATGATCAACAACGCTATGATAGCAAAACATAAATTTCGCTTCATCGTTAAAGCTACGACAGAAACAAAGCCCCAGTGACACTTTGAAATTTGATCATGTGTCACAAGTCTTACACGAAGGGGGTAGGTTAGAGACGTGTGAGTAAACATCGGACAGTCTTAATTGCGTCTGCCGGGAGGAAAGGGGGGGGGATAGTCCCGTATATGAATTATATCGGTGTGTGACTCGGTAAAAGGGATGTTTGTTACGCACTTTAGAAATGCAGTGGTCAAAACATAAGGTCATCGTTTTTGACGATAGAGATCAGATTGTTCAATTGAGTTAAATTTTGGCGACCAGTGCAATCGAAAAAGCAATACGACGTGGGTGACTCTTTGGAAAATCTGGTACCAAGTCTGAAATAAATCCCGGATCGCGAAGGTAAGCTTATCACTTTCACCTTTTGTCTAGAATAACGTTGCAATGTAAAGCACCTGGATGATCTTTGGTAGCATAGGTTAAGGATCCCAGAGACCAAGCACATTCCACCAAATTGAGTAGGAGTGCCCCACCCCCCCCCCCCCCCACCCCTTTGCGTATGTGAATGCCCCTTGCAGTTAGCAGCTCGACACCAGCTTTGACAAATGCAAATCTAGCAGTTTTTCCAATTTAGTTTTTCCAATTTTGAATCTTCAGTATCCTCTCCACATCACAGTCATCATATAATACAATTTTTTTCGGTTATTAAGTTAACCCAAAGGCAATTTCTCCAAAAAAATAAAATAAAATTCTTTCATCTTTCAATCATTTTTAATACACAACATCATTTTCCACTCAACTTTGTTTGAAATGCTAGAACAATCAAAAGGGTGTTTCTCTTTGTTAGATGCGTCCCGGTAAGATTGTTCTGAACTATAAAATGCCATCCTACAGTTTAAGATCTGCTTCAACCCTGGTGTCAAGTTAAACTTGTTGAATTTAGTGATTCCAAGAGACTATAACAGACTCAAATCCCATTGGAAACGACAGTCAATTAAAGGCATTATTTTTAATGATGTGATGATCTAACTTAGGACAAAGATGGTAAGATCACTGCCTCAATCAGTCGCTCTATTAAAAATCCACAAACGGAGTAAGACAAAAATGGATGCCTACATTTTTTAATGGTACACCTGCCTTCCGTCTGTCAAAAGTTGACAGTATGCAAATACGAGCCCATTATGCTTTGCTGGGATTTACACAGTGCGGTTATCATTGAAACCGTTAATTTTAAACCGACAAGTAAAAAATTGCATGAAGGGAACTGCAGAATCTATCAATGAGCCGGCCGAATAAAGCGAGGCGGTCCGTAGAGCCAGCAGCCCGGTTAGTCTGCAGGCCGAAATTTTCTCAATTGCGCGTTAGCTTGAAATATATCAAAGGTATACCAAAGGGAACGTAGACTTGGTTCTACGGAAGTACGGACATTACGAGAGCCGATTAAAAAACATGTTACTATGGCGCTTTAATGGGTTCAAAATTCAACCTTGCGAATTTACCAAAACTTCTATACACCAAAGGTTTGAATTCATCCAATACTCGATTGAATTAATCGAAACCTGTAATTCATCAAAATGCTAACTTCATCGAAACTGTTAAATTCATCTAATACTCGATTGAATTTATCGAAACTGTTAAATTCATCTAAACGCTAAATTCACCAAACTGTTGAATTCATCGAAACCTTAAATTCAGCAAAATGAGTATTGGATGAATTCAAACCTTTGGTGTATAGACGTTTTGGCAAATTCGCAAGGTTGAATTTTGAACCCATTAAAGCGCCATAGTTACAGGCGTGGATTTCCTGAACGTATTCTGTTCGTAACCACTCAAAAGAACAAATGCATGAGGAAAGTAATGTGGGTACTTTCTGCTTTTTGTAAATCGAATGCTGTAACTGAGATCATTAATGCTCCCATTGTACCATCGGGGTTTTCAGACCTTCAACTTCACATCATTGATTTGTACATCAATAATTACTCCTGGAATTGTCGCAGTGCCGCGCGATATCTTCACTTTGCTGACTTTGCACAAGATACATATCAGTTGACTGAAAAGTTCTCACCTTTGACACGTTTGCATCTCAGTGATGGAGGGTTGTTTTATCCCACTGCTTTCCGAGAAAATAAAGGTTTATTTCCGAAGCTCCTGATTTCTATCAGTTGCATCAACAACACAACAAGTTAACCCATCGTTTATTTCCACGAATAAACAAGCTAAGGTATGCCCCGTTTCAAAAAGAAGAACCTATATTTGCGCGAACTGATTAAGTGGTGTAAATTCACTCAATGACCCCTGGTCTGCGTCGACTTCTGTCTCCGATTATTTCAGTCGAAAAGAAACACTGAGTCAGCACGAGAATTTCAACTTTTCATCTTTAATACTTCAAATGGAAGAAAAAAACTCGTTTTGCAGAGTCAAGTGACACTGACATTAAAAAGCTGTTCTGCCAATATCAACGTTGAAGGAGCGTTGCGAGAGTTTATTTCCCATAACAGTTCGTTATATTTTGATCCTGCAACTCGTAATCGTTTGACAAGGAATTTTTTAAATAAATGCAATTTAAGGTAAATGTTATATTCCCACAGCAGACTCCCAGAAAAGCGGTCAATCAAAAAACAAGAGCTTTTGTGACCGATAAGACCTTCTATGTCGAGATCCACGGTCACAAAAAAAAGCTTCCGTTAGTAGCTCAAGTTGCTTCTACAGAAAATACACTATCATAAAACAAGACACCGCACACTACGATTGCTTGATAAAATGCCTCTTTTATTTTACTGGCGTTAAAAATATACTTCCTGATTCGTGTTGTAAACACTAACTAGCAGTAAGAATATACACAGTGGCTATTCGTACGGGACCCGTACACCGTGATTATCACAAGTTCAGTAACAGTCGCAAAGTCTTGCTTCGTCTTTAATTCTTTTATATACATTGCAGCTATCAAACAACGGCGTTGATACCCTTTTAATTTCATGAAATACCTCCTTCGTTCGATGTCACCGGCTATCTGACCCGGCCTCAGTTGTGTTTCTCGCATTTGAAGGGACACTGTCCAATCTCGACCCCAGAGCTCTTCTCTTCGATCCGAGGCTCTGGTGACGAGAATGTGCCGTCTAACAACCTCGTTCCCAGGGTCCTTTCTCTACTTCGAGCTCGAAGTAGAGAAAGGACCCTGGGAACGAGGTTGGTAAGTCTAAAAGCACCCATTTCAAATAGCGCTGATTTTAAAATGGTTAGCTTTCAATAACTGCGTGGCTATGTCGTTCATAATCATTCTTAGAAGACTCCCGTATGAATAGCAAATATACATGAAGGTCCGTGTACGCGGTACGTATACGTGACATAAACACGACACCTGACTGATCGATGGACGAACAAGTTTCCCATGGATCAACGCTTCACTTGTTTTCTTGCTCGACAAAATCTCTTTTCTCCGAAAACTATTAAGCATTCTTCGTTATTCGACTGCTTACTTGAGCTTTTTCAAGTAAGTTTGAATTCGGACATTCACACGGGCAACGCTCTTCAAGCACAACGAACGACGCCAGTTTATTTTCTGTTCCGTCAGATTTTCATGTCAAATTCCATGTGTTGTACATGAAACACCTTGTTCGAACCTTTCCGTGAAACGTTCCGATGGTCGTCAGCTGGCCACAAAAATCAAACGCGTGCCGAATCATGACAAGGCCCACACTGCCACCCCTCCCCCAACACACAAAGCTCCCAGATATTGGGAGCCACATGACCAGCCGCAACCAGGGTCTCTTTCCTCAGCGACGGGGTTGTCTCCGGCCAGTTGAGATTCTTAAAAGTTGTTGTTCTCTTCGGTTTCAATGGCCCTGCAAAGTCCCTATTCCTTATTTTCAAGTATCCCACAGCACAGTTCGTTTTGGAGTGTTATTTGAGAGCATTAGAGTCATCAAAGGAGTGTGCTCGAGACCTCCAGCTCCATTCTACGGGAAATTTATTTCTCCTGCACGACATTACGCCTTGTAGAATCGAAAGTGCGTCTGACAATCATTTTTTAATTACATCTCATTTTAATTTCCAACTTCCAGTTGACTTTTTACTAGCAAGCTCTCTGCAAGCTGGAAATTGCGCCAAATACACTCATAAAACGATAGCGACATCATGTGGACAGAATTCTCTTGGTATATCTTCAACTACAACAGTACCCCAACCTATGCATATATTCTCGAGAGTGGAATTATGATAATGGTTGGTGTGATAACCGAACGGTTCTTACCGACCCAATACATGTCAATGAAATAATCATATAATATCACCCAGCGTTGAATACATGATTCTCATTACATGACATACACTGGTCTAATAGGCCACTTGCACTAAGAGGTCACGTGACCAATGCTTCCCTTAAACAGTGAGTTGTAATCTTGCTGTTGCCAAAAATTGACAGAACACATAAAAATTGTCTTACACGCGAAATTTGAGAGGAAACGCATTTAAGGGAGATATTTTATGGTACTTTGATTTTTCAACAAAGTAGCATGATTTGTCTTGGCCGCCATGTTGGAGGGCATACTCTTGCCCTCCAACATGGCGGCCAAAAGTACTTTTTGCTTATATCTTGTTAAATGTTTGATAGTTGAGTTCAGATGTGTCATAAACGTTACCACATCATCTATTCAACAATTTCCTTGAAGTTCAAGTGCAAAATTTGTGTCAGAAAGCGGTAATTCATAATTTTAAAAAATCAAGTTTTGGTCACGTGACCAGTTACGGACTTTCTCATTTTAAGCAAATGGTGCGAGTTTGAAAAACCAAATCACTATTATTTTGTTTAAGAGATGACCCACTAATAGTGTTTCGAAGGCAAAATCATGTAACTTTCATTTTCATAAAAACGATGTCACATGACCTCTTAGTGCAAGTGGCCTATTTGTTAGCGAGTGTTATTACACGTTTATAGCCCGGTCTTATGAAAAATAAATTAGCTTGTGTTTAAAAATTTTGTCTAACGGCGAATGGGTGGTCTCGTGGATATGACAGGTGAGCAAATACAAAAATATTCATTTCCCAGAATTCCTTTCCAACTGTCAGTGTCATAAAAGAATTATAACCGTATATTCAAAGCCGGTTGATACTATATTACTACCGTAACAACAGTTTCGAGAATGAGTTAGCCTGTACATGTGGGGTCGAAACATTTGGTCTTAGTTATCTAGACGACCGCTATGGACAAGCGAAATCTGACATTAATTATTTCGTTTTCATTGACGTTAAATAGATTACGATATCGGTCGCTTCGCCCGAAATGGAAGTCCATTCGTCCGGACTATTCCATAAGATGACTTTATGGAACACAATTTATCTGTACAGAGATAAACTTTAATTTTTGTTAGCACTTAGTTCTGTTACAATACTGCGTATCGGGCGAACTGGATTTCGGTGAATATGTTATCGCTGCGGGCGAAACGACGTGCTTCCATTTTAGTCTTGTGATCAGGTGACTCTGATTTTGTAAAATGTCGCAATAAATTATTACTGTCTTTGTCACAGAGTCTCATCGGTTGTCCAAACGAAGGGCTAACTTGTCCAAGTGGTTGGCATAAAACAACAAAACGAGTGTTTTGTATACAGATTTCTTTCCTAAGCTTCTAGAGATTTGATGTAATGTAAATTTTAAGACATCAATTTCCACCCGAGTAGGTTCATACATTTATTAAAACACTATCTTTGATTGGCTGGGACTGTCGTACTTCTTTTCGTCACAGCCAATCACGAAGTCTCTTTTGTAAGGTACAACCCCACTCAAATATCCACGGAGCAGTCGAAAAGCCAATTTGAGATTTTTTAGTTTTTTGCAGTTTTCCACTAAATTTTCTTCTGCTTCAAGCCTGCTCAATTGAATCTTGAGCTAATCAAGTTCGATTTTTTTGGTGTACGGTCTGAGTAAACAGCAGAAAAAGAAAAACAAAAAGGAAAAAAAGGAGGATTTACAGCAGATCCACTTTACTTTTCAATACTTTGACGATTTGGCAGCCATTTTGATCTATTTTGTTTGAAAAGATACTATGGGATGCTCCGGGGGCAAATTAATATGCATTTGCTCGCTGCGCACCCCATAACAGCTACTGAAACAATATGATTCAAAATGGCCGCCATATCGTCGACTTCCTGCCATTTTCGAAATATCAATATTCAGCTTGATAGTGAGGTATTGAGGATAAAAAAAAAAATAGAAACAAGTTGCAATGAATGTGAAAGATATTAGCATATCATCCACTTTTCTTTGTCTTTGTCCTCTAAAGCTGAATTTTAATATATCGAAAGTGCCCTCAATCAGCACATGTCAGGTGATCAATTCAATTAATCTAAGACAGAGAAAACTTAGTGGTCAACCTTAACGAAAAATAGCAAACATTTTGTGATCTACAACTGAAGTCACCCATTACATAAACGGTGAGGCTTCTTGTTTGTCAAATCACTGGAATAGATGTACTAATATCTGTGATGTGTAAAATATTCTACTTTTACATTTGCTGGGGTTCCACTTAAGACACAACCTTTAAATAAATGGATCATTCAAAGTACGAAACCATCATCACCCTTGTTACCTCAACACATTATAGTTTCCTTACGTAGTATCTATACACAGAGAAAGTCTTCTTTGCATGTCTGTACATCAGCAATAAAAATTTGGATGACCAGGATTACACCAGATGAGATCACACTTACTTTGATAAATATCAGAAAGAGTATCCTGCCTATTCTCCTAAACTTGATATGACTTGATTATTAATATAAATGTAATGAACTGTATCACTGACTCTACACTCTAGTTTACTTTTAAGTCAACAGTTCATTCCCTCTTACTGGAATCCTATTACTTTTAATAAGTATACGGTGTAAGTTGACATTGTAATTAATTTCCTACAAATAGAAGGTATACCACAGATTTCCAATGGAACTTTGCACATTCGTCTACCATGTTTAAATGATGATAAATGGGGATCTGTATTCTTAATTGTGTGGGAAGACACTGACACAATTAATGAGCCCATTTGGGCCCCTTTTGACAACAGCTGTGCACACTAAAATGCTGGTGCAAGGCTATTAAATTTTTAAGTTTCCCCTTACAAACATGTTATGGCCAAAATGCAGGGAAATATTGTACTTATCCAGGAGAAAAGATATTACCTTAGTGCAAAAAAAATTTGGCCATGTTGCCAATGAAGGTATGCCAACGAAAGAAACTACACACGGATATATTACAAATAGATGCTTATCAAAATGGAAGAGCTTGCAATCCTGGTCATACTTTAAGAGGACATGCTAACACGTGTCGAAGTTACTGTACGTGTAGTTACACAAAGACAAACTGAAAATTGCTTATTATTTGGCCTGCCTAGCAAGCATCCCTGTACCAGCAAAGAGCTGTGAGGTGATCTTTTCAGCAACATGGACATGCAAAAGTTGGGTCCCAACTTTCATATGGCCAGAATGCAGAAAAAAGTCACTTTGGAGCTGGTACATAAATGCTCTCTACACAAGCTATATTCATTATTACAAAACAAATCTGCTGTCATTTACAACACAGAGAAAGCAACACTATATGGTACAAGTACATGACATAATAACAACAATATTTCTTTTATGGATAAAAAGGGTTGTGTGTTTCAAAGAACAGTCTCCACTTCTTACTTGTAACCCTTAGTAAAATACTAAAACCTAATTTACAATTATATCATTGCAATTAATTAATTACTAAATATGCATTCAAAAATAAGTTACCCACAGGATAAAAACAAGTCTTGGCAATTATTGCATTTGTACAGCAACTTTACATATGAAGGTAAATGTATTCACTTGAAGTACTCTTCAGCAGTTTGTAAAGGATATACACATAATGGCCGCTCTCTTTGACTAGGGGTAATTACTTGAAACATTTAATGTAATCTTGCAGTTCTGCAAAGTAAAAAAACAAACAAAAAGGGAGATACAATTAAATGAAAATAACCAAAGGGCTTCCCAACACAATATGCCAAGAGACTTCAGTGCATTTAACGACCACGAGTGGCCTATTTCCACCAGGTGACAAACCACTGTTTTGCAAAGTGTACACGAGAGACAATGGAATATAAAAGCCAAGACACAATTCTCCTTGTAATGTAATCTATTTGACCCTATATTTGTCTGACCTCCCAATGCACTTACTTAGCATCTTCATGATATTACCAGGCCCTATATCTCTTAAGTTCATTTTCTCAGATTGTACTGTAAGTTATCACATGGTGTGCATTTTTCCAGTTCAATTAATGAGGGAGTGAAAAGCATAAGGGAAAAAAAATTAAACTTGCTTTTAGCCTGGACCTGAGTTCGTAAAGTCAGCATTTTGTAACTTAATATTTAGGTCAGCACTGTCACTGTCTTCCTGTGGACAGATGACCTGTATAATTTTCATTAAAAGCTGAACAAGCAGAAGGATAGTATAAAGTAACAGGAGAATCACTTGAGAGAACAAAGCTCTGTTGAAACTACAATAGCCACTAAGAAAAAAATTTAGCAATCCTCAATGCCGAATGAACACACTGCAAAAGGGCCAGACCTAAGTTGTTCTTACCCAAGTCTATCCAAACGGAATTGATCCTCAGTGGCAGCATCTGTGAGCTCAGGCTCTTGACCAGACAGCATTTGAAAGCCTTCCACATCTAATGGATCAAGAACAACCTTTTGAAAAGGATCCTCATTTGAGTATATCCCTTCTGGGTCATCTCCACCAATATGAGCCATGGCTGTACTTATATCTTTAGCAAAGTCTGGTTTTTGACTCTCATCATCAATTTCAGTCACAATTAAATCAGGAACCCGTGAAGTGCCACCATAAAAATGTGCTAAGCTGGGCATGCCTTGTGGGATGCTTGTCGGTGTTTGTGACAGCAAACTTTGGAAGGGAAGTTGCATAGATGAATTTGACATTGGTCGATGCATTGAAATTTGTTCGAGTTGTTGTTGTAATGATTGTTGTAAGGTAGTTGGCTGCTGTGATGGCTGTTGCAGTTGATGTTGTTTAAAATAGAAGTCAGCATTAAGCACAGAAACTGGACTATTTGGAATGTTGCCAAAGAGAGGAGTTATGGGCGCCGAAGAAGTTGGAGATAATGTTGGTGAAGCACTGGTGGTTATTGGTGCATTACCATGCGAACTGTAATCATTATTTCCAATATTCCCTTGTGGATACAGCTGGAACTGTTGTAATCTGTCTTCAAGAGGAGAGAGATTTGCATCCATTACTGGCATATATGGGGATTTTCTGAATTGCTGTTGACTGCTGTGATGTCGTCTAGCCACAGGGTTCTGTCTTTGAGACATTGTAAAAGGCTGCGTTGGTGACAATGCTTGATTCACTTGTTCTTCTGGGTCGATGGGCGTTGGGAGAGGAGACGGGATGTGCAGGTTTGTCAGGTCAGGAAGTGAGCCACCAGTATTGGCAGCGCCAATCTGTAAGCTAGGACCTGTAGGTGTCATTTGCTCTGGTGATGGGTACATCCTAAAAACAAGAATATTTGTTAACGGTACCTTTCTCAGTAATAAATCATAGAGGACTTACAGATTTCACACTATTTTAACTACTTGCCCCTAAAGGGTTCCCCAGTGACCAGTAAAATAATTCAGTGGCCATTTAAGAAGGTAAGGGGTTATTCCACACCTCTTCATATTTTCTCAGAGTTCTTTAAGTAGACACTGCATACTTAAGTGATTGACAGCTTTATTACAGTCTTTTACTTTATTGGTTAATGTACCACTTTCGATCCATTAAAATTCAGTCTAAAACAAAAGACATCATCTCAAGGCTCTGGGGAATAAATACATGTATAAGGATTTGTACGAGTTTATTCCTCAGAGCCTCAAGATGATGCCTTTTGTTTTGGATTATTGTAGCATGACTTGTAACCCAAAGCTCAACAAAAGGTGGCCAGCTACCAAGAAAAGGCTGGTTTTCGGAAGGCAGTTTTTGTCACCCTCTCCTCCCTCCCCTCACAGTCGTTTCGTTATCTCGCCCACATCTATTCCATGCACTTCCAATAAGGTGTACGATACCCATTTCTGGCGACAACATCTACCGCCTGCGAGCAGGCCTTCGAGTGCCCTGATGTTTGTTTCACCATCTCAGTAGCTTTGTAACATGGTAAAACTTTTCTCAAGTTGGAGGGTTATTTACATGTATCGAGCCACATTTCGAAACACTTTGGTGTTCTTTTTGTCCACTAGGTTAATATTATTTCAAATAGGAAGATTTCATTTTCAACATGGCTCAAATAAAAACAAAAAAACTTCCTCAAGTAAACTGAAATACTTGTGTCACAAAATTCATCTAGTTTCTTTTTGTCCACTGCAACTGAAAAGAACTCTTACAAATATGACATTGACTTTTAGAAACATTAATTTATTACAATGTACATGTATTCCATCAATCTGAATTTCAGCTCTTTAGCCAGAAATGAAGAAAAATCACTTTTTAGGCATGGGAAATGGTACACAATCTTGACTTATACACGAGTAAATGTGGTAAGAAATACCCTGAATTTTGGACAAAATTATTTTTATAGTAAAAATATCTGGCTTATCTACCCGTTTTTTGGCAATGCCCCTCCTTTAAAAGAGATTTCTTGGTCAAAGGAGCCTTTGTGAAGTTTCACTTAATACATTAAATATATTTTGATGTGGAATATTTTGTTTCATTTTAGGATATATCAACTTCACAATTTATTTGAACAGTGGAATGAACAATAAAACAAAGTTAGGGAGATCATCCCCATGGAAGGAAAGAAATGAAAAAACACAAATGCGACAATCTTACATTCCAGGGACTTCACACGACTTTGGCCTTGATGGGCTGCGAGCCTGGTACATGTAAATGAGAGAGATTTTCTTAAGAAAGAGCATAAGCTTGAATAAGAATCAATTTTAAAAATTGTGATTATTGCATCCAATTTACTTTTAAAACTCTTCTCAATTCATACATTTATATATTATTCATTACAGGATTTACAGGGTTTCACATAAATGCAAAAACCAGAAACAAGGATAACAAAATTGTTAAGCTGTAAAGTGAGATCTGGCATTTTTGAAAAAAAAAATTGGAGTTACAATGGACCATTCACAAAAGTTAGAGGTTCACCCCTGCTATTGCAAAAATTTATTTCACCCCCAAAAATTACGTTTTGTTAAATGGCAGTCTACAAGGCCTGCTCATTCAAGCATTTACAAACAGGAGTCAACTCTTTTTGTGTTTTTGTTTCAAGCACTAATAGCCTACTCTGCCTCACCTTTCTCATTTCATTAGATGGAAATATTTTTTCTGAAAAAGAGGAATAATATCAATTATTGATATGTTAATCTCATCCAATGGGCAAGATAAACAGTGATGCTAAACAGTTTTAGAAAAACTGCAAAATCCATGCTTTGATAATGCTGCTTGCCAAGTTTCAAAGGCAAACTGCTTAAAAACTTATGTAATATTATTAAAATCAGAAGCAATATAAATTAATGGTAATAATGATAACAAAAAATATCATAACCTGATGTACGAAACACATTTGACTTAAATGTATCTCAACGTGGCTGAAAAAGCGAGACACAACTGCTTCATGGGAAACATTGGCATGGCAATGGCATTGTGATGCAAGCAAGATGTCCTTAGTGAGTTCCCAGATAATTCCACCCATTCTCTTGTAAGAGTGACATGCAGATTTTACTCTACAGGTGTAATTCCAGACAACTATACTGGTCGATGGGAAAACCAAGCTTATGGGAGAAACGGTTGACAACATCTACAGTTTTGTACTTCCACTCAAAAATTATGTCCCCTTTGCCTCTTCCCCTCTAAGGAGTGACTCACATAGATGGTACTCAATCTAACAACAGATGTTCTTACTCGCAAATGGCATAGACTGCAAGCAGTCCCTTCATAAATCAGTCGAACGGCCCACTTTTCTGAGGCAGTCATGTTTTGAAACAGGACTCAAACAGTTCCTATTGTTTAATCAAGGAGTGAACCACTTTCTCAAAACTTGGATCAGGTATGAATAACGGACACTGTTCCACTTTGGTGATTTTGGGGAGTAATGAGAATCGAGTTAAGCTTGAATGAAGCGAGTTTTGATCGTCAACTCAATTCTCATGAGGACTGAGTAGAGACTGTCAACTTACTATTGCACAGTACTCATATATTTTTTATTTTCTTCATGATAAGAGGCAAATCATAAGTTGAACAACCTGTAGTCACAATCCAAATCTAAAAAAAGTTCTTTGTATTGATCCTGAAAAGCATCCCAAGTTCAACTAACTGTATGACCAGAGTCAAGGCTGTTTGTTTTGTCTAGATTTAGTTAATTTAACTTGACCGAATTTCTACCACCCCAACATGAAAAATTGTAATAGATCTTTAAGCATGACACTGACACATAGACAGGACAAAACCCAGGTAAAACCTACAAGTAATGGATTACGATAACATCCACACAGCCACTGGTATTGTCCCCAGGATCTGAGTTGTGCATGTATATGCAGGCAATGGCTGGCAAGGTTTGGTTGACTTATTTTAATAGTCACACTTGAAGATATGACAAAGAGACTTACGTAACATAATTCTTAGACTACCTTTGCAACATTGGCCATTTCTCTCAAAGCAGGTAAAAGATTTCTGACTTATAAGAGGTAAAGAAATGTCCTGTTTGAGGCTGTGTTTAAAGGCAAATCTCACTATGATGACAGGAAATAGGTCTATAAATTGAACATCTTATGTTGTCTGCCATATTGAATTTGAAAATGAGAATTTTCAGCACACCATGTAAGTGCAAGCAAGCAACTGGTGACTACCAACACAAACTGTTAAAGTGCAGGGCTTGAAATTGCGACCAGTACAATTTTTGTGACTAAAATAACCAGAAATCTGCAACTTGTTTTCACCTTCACCATTATGAAATAAAAGGGTTACCAGTTACCACTTTTGCTAAAATAAAGGAAATGAAGAAAGAGATTTGCTTTTTGTCATGAAATTTCTTTCAATCTGAAGATAAAAGTTGTAACATAATTTAGTTGTGATGTTACATGCATGACAGCATTCCACCATTTTCAGCAGTTTCTTTACTCCAGGCTCATATTTTGTGAACTTGTGACTTAAGGAGGCTCAAAATAGTTTCTTTTCACATAAATAAAGATATTCTGTTCTTGGATATAGTTAGAGGGTCTATTATACTCTGGCAGTTTAAGCCAATTTGAGTGTTGGTCTACCCCAGGCTCATATTTATTCCTCTTATTAAACCCCATAGCTTATCTGGAATGCTGCTCTAGCTCTGCTGGAAAATAACAATCCTCACCTTTTGGCTTCACCTCTGCCCGCATAACACTATCATGAAGCGCAGAGTCTGATGCAATTCTGTCATCAAAAAGTAAACAAAATCTGTAAGTCACTTTGATTCTGCAATGGATCAGTATTACTTAACAATCCAAGAGAAGTAATGTCCAGTTCAATTAATGCAGACCCTCATTCCCAGATCTCTAAAGTCTGTGTTCTACATTTTATGACAATAAAGATAGTGGCAATAATATGATCCTTGCAGTCATGAACGCAATTTTAGCAATTGCCTAGAGAAGCCTCAAAAATTCAGGACTTCAACGGGGTTTGAACTTGTGACTTCGCGATGCCAGTACAATACTCTAACCAACTGAGCTAGGAAGCTGCTGATAAGTTTCTTTTGTTCCTCATAGCAACTGGTTCAACCACAAGCACCCCAAGCTCAGTATAAGAGAATATAAGGATTTGTATGGGAAGACAAGACCTGAGACCTGAGACCTGACAAGATACTGAAGTTAGGGGAAATCCTTCCAGAGATTCCAGTTATTATACCACAACAGAGAAAATTTTCCCGGGAGAGTTTCTCTGAGTTGTCAAATTTTGTAAACATGAGGACCACTTGGGACAATTTGATCTAAGGAGACCCCGAAAGTGTGGATGGCAAATTGCGGTCTAGTACCCCTGCGAGTCTTTTGACTTGGTAACCAAGTGGAAACTTAGTATTTTACTATAACTGTTGACAACCAATGAAACGATAATGGCTTAATTCACACCAAATCTGACAAAAAAAAACACACAGGAAGGAAGTGACCCACAATGGCAATAAGCTAAGGTTAGGCTTTCTCATTGAGAATTTTTTCATAAAATTATCTTGTCAGGTCTCAGGTCTTGTCTTCCCATACAAATCCTCATGTTCCCTCATACTGAGATTGGGGTGCCTGTGGTACAACTGCCACCTACAGTTGTGCCAGTTATCTCTACAAAGTACTGCAAGTCCACAGCTTATCACAGTCCATTTGAGACCATGCAAAATGCACCTGTATCAGCTAAGCCCATAGCTACAATCCTGGTCAAAAGTTGTTGGGAAGGTTGCGTGCATCACTTCACTTCACACCTAATTCACACCTAACTATTGGTTAAATTATTTGGGAAAGAGCATGCTCTTGAGGCCCCCCTCCCCCATATTCAATGTTGGAAGAAAAGTCACCATTTTGTTTGGTGCAAAATCCAACATTGATAAGGAGGGGGGGGGGGGGGCTATCTCAAAAGTGACGCTACCTTCCCAACACTTTTGTCCAGGATTGTAGCACAGATGAGATGATTATTTTTTAAATGGAGAACAAGGAGGCAGCTTTTTCAAGACTGAGGTCACAGTTTTTTGCTATACAGACCGACACTTAGCTGATAAATTACTTTTTTTACTTCCTCTCTCTCTCTCTTCCTCTCAGAAATCAGTTTTTTCATTGTTGACTTGCACCGCACTTGATAGCGAATGCAGTAAGCGACTTACAAACTGAACGTTCCAAAGAGAAATATTTTTATTTGAATCCTATTTCCATGCCTTAATTAAGGTCTTAGGGTCTTAAGGTTATAGTTTTTTCCTATACAGACCGACACTTAGTAGTCTTAAGGTTGAATAGAGGTTCAACTATTAAGGCATGCGCACTGGATCCACTTCCAGTAAGTATCATGCGGCAATGCTATTCTAGTCTTGTTCCTGTATTCAGAACGGTGATTAATTTGTCATTGTCATCTGGATTGCGGCCCAAGGAACTTAAGGTTGCGCTGCTATTACCTCTTCTTAAGAAATTAAATGCAGATTTTGAGCAGTTTAGTAACTTTCGCCCTGTGTCAAATTTAAAGTTCCTATCTCAATTGATAGAGAAAACAGTGTTTGTGCAATTGAATAACTACCTTGGCGAAAAATAATGATCTACATGAGCCTCTTCAATCGGTGTACAAGATTTTCCACAGCACCGAGACTGCGCTTCTCACCGTAACAAATGACATTATGCTGTCATTGGACAAGCGCGAGAATGTTTTCCTTGTTTTATTGGATTTGTCGGCGGCATTTGATACCATTAACCATACCTTGTTGCTGGCATGAATGCAGAAATCATTTGGCATCAGAGGAACTGTGCTACGATGGTTTAATTCTTATCTTTCTCAAAGAACTCAGTTTGTTTGAGATGAATTCTATGGTACAAGATCTTCCCGTGGGAGTTCCCCAAGGTTCAGTTCTGGGACCTTTACTCTACCTTCTATATACCGCACCACTTGCAAAAGTGATAAGATCTTATGGCTTGGATTATCATCTATACACCGACCATACTCAGTTATATTTTGCATTCTAATCGGCGGATGTGGACGCTACTAAATCGAGGGTCGAGAACTGCATTTCTGCTATTTGTCGTTGAATGGATCTTAATGAATTGAAACTAAACCACGACAAGACGGAGGTCATGCTCATCCACTCAAAGTATCACATATGGTCCCTCTCCATCCTTTCAGTCCTTATGTGTTGGTGATGAGAGCGTGGCTGCCTCTCAGTCGGCTAAGAGTCTTGGTGTTATCTTTGATGAGCACATATCTTTTCATGCACAGGTGTCTAGCATCTGTAGATCATCATTTTATCATCTCAGGAACTTATCTAGAATTTGGAAGTATCTCACTAAAGAATCTGCAGCAGTTGTTGTTCACGCATTTGTCACATTGAAACTAGATTATTGTAATGCATTATTATATGGCCTGCCTAAATATCAGTTACAAAGATTGCAGTATGTACAAAACACTGCGGCTAGAGTTGTGTTGCAAATGAGTAGGTTTCAGCATATCACACCTGTTTTGTGCGAGCTTCACTGGCTGCCAATTCAATACCGTATGATTTTCAAGATTCTGCTTTTAGTGTATAAAGCACTGAATGGGACATCGCCTAGCTTTTTAGCTCAGAAACTACATTATCGTTCTCATACTAGATCAATGAGGTCTGTTAGTAATGAACTTTTAATGCAACCTAGATCGTATACCAAGACCTATGGAGACAGAGCATTTGCTGTTCATGCACCAAGAGAATAGAACCTAATACCTAGATGAAATTCGGAAGTCTAACACCATTTCGAGTTCTAAAAGATCACTTAAGACGTACTTGTTTACTAATTAAATTTAGTAATAACAGATCATTGTTTCTATAGATTTGTATATTATTGCTTTAACTTTAATTTTTCCTTTTTTAATCATTGTAATCTCGAGTTTTAATAAGATAACTTAAGATGTACTTGTTTATTAAATTTAGTAATAACAGATCATTGTTTCTATTGATTTGCATATAATTATTGCTTTAGTTTTAATTTTTCCTTTTTTTAAATCATTGTAAATATAATAAGATATGGTTGTAAATTTGCATATATTTATTAATAATGTTGTTTATATGCATGATTGTAAAGCACCTTGAACATAGAATAAGAGCACTATATATAGAAATAAAGTTATTATTATTATTTAGTATGCCTCAAGTCTAATAATAAATCTGTTTTGAAACACTTGTAAACCAATTTGGTGTCAAAAAATGAAAATTTAAGGTCATTACACAAGCTCATGCAACCAGGGCTAGGATTCTTCCTGGGTTAACGGGGAAGATAGAAAAATTCCACCTGCTCCCAGAGCCAATCAAATTGCAGGATTCACAGAATTCCGCCCTGATAAAAGTCAGACCGCTACAAACGTTTGCAAATTAAAACGACGTTCTTGTCAAGAGTGAAAAATGAACCAAAATAATTACAATACTTTTGAAACCAAAAAAAGAATCATGCCAATTGAGTAATGTTTAATTTTTTACTGCAGTGGCTTTGTAAACAGATCTCTGTGAAATTCTAGAGAATCGCCGAATTGCTGTGTGAAATC
>NC_090870.1:27929790-27947290 GCF_036669935.1 Montipora foliosa | reverse complement strand
TCAATTTCTTTAAAACTGTTAAGCATTTTGATTCAACGATCAAAATGTATGGAATTGTAAAAGCTCCACTGATCACATCTGAAAACATCTCTAGGAATCCGTACACTGTAGGAACTGTTGGCTCCAGTTGATAAATGATCTTGAGCTCCACAGCAAAAAAAAATAACCGATCTGAATCTCAATTTTCCATAAAAGAGCATCATTTATTTTAACAACACTTGAAGTGTAATTTAGGAACAAAAGAGTAAACAAATATAGGCAATCAATACACAGTTAATCGTTGGCCCATGACTTCATCATGGCCAATGTTAATAATCAAGCCAATGAATAATAATAATAATAATAATAATAATAATAATAATAATAATGGCTTTATTCACATAAAATAAGTATACCTATTTAACAATGTTTAATAAAAACGTTATGCTGAGAGGTTATTACGATTTTATTCGTCAATGGAGAACCCCTGGGAGTCAATGGGTTAAAAGTCATCTTAGAAAACTGATTAAAATCAATACAGTTCCTTACACATCCAGTTAAAGCTCTTAGCAGCTTGGTCTTGATAAATGTGTGGTACTGGTGGGATTTTAAGCTGTATAGCTGCACTGGACCTCAGAGTTCGATTGTGCTTAAATTGCTTCAGTCGCAAGTAACTTGCCCATTCATGAGGAAAAAATCTAACTTTAACAGCTGCCATTCGATATGTTCTATAACGGGTAACCAATTTAGCTTTATAATATCCTCACTTTTAACAAATTTACCTACAACAAAGCTCGCGCATGCTGTTTGAATTCTTTATAGGCGTTTAACAAAGTAATGTGGTAAATTATGATAAACAACATAGTTATAATTCAACTTGAAAAGTACGAGGGCCTGAACTCACTGCTTATGAATATGAGATGGTAGAAAATTCCTCAATTTCTTTAAGATTCCAAGAGTGCGATAGCAATAGCAGGAAAGTGTGAGTCATTTCTGTTATGTACGGCTTACAGACCTCCGTCAACGTCCACAGACTCCTTTGATGAAGAGTTTAGTGATGCTGTTATTTCTGCCATGTCACTAAATAAACCTATTTACATCCTGGGCGACCTGAACTGCAACCTTTTAAAATGGTCTGACCTTGCATCGCAATTAGCTCTTCTCAATTTTTGCACTTCCCTTAATTCAACTCAAATGATACATGTAGTTGAAACGACAAGGGTCACTGAATCATCTGCAACCCTGATAGATGTCATTTTAGCTTCGAACAAGAACTTAGTAAGAGCTGCAAAGGTCATGCCAGTCATGCCAGCGACCATGACCAAGTTTATGCCGTTCTCAAACTTAAGCGACAGCGTCCTAAGCCAACAGTTATTACGACTAGGAGTTTCAAGAAGTATCAACAACACACAGCTTTTTTTGAAGCAAGCAGAGATAAGTGGCCGTGAGACTCGCAATTCGCAACTATTAAATATTCCCCTTTTTAAGACAACCACAGGACAAAGGACCTTGATATGCCTTTTATCTTACCTTTCCACAAATTCTTTTTGACCATTTTAATGTAACTTACAGCATTTAGTAGTATTAGTACTGAAAAAGCCCCCGTGTTGGGGAGTGCTAATAAATTTTGCATTGTATTGTATAAGAAGCTGAGATTTTCTTAACATTTTCTTCCCATTTTAGGTTGTGGTCAATGTGGGTCCCTAAAAGTTTTGCCGAAGATACACATTCAAAGGATGTACTTCCAACTCTTAGGTCAATGTCAATGTTGTTAACTAAGTTCATGATAGGAAGAAAGTTTACTGGAAGATAATGACATGTACCTCGTTTTGCTAGGATACATTCAAGTTGAATACATTCAAGTTTCATATTAAACGCATTATTTTTAACAAGTTTAACTCCAAAAAAGTTGCGTCATTTGCAAAACAGACAAGTTACGTACAACACAAGAACCCAGACCATGACATGTGCGTGCCCGGAATTAACATCAACAGGGTCGCACAAAACAAAAATTTAACATACTTCACTGTTGGATTCTCTGTCATTTCGCTCACGATAAACAAACCAATTCTTGAAATTCACTTGGAAAGCATGCAACATAGACTGAAATGTTTAATTATCACTGGCAGATCGAAAGTGTCGCCGATTGTCTCGTCTAAAAAACAGCTCAGATCATGTCACACAACAAAAGTCATTGGACTACAAAAATACGAAAACAACAGCTTACCTTGAAATTTAAGGAACTTGATCATTTCTCCATAGTGAGAAATGGAATGTTCAATTTCCTTGTGAAATATGCCGATCGCACGTTTTTCCTGGCGTTTGTAATTTGCATAAACATTCGTTTTTTTTTCTGCGTCCAATTGGACCCTTTGTTCTATATTCCGTGTGTCCAAAAGGAAAACGAATGCGTCCCAGGACACAATGACGCATTCTGGATACATCTCTGCAAGAGCTACTTCAAGCTACTTTCCATTTCAAACTGAAACTATCAACCATTTCAATAATGCTGCATCTTTAATAACATAGCCTTTAAATTAATACCCGTAGATTTCTTTGAGCTCAATGTTTAGAAAATCAGGCTGACTGATTTATTAATTCTCTGCACATTCATGTAATTATAATTACATAAGATAGATGCATCTAAAATAAGCAATTCAGTTTGAACACACATCAACATTTTCTAAAAAACTTGTAGATTAAAAAACACAAATATATGGAACAAAATAATAATATAAAGCAAATACAGCTGTAGGATCTCATCTCCCCCTTACCGACAGTAAGATTAAGTTTTCTTGAAATTTACACACACAAAGTCATTCGACTAATCGAATGAGTGATGTAGGTGATAATGAATGATCCACTTGCAAGAGTGAACAAATTTGCAGATGAACAGGTGCTAAATGACTACATCCTACGGCCAAAATTGCAAAACAGGACACAAGACAAGCTTCTTTCGAGGATGAATTTGCGCGGGAAACCATTTTCCATGACCACATTCTGTGACACATTAACGTATAAAAATCGATTTTTTTTCCTCTAAGGGAATGAGATTACTTCGTTAATTTGGCTGGCTAATTTCCAGGACGGACTAAGATCGGAGACCGACGCCATCGTAAAAAATCAAATTAAAATTTAACTCACGAAATGTATGTTTCATGCAAGTTTAACGTGAGCGTATTGACTGTTGTTACAAATACCTTCGTTCCCTCCATTGATCCAAATGCTGTGGCGGTGAGAGGTGACAGCCGTAAGGTGATGTATCTATGTGATCAATGTTAAGGCTGCTTCATATTACTTGCAAAAAACATACGACATTCAGTGATCAACCAACACTTATCTCTTCAGTAGATAGAACGTGAAACGTACTAACAATCTGCATGCACATGGTGACCGTTCTCTTATTTCGGGTAAAACATCTGAGTTTATTATCACTAAAGTTTTCACTTTTTCCTTCCGTGTTCAAACAAATTAAGAGTTCTAAATCATGGGACAACTTCCTGTAGATATAGATATCGGAAAAGCAATGATTCATGATCCTGTGTTTTCACAAAAATCATATCGTGACATCTGCTAATGCAAGTCCTTTTTTGTAGTTGAGTGATGTCAGACTTCAATTCAATAACAAGGATATTCCTCCACGGCCAAAGCGGTTGTTTGAGTTAAATGGTACAGGCCTGCTTCCTCCAAAACGTCTGTGATGGATTCGGTCAGTTCCACTGTGTCTGAGATCATCTAGATTGTGTAGTGCGTTCTGAGGGGCACAAAAATTATCACTTTACTGAGAATCGAACCTTTACCCAGATGAGTTTGAATATCAACTCACATATGAAAACACAACCAGAAAGTGCAAAACAATGTATGACCTGTAAATCTAAGTGTTTTTGCGCGTTTAAGGTGAAGTTAACATTCGGCAGGGATCCTCCCCGATAATGCGACTGAATTTGTTGATGATGTTGAGGCCTCCTTGTCGTCTAACGAACAAAAAAGAAAACCAACGTTCAGCTGTGTAATACCAACACCGAGCAACAAAACTCGACCAACGAAATTATCCTCCATTCGAAGAAATAAAAAATACCTCAAGCATGGACACCTCTTTCATCACTTGTTCGAAAGCGCGCCTTTCTTCCTCCTGTTTTTGTTTATGTAGCGCGATTTTCTCGGCAAATTTTCTTGGGTTCGCCATATTGGAAACGTACGACAGAGCGTGTGTTGTCAGACAAGCGGCGTTCCATTTGGTCACAGGGGGTCTGTCTGTTGACCAATCAACACCTAGGAAAACTCAATTCCGCTGAGTTCCTTTTGCGGAAAATGCAAATTCATTGCACGGCAATATTGGTGTAGATTGTTTATACTTGTCAGAATCAGCCAATTCATCGAAACACGCCAAAACTTACGTCGCCATTAATATTACTGCAATGATGGATGCTGAAGATTGCGAACTTCTGTTTGATAACGAAGTTCTCCTCTTTGTTGGCACTCCTCAGCAAAGAGGATTGCTGCTTCGTGAACACTTCGCCATTGATTCGATAATGTGTCGGGAATTGACCCATGTGACCTTTCGGCAGATGATACTCGCCCCAGTTGCGCTATGGTTCAATGACTTACAGTCAGGAGTGTTGGACTTTCATGAGAACTTTTTACAAAAAAACAAACGTAAAATGGACAATGACGTCACCTCCTAACGCTTTTGATGTGATTGTCTTTTTGACCCATGCAAATGACTATATGTGAGGTTACATTTATATGATTTGCATACCTATATATGAATGAATGCATCAAATAGATGCCTTCAGTTAGCAAAGTGACAGATAGCCATCGGAAACGATACAAATGATAATTCTCACGACGGTAAAACTGATATTGGCTTTCACAGTTTAGGGCTAACTTCCGCAAATGTCTACTTAAATCGTTTTGAAAAATTTGAACTGATGCAAAATCGACGATAATTCTAAATGCATACCTAGCTTAAAAGCGTGGAGAAAAAGGTGAATCGTCCAGCTAATGAACAAGCTCATGCGCAAAACATAAAGCAAGGCAGAAATTCTGTCTTTGTTGTGTTTCTCAAAGACACTTCATCAGTATCGGCCACTGAATGCATGAAGAACTTCAGCAAGCAAATAATCTTCCATTAGGTAAAAG
This sequence comes from Montipora foliosa, assembly GCF_036669935.1. Lineage (NCBI taxonomy): Eukaryota > Metazoa > Cnidaria > Anthozoa > Scleractinia > Acroporidae > Montipora > Montipora foliosa. The sequence continues at coordinate 27,942,169 of NC_090870.1, read as the reverse complement.
AACACTACATACCTCAAGCCTAGACACAGGCAATCTCATTATGTCTTCAAAAGCACGCGTCCCCGCCTCTTGGTTCTGTTTGAGCTTCGCTATTTTGTCAGCAAATCGTCTCGGGCTCGCCATTTTGAAAACACGACGCGAGCGGATAGAATTCGTTCTGGACTGGTCTGCCTGTGGTGTAGCAATCGAACTGGGAAAAATTTTCGTATTCCCCATAATACACTTTGTTTGCCCCTCAAATTTTGCATAAACCATTGTTTTCATGATGATCTTGGGAATATGCAGATTCCCAAGAGTATTTAGAAACAATGGTTCAGGCAAAATTGGAATGGGGGAGGGGGGGAGGGGGCAAACAAAGTGTATTATGGAGAATGCGAAAATAGAGTACTCCACTCAACAGTGCCGAGAGGTTTTCGGCTGTGTTTATCTTCGGCCGCTGCTTAGCTTGGGCGTGAAAGTGTTCGTTCTAATGCACTCAAGCGTTGTCTGCGGCTCGCTCTATCCGTGAGCGGCTCCTGTGACGACTTTTGCCGTTCATTCATCTGAGAAAAATGGTGAGCGCGAGTAATGAATCACGCAATGAAAAAGATTGGACCAGTTGGCCGCGAAATTAGCCGCGAACAAGTTATACGAATATTTCGCGTTTTATTTAAGCCACACTCGTATAAATGGCCCAGTTCTCGTTTTATATAATCCACGGCTTATGTAAGTCGCGGATTATTTGCCTCGTATATTAATATCTAGCTCACGAACTGTCCACGCGTGTTTGTTATAAACAGTGGTTTTCAATAGACACTACCAAAAGGGGTCCAAAAGCAGTTTTCACCAGCGACGAATGTGATTGACCACTGCAATCCTTAGCATTGAAACCTTTACAAGTATGTAACGTCATTGTGGTTTCATTGATAGTGTCTGTCGGCCGGCGCATATGTTCGGAAAGAGCTAAGGCAGTGTCTGGCGAATCACATTGACGACGATATTTTCTTATGGTTACTGATGAGATGAAAAAATATCAAGGTGAATTTCTGGCTAAACTGCAGAATACCCGCACACTTATTTGCATATGAATGGCGTGCATTCTTATATGCCTCGTTGTTCAAAGAATAAGATAAGATCGCAATTGAAACTAAACTGTGATATTACACCTTTGTTGCCCAATGACTGTCGCTGACGGTGGAACGGAGCCACTTACCACTTGGTGCTTTTGTGATCCGCACGCACTGGAAGTGAAACTACTCTACTCTACTAGGCAGTCTGTCTTTTCAGAAGCAATCATATCACCGAATTAGGGTCCACCACTAATACACCATGATTCTTCAATGTCCAAAGATGCTGATTTACGACTCGATTTACCCACTAGTCATACGAGCACCTTATTGACGATGTCTTTTCACATTGCTAAGGTGTTTGACCCACATTTCTACTTCACAAGTAGAGGGCAAGTTTTGCTTTGCCAGCAGGACTGGTGAATTTCTTCAGAAGTAAGCTCTTCAAAAAAAGCTCCGTATCTTCCTTGTGCTTCTCTTGTGCCCGTGGTGTTCCACATCAAATTTGGTCTAATTTCCCACCCCACGGGACAAATTCCTGTTCAAAAGTAATTTCATTCCCATATTTTCCCCCACCCTTTCCCTGGACCGGGCGGGGGTTGGGGATTTCCATTCACAGGTGCATTACATTAGCTCGAGTCCACCTCTACCCCTGAGATACAATAGATTTATGAAAGACAGGTCAATTAATCAGGTGACTTGAAATTTTATTTTCTCTCCTTATACATTTTTAGACATGTATCAAAGACGACGAAGTGGGATTGATGGAGAATTAATCGCAAGACTCTCCCTGTCCCCACCAGGAAGTGGATGTGGTTGTCTGTCACGTGATCCATACCAACATGGCGGATGATGAAGAGGACTGCAAACGGAGGCCCATAGCTGATCCGTATGGACCTCGATTGATTGAGCTACAGCGCGGAGAAAATGGATTCGGATTTAATGTTCGTGGGCAGGTATCAGAGGGGGGACAGCTCAGGTCCATAAATGGCGAACTTTATGCACCTTTGCAGCATGTCAGTGCTGTTTTGGAAAGTGGTCCGGCCCATTCTGGAGGAGTTCGCATCGGAGACAGAATCATTGAAGTGTAAGACGTTTAATTTTGTTTAATATGTTCTGTTTCTTGGGAAACCTTTACAGTCTTAAATTAACATGGTTCTATATTGTAGTTCTTTGGTACCGATATTGTGCGTTTAATTTCGATTTAATTTACCATGCACGTACAGCTTTTATTATTATCACACAGTAATATAATTAATCTTTCTTAACACTACGCTTATATGTATATACTTTTGTCATTTGTTGCACATATTTTCTTTAACTTGAAAGGAACAATCTTTAAATGCGGGTCACTCCGATTGTTCTTGATTTGATTATATGTACAACTGTAACAGTTTTGATTTCTAAATTCGAATGTTTGTGCCAAATTTTACGTTTTAAACTGAGATCAGTAGATCAAAAGGTCAATTTGGTTTTTCCAGCTTTCATTGGACGTAATAAACTCACAAAATTCTTCATAAATGATGTATCTCATACAGAATCAGTTGATAAGGGTTTTTTCGTTTTTTCCTCAGTAGCCATTTCATTTTATTATCCCAAGTTCAAAGCCCATTTTCACCCTAGATGCAACGCGATCATTTGTTATTGTTTTGAATCTCAAATAGCGTATTCCAATTTGCCAACTATTTTTGTTGAGCCAGGTTGTGCTGTTGAAAACAAGAAACATTGCCATTAGCCTGATAATTGTGTCGTTTACCAAGGTGATTTTGACAAGTGAAATTACCTAAAATTACGTTTTATCTTTATGCATTTGAGTGATTTAGATCTTGCAGAATCACCAGAGTGGGTTTTTTACAGTTCGGCTATTCACCAAGAGGAATGGAAAAATTCTGAAGCTAATGAGCTAGGTGACATTATTTCAGTGCTGAAAGGCATGGCTTTTGTCAGCTTCGATTAGTTTGTTCAGATACCTGGAACGCAGAAGTAAAATGCTCTTGTAAAGATGCTTGTGCTCAAAAGAGTGGCAGAGGTTGCTGTCTTTGTGGCGCGGAGAGCAAAATGTGTTCGCCACGGCAATCCATTGTTTTTCAATACTATTGGACTTCAAATGGAAAAAATGTAAATAAATATAGACATAAAATACTACGATAAAGTTATGAAATGATAAGTAGAGAACGCATTCAAATCAGGACCTGAAAGATTTATCAATGGATAGCTTTTAACGGAGAAGATTCTGAAAGGCTTTCTGAGATTTTTGTAATTTTTGTAATTTGGTGATCCACAAAATCATGCGGGGCGAGCGATGCATTCAGGGTGAAAATGGACCTTTCAATTTTATTTGCAATCAGTAATTATAAAAAATGGCAATTACTTTAAATGCTTTGTTTGCACCCATGTGACATGGCGGCCATGTTGAATGGCCATACAATACAATTTATTTTTGCAGAATTTGCATAATAATTAAGTTTAGTTTCCAGCAGGAGACAGGTTATTGTTCTTGTCATTCAACATGGCTGCCATGACGTCAGATACAAACCATCAACGCTGAGTTTGAAAAAACATTTGGCAGTTCAATCAGAAGTCAAAGTCATCATGTCACTTTCCATCTTTTTCATCTTTGCATCCGATCTAATGCCTGGTTACTAAGCTAGGAACGTTAAGCTCACGTTCTTATTGTAGTGCAGAAATCTATGGAAAAACTGTGTTGAATGAAGAAATTCCTTTCTCAAACTCGTTAATAATTATTATTCATACGGTCATTAGCTAATAGACCTTATTCACGATGGCTGCCATGTTGGATTTGCTATTATCATGTAAATTAGCCATGCATGTCTGAGGGGGCAAACAAAACAAGTTCGAGAGGTTATAACAAACATCTTAGCCACACAGATGATTTGTTTCTTCTTCATTGAATGTTTATCACCTAAGTAGTAAAATAGAATGATTACACAAGTTACTTTGATATTTTTTTTTGGTGAAAAATAAGCAGATAATGAAGTAGAAAGTCCAAATGTCAAAGGCAATCAAATATACTGTTACAAGATGTAATCTCTAGGCTGACACGTGACATGTGAAATGTTATATTATCAGGGCTTTTGCCTTAAGAAAACTTACTTGTATCATCCTATGTTGATGTGCATGTCCTTTGGGAAGACGAATTGTAACATGGTGGCAGCGGTGGGATTTCTGCCTAGACTAGCAGACAGTATGGAGCTGATTTTACAACTCACGCGAAAAAATGAATCCTGGAACTGGACAGAGGAGCAAGACAAGGCATTCAAAGAGGTCCAAAATATGGTTACAAAAACACAAATCTTGAGTTATTATAACCCGTCCAGTCACCTAACAATCCAGTGTGACGCTAGCCAAAAGGGCGTAGGCGTGGCCCTCCTTCAGAATGGGAAACCAGTGACATACGCCAGCTGTGCTCTATTCGATGCCGAGACGCGATACGCCCAGATAGAGAAGGAAATGCTCACTATCGTTTACGCACTGGAGAAATTCAACCAGTTTACATTCGGGAGGCATGTCACAGTTTACAGTGATCACAAGCCTCTTGAAGCGATCCTCAAGAAGCCCCTCGCATGTGCGCCAAGACGCCTGCAAGGAATGATTATGAGGCTTCAAAAGTACGATCTGGAAGTTCATTACGAAAAGGGAACAGAAATGCATATTGCAGACTTCCTATCCTGCGCATACCTGCTAAGCACGGAGCACCCAACGAGAGCAGACTTCGAATATGTCAATGTGACCAGTTTCTTACCCATCTCAGACCAGCGACTGCAGGAGATCAGAGACAAGACAGAAAGGGATTAGACACTGCAGATCCTTAAGTCTGTGATCCTCCAAGGTTGGCCCGCTGAAAGAAATGCAGCACCGGCACAAGTAGCACCATACTATAGCGTACGAGACGAGCTATCAGTGCAAGACGGACTCATATTCAGAAGTGAGAGAGTTGTCATATCGAAAGCCTTACGCGGAAACATGAAGCAGAGGATTCACTCATCACACATGGAGCTGAGTCCTGCCTAAGACGTGCACGGGAATGCATTTTTTGGTCAGGCATGATTGCTGAAATCAAGGAGATGATAGCTGCCTGTGAGACCTGTAGAAAATATGAGAGGTCCCAACCAAACCAGCTATTGATGCCACTTAACACCATCCAGACCATGGGAAAGGATTGGTGTCGATCTTTTCACGTTTGACAACAGAGTTTCTCATCACCGTCGATTATTTCAGCAATTACTGGGAAATAAATAAACTCAACAACACCCTAGCCAGCACAGTGATTCTGAAACTGAAGAGCCATTTTGCAAGATACGGATGCCCTGACCAAGTAGTCAGTGATAATGGGCCACAGTTTGACTGCGAAGAATTCCGAAAGTTCGCAGAGAAATGGGACTTTGAACACACCCCAAGCAGCCCTGGCAACAGCAAAGCCAATGGGAAAGCAGAATCTGCTGTAAAGACAGCAAAGAGTCTTCTATGTAAAGCACTCGATAGCAATGAAGATCCCTACATGGCGATCCTCGACTACCGAAACACGCCAACTCAAGGAATGGATTCGAGCCCAGCACAAAGACTCATGAACAGGCGCACAAAGACTCTGTTGCCAACCTGCGGAAAATTACTCCAGCCAAGAGTAACATACCCAGAGATAGACACGCAGAACCTAGTGAAGCAACAAGAACAAATATTTCAATGTGACATAGTTAGGATGAGGCCGTTCCAATCAAGGGACAAGGTATGGAAGAAAACAACTGTCAGAGCTCGCTTAGACGAAAGATCATAAACTGTAGAGACGCCAGACGGAGGTGTTTACCGCAGAACCAGAAGCCATCTTAGAAAAACACCAGAAAGAGCGGAGGATGCATCCAACCATGACAGTAAAGGTTTGGAGAAGGGGATAAGATCCTCAGGTGAGCAGAACTCACGATCAGAACCAGCTGTTAGTCTACCAAGCCCAAAGGAGGCCGAGCAACAACAGCAAACCAGCGAACCACCTAAAATGGTTGCACCGAGCCCTGCCCAACCAGGACCAGTGAACAACCAACCTGCGAGACCTCAATGCTCGAGGAGACCCACCAGTTACCTGAAAGACTTTGTCTGCAAATAGAATAGGCAGACAATTTAACAATCTGGACTGCCAATTTCATATTGATCCCACTAGGTCATCAGACTTTGATTTTTTGATTGCTGTTTTGATTTTTCTAGAAAGGACTTGACACGAACGCTGATCAATATTTAAGACATCTCATAATTGATTCGTTGCTATACCAGTTATTTTTATTTTATTATTATTTTTCTTCAAAAAAGGAGGGATGTTACAAGATGTAATCTCTAGGCCGACATTTGACATGTGAAATATTATATTATCAGGGCTTTTGCCTTAATAAAACTTACTTCTATCATCCTATGTTGATTTTCTGCAATTTGCCTTTTTTCCAGTGTTTGCCCCCAGCATAACACATGGCTAATTTGCATGACAATTTGAAAACAACAACCTTTCACACAGCAAAGCTGAAAGACTCACGAGAGCACATTGTCTTCCCCTCGAAATATTGCTGAAGTGATTGCCACCTTGATAAATACTTCCGCCAGTGCATAAATATTTGCAATTTGACATTACAAAACAACACTTACCACTTCCTTGATCTGAGTTCTACACAATCATGCACATGTCTGAAGCAGGCACACTTTAAGAAATCCTTCCGCTGGCCTAAACCATTTCATGTTCAGAAAATGACAACTTCCGGACAAACATCCAAGCAAATCGAGATTTTGGACGCTTGTGAGAATAGAGTTGCTGCTTGCTGGTTGATTGACAGCTACCTTATTTTCTTTAGGAATGGTGAAAATGTGGAAGGTGCAACTCATAAGCATGTGGTGAATTTAATTAAAAGAGGAGGAGACAAACTGACTCTAGTTGTAATATCTGTCAGTCACAATGAGGCAGAAAAACTCGATAGCGAGAGTTCATCTGGAGAGTATTATGACTATTCTGAGAGGCACGTTATTCCTATATCAATACCAGAAACAAGACAAGTCACAAGTGATGGTGAAACGTACGTGGTAAGAAACACTTTATCATGAATTTTACATGCCCTACATATAAGGAGGCTCGAAATAGTTTCTCCTTTTTTCACACAAATAGGGTAATCACATCAAGATGAAATTTGGCCAGGATATTAATTAAGTAGCCATCATAGAATTCTCAGATCACATTTTCCTCCAAAGTTCTGTTAACATACATGGCAGCAATATAAGGCATTTCTTTGAGCCTTAAAGTCAACATATAATTATAGTCTTTTTTGAAAAAATGGCACAGTGAAATCTGCGGTTACAGGGTTACCAGATACTATATTTACTCGAATAAGCACGGCAGCACTTAGTTAATTTTTCACGCCTCCTTTGATAGTCACCATTTGACTCTTATGGCATTTTACTTAGGGGACGTTCGATTGACCCTATCCCGGAATAAGAATACATGGAGTGATGATTAAAATGGTATGTTTGGCGCCCTTTGAAGCAGCAAGGATAATGAAAATATGTTTAAAATAGCGTTTTAGCGGATGTTTGACAATTTTAATGTGAATCTCCTTAAAAACAAGGGATTTCTAACTAATGTTACATATATTCTTATTCCGGAATACGGTCAATCGAACGCACCCTTATTGGACGAGCAGTGAAATACACTTTGAACTGAAGAACATTGCTTTCAATGCAAAAAAATTCCCCATGCTGTGTTAGAGTTACATTTTAATGTTCTTTTACAGCGGCGCTTATTCGAGGGCAGTGCTTTTTCGGGGGTGGTGCTTACTCCAGTAAATACAGTAATGTTAGAAATTATCTCTAAAATTTTTTAAATTCAACAAAATCTTTAAGCCAAGTTTACAGAAAATCAGGGACCGTTTTTTTTCACCTACAGAACAATTATTGTTTTTAAATTTTAGAGACAGCTATTTTTAATTAATTTAAGTAAACATCCAAAAAATGAAAAAAAAATTACTGTCTGGGAGCAGAGATATAAACAAGTGAAGTTGCGAAATCAAGAAAAATGTGGGGGTTTACAAGATCGGAATTTGTGCATGCATCACTTGCTCATTCGAGTCTGTGGGTGAGTGGAGCTACAGGCCAACACAGGCAGATTTAAGTGTTTGGGGAAACCTTTTCGTAGGCTCATTAGAGTCCTGTGCACAAGTGGAGCTACAGGCCAACACAGACAGATTTAAGTGTTTGTGCAAACTTTTCGTAGGCAATTAGAGTCTGTGCACAAGTGGAGCTACAGGCCAACACAGGCAGATTTAAGTGTTTGTGCAAACTTTTCGTAGGCTCATTCGACTCTGTGCGTGAGTGGAGCTACACGCCAACACAGGCAGATTTAGGCCATGTCCACACGTATCGGGAAATTTTTTTTGCCGCAAATATTGTTTTGCGGATACGAAAATTTACGCTTCCACACGCAGCGTATTCGAATCGTTTACAGCCGTCCACACGTATCTGATTGTTTCCGGAAATTTTCTCATTTGCTCTAGTGCCCAGTTCTTTTGTCGGAGAGAATCCTGAAATGAGCATGCACATAATTGCGATTTGGCGTCATTTCTTCCGCGCCATAGCTACTGAAAGGTGTAACCAGTCAAAGCTTGTAGTTTATCACTCGAAAAATTGTCTAAATCTTCTGAAAAAGTCAAGAAAAAGTATGCTGATACATATAAATGGACCGATGATGAAGTTGAACTACCGCTGACGGTCAAAAATCTCAAAACATCCTGCCGATCTCTTAAGTATTGGTTGTGTAAATTTATCACAGTTGCATTTATCTGAACGCATGATATCAAACTAGAAATCAGAGCAATTAACAAAGAAGACACAACATTGCTGTACGCCATGTTTGTTTAATGCTCGCCATGAAGACTGGATCCAAGAGAATGACGTAAGCGTATTTGCAAATTTCCGGATACGACCGTCCACACGTATACGTATTCGTATTGGATAAAAAAATTTCCACTCTGGAGAGCGTTTTCAAAAATTTCCGGATACGGCCGTAAAATACGCTGGATACGTGTGGACGCAAGCCGTATTTGTAAAAAAAAATTGGCGTTTTCACAAATTTCCAGATACGTGTGGATGATGCCTTAAGTGTTTGTGATGTATATTTATATTTCATCGATATACCGGTAATAATAAGAAGAAATGTGTGTGAAATTCTTTAATTCCCGGTGATGCATTTTGAATCATGACCTGATGCAAGCAGCTTTAGAATTGCGTGTGTGGCTTGCACTGGCACACACACAAAAAAAACGCTTCGAAAACCCTTTCGAGGTTCCTTAAACTAAAACATCCAAGTAAGGATTGGCCACTAGTCTGGTCAGGAAGGCTATTACATGTATTTGACCTATCATAATTTCATTTACAATACCATGAGGCATTCAGTTAGTTGAATGTTCAATGGGCCTGTATGTTAAATAAAGATTGTTGAATAACAACATAAAATGTGTGAATCCCAAAATAAATTAATGCTTTTCCCCCTCTCTTTGTTATAAACCAGGTTTATAATATATATATGGGAGACAAGCACATTTGTTCAAGGAGATATAAAGAATTTTCAAACTTGCACAATAAGGTTAGTGAGACATTTTTGTCAAGGGACAAACCTATGAAGAAAGTTACTGTTGTAGACAGCTTGTAGTGCAGTGAAGCTCTTAAAAATTTTATCTCTATTGGCTAGTATAAGGAAATGTAAGATAATAATAATAATGTAATAGTGTTTACAATTTGTGGGAGGTTCTTAGGACTTCCATTTGTAGGAAAATTGTGACCTCTTGAAGAGGTGTCCTGATATACATGTACAGTGTATCAAAATTCGATGTCATAGAGAATCAAACCAAAGCATGATAGTGTATTATGCATTCCAATTTTTTCTAGGTTCTAGGTTTAAAATTTTTCGAACCAGCCCATTACTTCAATAATAAAAATTATTATTTTGATTTTTCTTTGACTGCAGACCGAATACAAAAAGGTACTGCCAGTAAATTTTTCTTTTATCTTTTAATTTGAAAATTAGCCAGACTAGCTTAATTTGTTTTACAGCCACGTTATTTTTCAATTTTACACATGCTAACGAGGCAAGTACAGTGTAAGGCCTATTAACACAAGGACAAAAGAATAAGATATTGGTGGCCATTTTTGCATTAGGTCAATGTATACAATGTATTATATAATATTCATTATGATAATCTGAAATAAAGTACATGTATCTCCATACTAATCATTTAAGAATCAAGTTTCAGCGATCATGCTGGCTAATTAAATTGCTCTTTAATATCCAAGTACAATATATGTACATATAACCACTACTGTTACAATGTATGTGCTTCCATTTCCTCTTAATTTTAATTAGTTCTTGAAACATACATTAGATAGGGGGATTCCTCCTGCCATGTACAGTAAAAGCTGTGTTTCTTTGCTTAAGAAATGCTTTTGAAGATCTGATACAACTAGTACTTTATTCTGAGCCTAATGGTTTGTTTCTTTGTCTGTCCCTTTCCATTTCATACATGTAAGTGAAGAGCTGATTTTATAATTTGGTACAACTGTGGTATAACAAAAAAAGGCCGGGAATTTAAGTAGTCATTGCTTTCTTTTTCAGCTGAAAAAAGAGTTTAGAGACTTCCAGTTTCCAAAGTTTCCAGGAAAATGGCCATTCCATTTGTCTGATCAGCAGCTAGAGAGCCGTAGAAAAACTTTGGAGTCCTACCTTGAAAAAGGTCAGATACTGTATCTCATTGGTTTCAATTGAGCAACTTACATGTAATTAGACACAAGTCATATTAGTGGTTAAAATGCAGAATGGAAGGTTGCTACATGTACAATTCGGGTCAAAAGACTTTAATTGGACACTTGTCCAAACAGTAGAGAATCTACTGTACATGCTTCCCAATTGTTGTATGAGCAACGCATGTTCTTCTTTTGCTGCCTTTCATGGCCCCTTCTCCCCAGACGATGTTGAAACATGCGAGCGATCGATAAAGGGATCTTGATTTCAGAGACGGTGAAAGATCAACATTGTTATGGGGGAATGGGGAAAAGCGGGAATTGTCCCAACAGTTTTGACCAGGATTGTAGGTCAGCAATATTTTATTTTATATCAGTCTTATGATGCTGCAGATCAGTCTGATGAGCTCTCTGGAAAGCTGCTTCTCAATGTTCTATTAAGCTGTTTCCAACAGAGAAAATTGGTAATATACATGTAGATATTAGCTTAACTGGAGTGAGTGCTTGACATGTTTCTGCTGATATTACACTCACATTTTGGTAGGGATTTAAACGTTATTAAAGGTCAGATATGGTTCAATCTGGGAAAGACATTGTAGTTTTATGAGTACATGTAGTTAGTCCTTTTAGTTTTAATTACTATCATTATAGTTAAAATAAATCATTTTAACTTTTTTTCAGTGACTTCAGTGAGAGTAATAGGGGAATCTGATTATGTGGAGGAATTTTTGAAATCATCAGATAACCACATTACAGTAAGCAAAAGAGCTCAATAATGATAGTCTGGAAAGTCTTTGTGCCTGCTTTAGGATGGCAATAATTATTATTTTTATACATGTACCTCCTGTATTGAAATAAGAAAATGAGATAAGTGTTTTGTTACTTGTCTGAGTAAAAGACCACAGAAATGTTGCAATTTTTTGTCCGTCATTTTTAGGATAAAGATAGACAGCGTCGTGTTTTTAACTAGTCACAACAGTTAAGCAGTTAGATCCTTAATTTTTAAGCCTTATATTTTTGTTGCTTGTTTATCTTACATAGTTCGGAGATACTAGCATTTGCATGTGCTACTCTACAATAAAAGAAAGTTACATACATGTCTGTAATGTACATGTATGTATGTAGACTCCATTAGAGTCTAGACTGTAGACTGTAGACTGCTTTTACATGTAGCCTAATGTAGTGACCTGTGGCCTTTGTAATTCAGTCAAAGACTACAAGATAGGGTGATTAGCACAGCCATCTATTCTATTTTTAGTATACACTAAAACAGTAGATACCATAGCATTCCACTCTTTGACTGTCTACTCAAACTCCAAATATCCTTTCATTATATTTACCTCCAAGCAGCTTGTGTGGGATTTCGGCCAGAAAATGGTGTTATCTTTACTGGAATAAATGAGTCAATTAAAAGTGATCTGTTTTGTGCTCTATTACATGTATCTCGATCTGTTTTGGTATGTACTAAAACTTACAACTATTCACCTCTGTGTTGGTTGCTAGTGGTCCAGATATTTACGTCGCTCACTAAATATCCACCACTAGCCAACTCCACTTTG